>NW_027256896.1:6660379-6980379 GCF_029215685.1 Pituophis catenifer annectens | reverse complement strand
CCCCCCCTTCCCCCCCATATTATTCTCTTGTATTGGTAGAGATACCAGACACATGTTTAAAGATATATTGCAGATGGGTTAATCTCAACATGTATTTTTCCACCGTTGAAAGGAAGTTGGGGGGGGGAAAGTAGTTTCAGTATAGTGAACGGATCATAAATCAGTGTTTCTTGAAGATTGAAGTTGTTGTACAACTTTCCAGAAATCAATATGTTTTGGGGAGAGGAGAAAATCAGTTTGTTCAGATATCAGATCTGAAATACCTCACCAAATACATTCTGATCAAGGAAATTTTAGCTTCTTTTGATATAATTCTCTAAAATGAAATTTACTGATGGAAGATTCTGCTTGCAGTTATAAAACCAAACAAAAATGGAAACAACATATATTTCATCCTATTCTTTGTGGCATGGAATACACACACACACACACACACACACACACACACACACAGTGTTTCCCCAAAAGTAAGACCCTGCCTTATATTTTTTTAAACCCCGAAATAAGTGGGGAGGTCTTATTATTTTGGGGCACGTGGAGCAAAATGGGTATCCTCTTGCCATCTTACTTGATTTCCACCTCTGTCACCCTACGCAGAGGAAATGGCAGGGACCAGCTGTGCATGCATTTAAATATTTTCAGGGAGGGCTTATTTTCAGGGAAACACGGTATATAAAGGAAGAGCTGAGGTCGCGCAGTGGTTAGAGTGCAGTTCTGCCGGCTACTTCTGCTGACTGCCGGCTGCCTGCAGTTTGAAAGTTCAAATCGCACCGGCTCAAGGTTGACTCAGCCTTCCATCCTTCCAAAGTAAGTAAAATGAGGACCAAGATTGTTGGGGTCAAGAGGCTGACTCTGTAAACTGCTTAGAGAGGGCTGTAAAAGCACTGTGAAGCAGTATATAAGTCTAAGTGCTATTGCTGTTGCCCTTCCTTCCTTCCTTCCTTCCTTCCTCCCTCCCTCCCTCCCTTCCTTCCTTCTTTCCACGGTGCACAGTGATTAGAATGCAGCATTTCAGGCTAACTGCCCACTGCCAAGAGTTCAATCCTGACTGGCTCAAGGTTGACTCAGCCTTCCATCCTTCTAAGGTGGGTAAAATGAGGACCCAGATTGTTGGGGGCAAGAGGCTGACTCTTTAAACCACTTGGAGTGGGCTGTAAAACACTGTGAAGTGGTATATAAGTCTAAGTGCTATTGTTATATACAAATTATAGGAGAACAATCTGGATTCTGCAAAAACTCCATGAAATGAAATAATAGCTCTGGCAACAGTTTGTAGCATATATAAAAAAAGGAAGAATAAATTATTAATTTTGCTGATAGCAAAAACAAACCCAATAGGCTTCTGGATAATACTTTTATGTTGCAAAGCTTAGGTGGCCACGTATTGGATTGCAGAACTTATTATCTTAGCTTCCTCCAGTCCAGCTCAGGGGTGGGATTCAAAAATTTTTACTACCTGTTTTGTGGGCGTGGCTTATTGCACATGGCATGGCTTTGTGGGCATGGCTTTGGGGGTGTGGCTTTGTGGGCATGGCTTTGGGGGCATGGCTTTGGGGGTGTGGCAGGGGAAGGATGCTGTAAAATATCCATTCCCACCTGCTCAGCTGGGACTTGGGAGGTAGAGAATAGATGGGGGTCAGAGGTGGTATTTACCGGTTCTCTGAACTACTCAAAATTTCTGCTACCAGTTCTCCAGAACTGGTCAGAACCTGCTGAATACCAACTCTGGTGCAGCTTGACCCTTGGTCTTTCATGGACATGTTTATTTAGTTTTCTTGGCAATGACAATGGTTTAGGACTGGGTAATCTAGTCAAGCATAGAGCCCTAGGAGGCTATCTATACCAAGGTCTGAGAATGAGTAACTAAACTGAAACAAAATAAAGATATTTGGAAACTAAATGAATAGATGTTGTTGTTGTGGTCTGCCAGCAGTCTGTGGAGCTGGCAGCGGAGTCGGACAGTGAGGAGGATGAGGAAGAACATGGGCCAGTCCTGGAGGCTGCAGAAGGCCTGAATGAGGGCTCTGCATTGGTGACAGAGATGGGGCCAGGGCCATCTGGGAGTGATGTGCAGACTCTGGAGCCTCCAGAGGCTGACAGCAGAGAGGCAGAGGAACAGGAGGAGCCTGTTCCTAGTGCACATATGAGAAGAGCTGCCAGAAGGCAAGAGCACATAAAGCCGAGAGGATGACTCGGGAGTAAGGTCAAGAGATGATTGGCCCCTCCCATAAGGCTTAAAAGACCCTACTGTTCCGACAGGCAGGGCTGTCTAACTGAATGATTTTAAGTTGGGTTTTAATTTTGGGTTTTAAAATTCGTCCAAAACTATTTAATGATTTTAATTAATTTTAACTATGATATTGTATATTTATATTTTAATTCTGGCTGTACACGGCCCCGAGTCCTTCGGGAGAAGGGCGGTATATAAATAAAATAATAATAATAATAATAATAATAATAATAATAATAATAATAATAATAATTATTATTATTATTATTATTATTATTATTATTATTTAATCTTCAGTGAGATTCACAGCCTTTGAGGCTGGTTAATAGCTCAGCAGCTCGAGTCCTAACCAAGGACCTAGGAACTGTTAAGGTATCGTCGGAGGATGTAAGCTGTTCCGAGTAAGTGGTTTTTTGTAGAGTCAAAATGTTCAAGTCTGGTAGATCCATACTTTTTTCTTTTCAACTATTGTTATGTCAGGTGTGTTGTGGACCAAGTGCCTGTCAGTCTGAATCCTAAAGTCCCACAAGATCTTGAGTTTCTCATTCTCTAAAACTTTCTCAACCTGATGTTCCCAGTGGTTTTTGCTGTACTCAAATCCAAACTTCTGGCACAATTTCCAGTGAATGATCTTAGCAACATGGTCATAGCGTTGTAGGTAGTCAGTTTGTGAAATTTTGCTGCACCCACTGATCAGGTGGTCGACTGTCTCATCTTTCTCATTGCAGAGGCGGCATTTGCTGTTGGTAGTAACATGTTGAATTTTTGCCTTCATGCAGTTTGTGGCTAGGGCTTGTTCTTGATATTATTATTATTATTATTATTATTATTATTATTATTATTATTATTATTATTATTATTATTATTATTATTAAATGACCAGCAACGGCTCTTGGCTCTTTGTCGGAAAACAACGTTGATAGATTTGTTTCTTGTCTTGCTGCATTTATTTCTCTTTGGCGTCTTCTGCTGCTTCTGAACTTTTGCCAAGAAAAGCCTTTGGCAGGTTGCCTAATTAGACCAAGGTTGGTGATAAAGCTGAAGAATTGTGTTATGAAGAATTTGTTTTGAATTAGTTTGGACTATGCTGAGAATAATTAAAGAACAATTGAAAAAAATAATTAATCAATGGAACATTTTGCCTCCTGTAGTTTTGGGTGCTCCATCACTGAAGATTTTAAAGAATAGACTGGGCTACTATTTGGATAAACCATTTGTATAAGGCAGGGGGATGGACTACAAGACCTCCAAGGACTATATCAGTCCTATGATTCTGTGATTCTGTATGTCTTTTTATGTTGTAGTTTCACATCTGTCAATCACTTTCTCCATACAATTCTTTTGCTTTGCTCCTCAAATGCTTCATGCAGAAGGATTCCTCCAAATTTCCTTGGAATTTGGGGTGAATCCTCTTTTTTCTGCCTGCCATAGATCCACTGAT
This sequence comes from Pituophis catenifer annectens, assembly GCF_029215685.1. Lineage (NCBI taxonomy): Eukaryota > Metazoa > Chordata > Lepidosauria > Squamata > Colubridae > Pituophis > Pituophis catenifer. Next base: position 6,976,708 of record NW_027256896.1, on the reverse strand, counting down.
TGATTGTTCTTCGATTGTTCTCTAATTCAATTAATTGGCCCCAATGCAGCAAAATCTGGAAAGTCACACAGGGGTGCTCGCAAATTATGACCTAAGAGTAAGGCGTTGCAGCAATTCTATTAGAAATTCTCACGAATTGAATTTAGTTACAACTTCCAACTTGAAAGGACTGATGTATCTGAAGCCAATAGTTTCATTCATTTCAATGTACAGTATGCAGTTGAAATATTCTCTCGTTTGTATTTTACATATGGTAATGTAACTGTAGCTTAGTAAAGGGTTTTGCATTTGGGCTCCGGTTTTGGAAAAAAATCTATCCTCCTGAATTTCCTAAAACTCCTCCAAAACTCCATCGATGATCCATTTGTGTGAGGACATATTTGAAACTAATAAGAGGAGCCTGAAGGAAGGACGGGTTAATTGTCCATTTTGAACTTACCATAAACAAAGCAAAACAAAATCACTTGCACAACTGCACACAATATTTACTTAGCTATTATTCTATTCTATTCTATTCTATTCTATTCTATTCTATTCTATTCTATTCTATTCTATTCTATTCTATTCTATTCATTACAATATTCTATTCTATTCTGTTCTGTTCTATTCTGCATTCCAATATTCTATTCTGTTCTGTTCTGTTCTGTTCTTCATTCCAATATTCTATTCTATTCTATTCTATTCTATTCTATTCTATTCTATTCTATTCTATTCTATTCTATTGTTATGTTATGTTATGTTATGTTATGTTATGTTATGTTATGTTATGTTATGTTATGTTATGTTATGTTATGTTATGTTATGTTATCATATCATACATATGTTTTTGAGAGACTGAGAAAGCCTGTATCTGAAGAGGAATTTAATTAAAATATACAGTACTATGTGCCTGGTTAATGTGCTATTTTTGAAAGGTTTCTATCTATATAAACAACACCATTCTCATTTCCATTTGAAAGTAGTCCTTTCTGTTCTTGGGAAGCTGAGAATGCAGTGAGTCTAAACAAATTACTCACCCAGCTTTCTTTCTTTTTTTTTGGTGTCAGGATTTGTTTCCTACACAACATAGGTAGTATCAATTATCTGTGCACTGCACTGATCAATGGTCTAGAACAAATATCCATTTGTAAGAAATGGTTTCTCACAGAGCCACTTTAATTATACTCTGTGATGTTTTAATTTAAAATAATTGTAATAATTCTAATATTCTTATTAGAAAAAAAAAAGAGTGTTAGTACTTTAGACTCGGGTTTAGCCTCTAATCTGCATAATGAGACATAGAAAGTCACTTTGGTTTTGTTCTAAGAAACCCAGAGTTTTTTTTGTGAAATCGGTGGTTATATAGTATTAACAATTAACCAGTGGAATAGCACGGCTTCAGAAATTGTGGGCGCTCCATCAATGGAGGTTTTTAAGAAGAGACTGGACAGTCACTTATCTGAAATGGTATAGGTTCTCCTGTTTGGGCAGGGGGCTGGACTAGAAGACCTCCAAGGTCCCTTCCAGCTCTATTCTATTCTATTCTATTCTATTCTCTATTCTATTCTATTCTATTCTATTCTATTCTATTCTATTCTATTGTACTCTACTCTACTCTACTCTACTCTACTCCATATTCTATTCTACTCTGCTCTGCTCTATTCTAATCTACTCAACTCAACTCTACTCTACTCCGTATTCTACTCTACTCCATATTCTATTCTATTCTATTCTATTCTATTCTATTCTATTCTATTCTATTCTATTCTATTCTATTCTATTCTATTCTATTCTATTCTATTCTACTCTAACCTATTCTATTTTACTCTACACTACTCTACTCTACTCTGCTGTACTCCATATTCTACTCTACTCTACTCTATTCTACTCCATATTCTATTCTGTTCTGTTCTGTTCTGTTCTGTTCTGTTCTGTTCTGTTCTGTTCTGTTCTATTCTATTCTATTCTATTCTATTCTACTCTAACCTATTCTATTTTACTCTACACTACTCTACTCTACTCTGCTGTACTCCATATTCTACTCTACTCTACTCTATTCTACTCCATATTCTGTTCTGTTCTGTTCTGTTCTATTCTATTCTATTCTATTCTATTCTATTCTATTCTATTCTATTCTATTCTACTCTACTCTACTCTACTCTACTCTGCTGTACTCCATATTCTACTCTACTCTACTCTACTCTACTCTATTCTACTCCATATTCTGTTCTATTCTGTTCTGTTCTGTTCTATTCTATTCTATTCTATTCTATTCTATTCTATTCTATTCTATTCTATTCTATTCTATTCTATTCTATTCTATTCTACTCTACTCTACTCATTAGAACAGATGTGGCAATGATGGGCCCTTTAGCACCTGTGGACTTCAGGTCCCAGAATCCCTGAGCCAGCATGGAGAATTCTGGGAGTTGAAGTTCACAGGTCCAAAAGGGGTCACCATTGGACAAATAAAGACAGCATTTTGATCAACCTAGTTTAATTGGATTTCTTGGGGAGGGGGGAATCCTTCATGGTCTCACATGTGTGGAAACCTGTTCCTTTCACTATTGTAGATTATGTTAGGTTTGTATAGTTTAAGGTTTATTGAAGTGCATTTAAACAGAGTGCCTCTCGGTATACATTAATAACCTCAGAAGAAATTGCTTAAGTGTTTTAGAGCATGAAAGTTTTTCAGAGTTTCTGGTAAAAGGGCAGCCACTTAAACAATTAATGTCATCAAATCTCCTTATTGGTAGTCTTGGGATCATGCATTCACAGTAATTGGGTTAAAGATGGCCTTCTTTTTTAGGAACGTGGGGTTCCAACCCACTTTTTATAGAAGTGTGCTGGCAAGCTCCAAGCATCACTATCTCCTTTCCCCATTGATCTGCCAGGAAGCTGTAGATGTGAATCTGTCACTGGAGCCGAGGCGTTTTCAGGAAATGTCTTCTGGGCTTGCAGAATTGGTCAGTAAGTTCTTTTTGCAGGATTGCTTTTATTTTTTTCTTTCCAGAAAGTCTTTGTCTTCAGCTTTTGTTCTTGGTGAACTAAATAGCCAAAAAATTAAAAAAAAGAGAGAGATCAGCTGACTGGATCTTGCTACTCTCATGACAAAACTGGGAGGATGAGGCTAAATCCTGTGAATTATGACAGGAAGAACAATTAGTCAATGGAATAGCTTGTCTCCTAAAGTTGTACTCCATAGCTGTCCCCCCCCCCCAAAAAAAAAAATAGACTGGACAACCATTTGTCTGGGATTGCTTAAGGCTCTTGCCTTGAGTAGAGGGTTGGGCCAGAAGAGAGATTGGCAACCTGTGGCTCTGGAGCCGTATGTGGCTCTTTCATCCCTCTGCTGCGGCTCCCTGGTCACTCAAAATATACATCATAACCACCAAGGTGCAAGATCAGCCAGCACACAATTTATTGAGCTTTTCGACCCCTGATAGGCCAACCATGGATAAATGCAAGAAAAGAAAAGTTTCAGAAGAAAACAGAACATTTAATGGTACGTGGGCAGATTCATTTGCTTTCACTGCTGACGAGACTGGTTTACCAGTATGCTTAATTAACAGCATTTTTGGTTTGCTGCAGGTGGATAATTTAAGTTTGGCTTTTTATTTCATAAATACGAGGATGACTCAAATAGACATTGAGTATTTTATTTGAAAGTAACCTTCATCCCAGTGTCTTTTTTTTTTTTTTTCGGAGTTAGAAATGTTATGTGCAGTGTTATCTTCATTTTAGATGTCAAAAGGGTTTTGTGACTCCCAGTGTTTTCTTTTCTGTGGGAAAATGGCTCTTTGAGTGTTTAAGGTTACCGACCCCTGGGGTAGAAGAACTCTGAGGTCCTTTCAACCCCTGTGATTCTATGCTCTAATGACAAAGGGCACTAAGTTTGAGGAAGTTGCACAACATTCTCAGAGACTCTTCCCATCCTGCTTACAATCTTTTTGGATTGTTGCCTTCTGGCAGAAGATACAGAACAATTAAAACTCGGACCACATGTTTTCTGAATAATCTTTATCCCAGAGCTATAATTGCACTCAACAATGAACTAAAGGGCTACCATCCGTGAGCTGTTGGACAGCATTACTTGGTCTGTTGTGTGGATGTTTGGGTGGTTTAGGGGTAGGGAATTGTGGTGGGTGGGAGTGTGTTTGGGGATTGTTATGTGTGTTGGACCTGGTCTTTGGGTGTTAAGTGAATTTCGTTGTATGGGTATACTGTGTATACCCATATTATTAAGTGTGTTTTGGCTAACAAAGAGGCTTAAGGAAGACACAATAGCCATCTTCCAAAACTTGAAGGGACTGGGAGTCAATTTATTTTCCAAGGCACCTGAGACCAGGACAAGAAGAAAAAGGATAGAAACTTCTCAGAGATGGATCCAACCTGTAATTAAGGAGAAATTCCCTGATGGTTAATCAAGGAAACATCTTGCTTTCTGAAGTTGCAGGTGCTCCATTCCTGGAGGTTTTCGAGAAAATCTCAATTAAACAGTGTGATCTTTGGCAACCCAGAATGCACACCTTCTGGCACCTGCACTTTGGGATGAGGTTACACACTGAGAATGTTCCAGAAGAGCTTAAAAAAAGAAACCAGACGATGAAGTAGGAAGGATGCTACTTCCAAATTTGTGGTGTTTCATGCTTGCTTTGTCGTTCGGATTATCACCTTGTCATTATTTGTCTTCTTGTTTTGGTTAATATTTTTGTATTTTGTTGTTTTTATGTGACTCTGTTGTTGTGAGTTGCCTAGAGTCTGTAAGAGCTGGGTGGCATCTGAATGAATGAGTGAATGAATTAATGAATAAATGAATTCCTTCTGGCTAGTCCCACAACACTCTTGGTCCGTTACCAGGTAATAATGCAGGTAAACAAGTAGTGACAGTAAGACTGATGTCTGATTAAAAAGAGAGATTTTGGCATTGGACACAAGAGAGCAAAAGAACTGCAGCCAGATATTATAATATGGTAGCTGTTTTGCTGCTGAGATAATACACTGAACAGTGACTTCTTTAAGACTTGAAAGTGGGTTGAGAGCAGCTCTGCTTTCAAACATATTTAATTTGTTCTCTTTTCTTCCAAGTCTTTCAGATTTTGCAAGCTTTGGAATAACTCAATATTCCCCCCCTCCTCCACGCACTCCAAAAAATCTAGTTTACCAGAGGCAGAATACAATGTTTCTTTGCCACCAGCATCAAAGCCTCTTCAAATTACTTTGAATAATGTAAAGGGGAAAAAAAATAATAATAATCAGTTCACTACCACCTGTTTCACAGCTAGCAGCTTAACTCATGAATGTGGGTTAAATAAATTATAATACTTTGATAATATACCTGCAGCCGTGACACTGGTAATTATAGCTGTGGGATATACAAGGAAAATACAGCCTTCTCTTTAGGGCAGAACGGCTTTCTCCTTATAATGCTTGAGCTTGCCTGTGTCTGTCACAGCCTTCTTGAATGCTGAGAGCTCACATTTAAGATGGTGGCTTTGAACAGAGCCAGATGACACCCTAGCCCTAGCAAAGAAAATGCTGACTATCAGAATTGTAATCATGCCAGCATCGACCCTGGATGGAAGAGACCAATATCTAATATCTCCAATATCTCAGGGGCTGCCCCAAAGAAGAAGGAGTCAAGCTATTCTCCAAAGCACCTGAGGGCAAGACAAGAAGCAAAGGGTGGAAACTAATCAAGGAGAGAAGCAACCTAGAAATAAGGAGACATTTTCTGACAGTGAGAACAATCAACCAATAGAACAGAAATTGCCTTCAGAAATTGTAAATGCTCCAACACTGGAAGTTTTTAAGGAGAGGTTGGATAACCATTTGTCTGAGGTGGTGTAGGGTTTTCTGCCTAAGCAAGAGGTTGGACTAGAAGACCTCCAAGGTCCCTTCCAACTCTGTTATTCTATTCTAGACTCCATGCATCGGGTTTTATTCCAGTATTTATAACCAACTTTAGAGGGTGATAGTTATCTCTTTTTCCTTAAGCCATTGAGCCAGTGCTGTCCAAAGATGTTACTGCAGTCATGTGACCAGCATGATGTCACAGAGTATTGCTGTCTTCCCACCAATGTGGTACCTATTTATCTATTTGCATTTGCATGCTTTCAAACAGCTAAGTGGGCAGGCGCTGAGGGGAAGGAGGGGTGCTCACTCCATGACGCGTGGTAGGACTCGAACCGCTGGAGTATAAAACTTCTCTGGCATCTTTTAAGCCACTGAGCCACGATGCCTATTATTTTAATTATAGTTACAATTAAATTTTAATTTTAATTACAGTTGTTTAATTGTAAGCTGCCTAGAGTTGCCTTGGTGAGATGGGAGGCATAGAACTTTAATGATAAATAAATATAAATCTGTGAAGTAAATCAGGCTGAATCCAGCAGAACCAAAAACTCGTGCAAGGGATATTGAGTATATTCATCTAAAAAACAATTTAATTTATTATTTTAGGATTAAGGATTTGTGAACTCCTTTACTAAAATCTGGCAGTAATTCTTTCACAGATTCAAACCTTGGTGAAGATGGCAGGTTCAGTTCAACGAAAACTCATATATACAATTTTGAGAGTTGTTATAAGGGGTTGACAGCTAAGAATATCAAGTAAAATTATGGCAAATTCTGGACTTCTGATTTTACGGCTGCCTCTTCTCTATCTAGATGGGTTCAGGTTACCTCACATATTTCACCCAATTATGTCTTTCCTAGTGACCCAGAACTTCCCGTTGAGGTTTCAAAGCTTGGATTTGTCAATTATTCTAATCCAATTTATAATCAGTTTGGCTTTGGTTTAATAAGATAACGTCAATGAAATTTGTGGCTTCTAGGTTTTTCCTTTTTGGATAGACATGACTGATGTTTATGTTTTCAGAAGCAGCATCCAGGATGTTAAAATAGAGGGGTGTGAAGTGCTGAAGCTTCTTATGTACAATTAAGTTTGTTGGTATGTTGCTACTTCTTGCCTTGATGTTTATGTTGTGGTTCGCCAGCAGTCTGTGGAGCTGGCAGCAGAGTCGGACAGCGATGAGGCTGAGGAAGAACATGTGCCAGTCCTGGAGGCTGGGGAAGGCCTGGATGAGGGCTCTGCGTTGGAGGCAGAGATAGGGCCAGGGCCATCTGGGAGTGATGTGTGGACTTTGGAGCCTCTAGAGGCTGACAGTAGAGAGGCAGAGGAACAGGAGGAGCCTGTTCCTAGTGCACATATGAGAAGAGCTGCCAGAAGGCAAGAGCAGCTAAAGCAAAGAGGACGACTCGGGAGTAAGGCCAAGAGATGATTGGCCCCTCCCATAAGGCTTAAAAGACCAGCAACAGCTCTTGGCCTCTTTGTCGGAAAACAACGTTGATAGTCTTGCTGCACTTATCTCTTGTCGGCGTCTTCTGCTTTTGAACTTTTGCCTTTGGCAGTTTGCCTAATTATACCAAGGTTGGTGATTAGACTGAAGAATTTGTGTTATGAAGAGTTTGTTTTAATTTAATTTAGTTTGGACTACGCTGAGAATGAGTTAATTCTCAGCTGTTCTAATAAAGTATGTTTGTTTTCAAATTGTTTGTGTCGATTACTACCTACTTGGGCCTGGGTCAAAACAGTTTAATTGTTGAACAGTCAATAGAAATCTTCCTTCACATTGACATAAACCACAAGGGAAGATACAAAACCAAATAAATAAAGATTTTTTAAAACTAATTCTTTCTTCCTTACCCCCAGCTCATAACTAACCTGTAGGAGAAGGACAGGCAGGGCCTAGTGGCGGAGTCAAGAGAGTGATCAGCCAAGAGTTGTTACATTCCCACAAGCAGTCTAAATCCAATTCCTCTTGAATTCCATTAACTCTCATCTAAGCTCTAATTTATGTTGACCGTTAGTTGATAGATCCTTGTGTATAGGCACAATTAATAAATCATAATGTGTGCTTATATGCAGAGGTTTTCTTGGCTGTGAGTGTTTTAGATAGCTCTTATGAGGTAGGTTCACACAATACCACTAGACCAGGGGTGTCAAACTAGCTTCCAATTTATGTCCAGGATGTGAGGAGTCTGTAGATATTTTTTACAATATTACATACTTTGGAATTGCTGGGTGAGCAGGAGCCAGGGAACAAGTGATGGGAGCTCACTCCATCTCGCTGAGCCGTACTCGAACCGCTGGAGTACAAACCATTTCTGGCCAGCAGTTCCAACATTATTAAGCCACTGCGCCACCATGTCCCCTATAGAACACAGAATTGTCAGCTTTAGACTGTGCTGTGTGTCTAATTTACTGTTGTTTAGTGGAAGCTTGGTCCCTGCCTTTGAGTGACTTTGTTGTCCGATTTTCATTTGTACCTTAACTCCATCTTGAACCGAATAAGTCTTCATAGTCTGAGTTGATTTTCCAGTATTTAAGCATCCTTGTTATTCTTCATTATTATTGTACTTTCTCAATAGACCTGATTGCATTGAGTTTCTATTTTTTCCACCAGCTTTGAAGTTCATTATTCTTACTTTGCACATCTGTTAATGGTCAATTGAAATGGTTACATAACAACAACACGGTTACACAAAACATTATTTCAGTGTGTTTTCAGGTTAGTTTGAAGATTTCATTGTCCTTTGGCTGAACAAAATTGCTGCTTAGGTTGATTTTTGTCTCTTATTCTACTAAACCATGCCTCCCAGAAGCTCTGAAATCAGTCACTTGGGTCTTAGTATTTGCAGAATATTGTTATGTTATCAAGGAGGGAAGCAACCTAGAACTAAGAAAAACATTCCTGACAGTTAGAACAATTAACCAGTGGAATGACTTGCCTCCAGAAGTTGTGAATTCTCCAAAACTGGAAGTATTTAAGAATAGATTGGACAAACATTTATCTGAAGTGGTGTAGGGTTTTCTGCCTGAGCAGGGGGTTGGCCTAGTCCCTTTCAACTCTATTATTCCATTCCATTCCATTCCATTCCATTCCATTCCATTCCATTACTCCCGTCCCCTCCCCTCCCCTCCCCTCCCCTCCCCTCTCCTCCCCTCTCCTCTCCTCTCCTCTCCTCTCCTTTCCTTTCCTTTCCTTTCCTTCTCTTCCCTTCCCTTCCCTTCCCTTCCCTTCCCTTCTCTGATCCAAGAATATATGCATGTACTGATTATTTTTTTTAATGGCCACTTCCTCTGAGGGTTATGTATTAAGCAGAACTGCAAGAAATAAGTAGAAATATCTGGTTTTCTTACTTTTTTCTAAAAATGTATTTCCAGTACTTCACCTCAATTCTCTTTCCTATTCAATATTTTTCCCCCAGTCATTGAATTGCAGGGGAAAAAAAAAATAACAGGTTATTTTTACCAGTTCTCTGGCACAACGGTTGTGAAATTAGGTTAACGGTTTTAAACCCTGATTTAGTTGGTTAGCATATAACCTAAAATATTGCAAAAAGTGAACCTTTTATTTCATTTAGTTCAGCAGTAGACAAGATTAGACACTAATGGGAAATAAAACAGGGAAGAATATTCTCCAAAACAGGACAACGTTTGTAGCAAAGGTGGGTTTTAGCAGGTTCTGATCAGTTCTGGAGAACCGATAGCGGAAATATTGAGTAGTTCAGAGAAAGTAAAAATTCTGGCTGGCCCCGCCCCCATCTATTATCTGCCTCCCGAGTCCCAGCTGACCAGGAGGAAATGGAGATTTTGCAGTAACCTTCCCCTGCCACGCCCACCAAGCCACACCCACAGAACCAGTAGTAAAAATATTTGAAACCCACCACTGATCTTTAGTTAAATGATTATTCCCCAAATTTAATTGCATTGGTTCAGATTGCAATAAAAAATTTTTTGCCCTGAAACCTGTGGTGTGATCCCATAGCCTTTTTTATTATTATCTCCAACAAGAATGAAGGTCATCTGATATTGGGTGCAAAATAATTTCCATTTCTGGATTTACTTCTATGTTTTCTTTGCTCAGAAGTTCACGCATGGGCATCAGTTGAGTAGTTCCCATAGAATTGAACCGTGAAACTTTGTTTTATGCAAGCTTACACTGCTACCCATGATCTCCAATCACAGAACACAGAATATAGTACCTAGAATAATAGAGTTTGAAGGGATATTTAATCAGGAGACCATGAGTTCTAGTCTCACCTTAGGTACGAAGCCAGCTGGTTGACCATGGACTAGTCCCTCTGTCTCAGCCTCGGGAAGGAGGCAATGGCAAACCTCTTCTGAAAAACTTTTCCAAGAAAACTGGTCAGGGACTGGTCCAGATTATTTCCAAGAAGGGGAATAAAATAAAGGAGACATTGATACAAATGCCACTTCTGCATATCAACAAGCAGATGCTGAAGGGACAGTGGAGCAGGAGCAGCCTGGACATTGTAAACAAATTGTGTGATGTGCAACCAGAAAGTGCAAAACCAGCAGCTTTGGCACCTTGAAACCACAAGCTCAGAAACACCATTGAAATAGATGCTATGCTAAGATAGCCAAGAATTTAGAATAGAATAGAGCTGGAAGGGACCTCGGAGGTCTTCTAGTCTAGCCCCCTGCTCAAGCAAGGAATCCTATATCATTCCAGACAAATGGTTGCCCAGTCTCTTGTTCAAAACCTCCAGTGATGGAGCACCCACAACTTCTGAAGGCAAAGCCGTTCCACTGGTTAATTGTTCTCACTGTCAAGAAATTTCTCCAAGAATTTAGAATAGAATAGAGATGAAAGGGACCTTGGAGGTCTTCTAGTCCAGCCCCCTGCTCAATCAGGAGAACCTATACCATTTCAGACAAATGGCTGTCTAATCACTTCTTAAAAACCTCCCATGATGGAGCACCCATCATAAATAAATAAAGATTTTTTTAAAAAAATAATAATAAAATAAACAGGAGCCTTGGTGGCGCAGCAGACTAAACTGCTGTTAAAGTAGCACTTAGCTGCCAGCTGCCTGCAATTACTGCGAGTTCGAATCTCACCAGGCTCAAGGTTGACTCAGCCTTCCATCCTTCCGAGGTAGGTAAAATGAGGACCCGGTTTGTGGGGGCAATAAGCTGACTTTGTATAAAAAAGAACACCGCTTAGGGGCCCCCGAAAGCCCTACTAAGCAGATATATACAAAAGTATGAAGGCTATTGCTTAAGGCATTGTAAGCCACCCTGAGTCTCCGGAGAAGGTCGGCATATAAATCGAACGAACAAACGAACAAACAAACAAACAAACAAATAAACAAATAAATAGTCCTAGCCCCTTCCATAGCAGAACTATGTCAGCACTCCAAACTACATTCGTTCCAGTGCTGACATAAGGAGGAGAAGAGGGGGCAGCTGGCAAGAGGACGCTTGACTTTTCACCTACTTATTTTCCCTGAAGATAATATCCCCTAGGAGATGGGATGGGAGGAGGGACATTCCTGGGAGCTGAAGTAGTAGATATGGGGAGAGTGATTTGGAAGATGGTCAATGAGATGCAGAGAATTGGGGAATGGAAAGGGAAGGTTTGGGGTCAGGAAGTCAGTGTTGGCTACAATATAATTGGGGACAGATTGTCGTGCTTAATAAATGAAAGATTTCATCAAAGACTATTTGTTTGGAAATGCAATTTTATTTGAGACGACACTGAAACCTGACAGCTAACTTTTGGAAACTTAGAAGACAGATTCCAGCATTAAGAACTCTAGCCAATAGGCTGAAAATCTGTATACTCCCCCCCCCCCCAAACCCCTTCTAGTTTTTATTTACTGAGTAGAAACTCTTTGGTTTATTAGAAGTAATTACTTCTGCAGATACAAAAGAGATTAATATTCATAGCTTGGATTGATAGCGTGGAGAAGAAAGATGCGATTTCGCTGTTGAATTCACTGTGTTAGGCTTAAAGTGGGAATTGATGAAAAATGCGAGGTAACGCACGGCATGAACTTAAGTGATGAAGTGTGGTTTATTTACCATCTGGCTGTTCGGTAAAAACCTTTTTTTCATGTCAGGAAAATTGCACTCTCAGTACCAAAGTGATACAGAAAACTATTTCTTTTTGAGTCTTTGTCTAAATACTTTGCTGAGGATTTGATCATCTTTCATTTTAGACAGCTTAGGGAAACTCTTTGTGTGTGTGTGTGTGTGTGTGTGTGTGTGTGTGTGTGTGTGTGTGTGTGTTGAAGGAGGAAGAAAGCAATTGTCCTGAGATCACTTGAAAATACACACTGCTTTTACAGTCTGAAAAGAGCAGACCAAATGAAGGTGGACTGAGATTGTATAAGCAAAGAGTGATCATAAGATGTGTTGTTGTCTATCAGCCTGGATGGATTCAGGACAAAAACACAACAAAACATTACACTGATTCACAGAAGTCCTGTGCAATCAATGTCTATTATCTTTGATGCAGTGGCACTGTCTCTGAAGACATCTAAAAAGGTTAAATCATGGGGACTTGGACCGAAGTTTATTAAAACTAAGACTTTTATTACTCATCCAAGTAATTTCTTCAGTCAAAATGAAGAAGGCAGAGAGAGTCATTGGAAAGAACCAACTCTTGTGTCAGACCTGGAAGCCATCTTTTGCTTTGGGCCTTCAGGCCTGCCACATTTACTGCTGGGAAACTGGGAGGGAGGATTGTATGGAGCCAGGGTGATATATAGTCAAAATAACATTCTTTTCTCAGAGAGTCAAGGACGTCTTGCCCTACACCTGAAGGGTTGGAACTGAAAGGCATCTCCAGTTGGGAAGGTGCTTGGATTGGACCATGTGATGGACATGTGGGCATTTGGCAGGAACTTGGACTTTCCTTTGGATGGGGAAAACCTGGAAGCTTTCAGATTCGGGTTTTCCCAGATGTGCCAATATGACATCTCTAATCAAATGGAACTTTGAGGAACTTCAAGCCTCAGAGTTTTCTTTCATTGGGGGTGTTACTTGGAACCCTGATATTTTGCCATACAGACTGCTGGTAGTTTCTTCCCAAAATTAGATGTACATTCCAATGACTTTCTCACTCTCTGCCTACCAGGGGTGGGTTATAATTTTTTTTACTACGGCTTATGTGAGTGTGGCTTATTTTGTGGGCATGGCTTGATAGTCATGTGACAATTATTTAGGATTTAGCAGAGGTACTGGTCTACCAGGCTTTTAACTGCTTGCAGAGCTGTACTGATCTACCCATTTATTTTTGCAGGCACTGATCTTTTAACACTGATCAGCTGTAGGGCGGCTCTTTGAAGCCCCACAGCAAGAGTTTAAACAGTTTTTTTCCCTCTAGCCATCAGCTGGGACTCAGGAGGCAGCAATAGATCGGGGGTGGGGCCAAATAAAAGGTAAGAATAATGCAGGGGGGTGGGGGGGCAGAACCACTTCGGTGACGTCATATCGTCACCGCTACCGGTTTGGGAGAACCGGACCGAACCGGGACCAACCCACCACTGCTGCCTACCCAAATTTTCATTTTGACTGAAGGCGTGACACAGTGGTGTGTTGCCCCCGGTTCGCACCGGTTCTATAAAACCGGTAGTAAAACTGGCAGGAGGCTCCGCCCACCAACCCCGACGTCACCAAAACGCTTCTGCGCATGCACAAAAGAGTGTGTGTGCTTGCTTCACTCATGCGCGTGTGTGGCCCCACTGTGAACCGGTAGTAAAGGTAAGTAGAACCCACCCCTGGTGTGACGTGGATGAGTAACAAAATGTCTCAGTTTTCATAAACTTTAGTCCAGTTACCATGATTTAACCTTTTTAGATACTTTTGGCCCGGATGATTGAATCTTCATTTACCTGTCTCTGAAGACCTTCTACTAGGCGACTAGTGGGCCTCCTTGGCTGTTGGTTGGCTGTTGTGAGAAAAGACTGCTAGACTAGATGGCCAAGGATCCAACCTACATTCTTGTGTATTTTCAACATTAAGCAAAAATCGAGAACACAGAGGCATAACCCTCAAACTGACAGGAGGGAAGTTCCAAAGTAATGTTGGAAAGTATTACTTCACAGAAAGAGCACAGGAAGCTTGGAGCCAACTGCCAGCAGAGGTAGTGGGTCAATCTTCAGTAACTAGGTTTATACAACTTACAATTTAAACAACTAAGTTTTTGTTTACCTTCATTCGTAAGCTATTTATACATTGCTTGGGATAAACATATCTATCATCTGACAAAATAAAATAAAGATAAAAATAATATAATAATAATTCCTCCCACCCTCCCTCCCTCTTTCCCTTCCCTTCCCTTCCCTTCCCTTCCCTTCCCTTCCCTTCCCTTCCCTTCCCTTCCCTTCCGTCCTTCCTCCCTTTCTCCCTCAATCCCACCCTCCCTCCTCCCTTCCTTCCCTTCTCTTCCTTCCTTCCTTCCTCCCTATCCACCTACCCTTCCTTCTCCCTCCCTCCCTCCCCTTTGTCCCTCCTTCCCCTCCCCCTCCCCTCTTTCCTCCTTCCCTCCCATTCTCTCCTTCCTTCCTTTCTCCCTCCCATCCTTTCCTCCCCCCTTTCCTTCCTTTCTTCCTTCCTCCCTTCCTCCCTTTCTCTCTCCATCCCACCCTCCCTCCCTTCCTTCCCTTCCTCCCTCCCTACCCACCTACCCTTCCTTCTCCCTCCCTCCCCTTCGTCCCTCCCTCCCCTCCCCCTCCCCTCTTTCCTCCCTCCCTCCCATCCTCTCCTTCCTTTCTCCCTCCCATCCTTTCCTTTCCCCTTTCCTTCCTTCCTCCCTTCCTCCCTTTCTATCTCCAACCCACCCTCCCTCCCTTCCTTCCCTTCCTCCCTCCATCCCTCCCTACCCACCTACCCTTCATTCTCCCTCCCTCCCCTTCGTCCCTCTCTCCCCTCCCCCTCCCCTCTTTCCTCCCTCCCTCCCATCCTCTCCTTCCTTTCTCCCTCCCATCCTTTCCTCCCCCCTTTCCTTCCTTCCTTCCTTCCTTCCTTCCTTCCTCCCTTCCTCCCTTCCTCCCTTTCTCTCTCCATCCCACCCTCCCTTCCCTTCTCTTCCTTCCTTCATCCCTCCCCTTCCTTCCTTCCTTCCTTCCTTCCTTCCTTCCTCCCTACCTACCTCCCTACCTACCTACCTACCTACCTACCTACCCGCCTATCCTTCCTTCTCCCTCCCTTCTTTCCTCCCTCCCTCCCACCCACCCTCCCTCCCTCCCTCCCTTCCTCTTGACTGTATAAGTTCCTGCAGCTTTTTCAGTGAGGTTTTTCAGAAATGGTTTGCCACTGCCTGCTTGTAGGGATAAGGGAAAGTGACTGGCCCAAGATCACCCAGTAAAATAATTAATTAATTAAAAAGAAAATAAAAAAAGAAGCAAACAAAAATTCAAAGGGCAGATTCCACAGACCAATGGTTCTTTTTGTGCCATCGGTTTCCTCTGTTTCTATGTTTTCTAATGGTAAGTCTTCCATTTCTTTGGAAGGACTGAGGGTGAAGAAGTACATTTGATCCATTGTGCAGTGACAGACAGGAGGATTTTGAAAGAACACATTTCCAACGACCTTGAATCTGATTGACCACTTCATTTCCATCTGGTACACTTTGAGCACAGATATTGAGTATTAATGAAGGATGCACTATGTATGGATTAATTGGTCATGAAAAGTGGAAGTTAAGTGGAAAAAAGAAAGAAAGAACATGCTAAGTTTCAGTGTATAAGCATTCCTCTGTGTTAATGGATTGAAAATGAGAGGAAAAGGCAATACATTGACTGGTTGACATTGCAGGAGGACATTGGTGTTAATCTATGCAAAAAACCCAATACATCGACCGTTTATTCTGGTAGGAGTTGACATAGGAGGTGATATATGTTATCCTATGGTGGCAGAGTAGAGTAGAGTAGAGTAGAGTAGAGTAGAGTAGAATAGAATAGAATAGAATAGAATAGAATAGAATAGAATAGAATAGAATAGAATAGAATAGAATAGAATAGAATAGAATAGAAGGAACCTCGGAGGGCTTCTGGTCCAGCCCCCTGTTTAAGCGGGAGAACCTCTACCATTTCAGATAAGTGACTATCTAGTCTCTTCTTAAAAGCCTCCAGTGATGGAGCACCCAAAACGTTTAATTCATCAATAATTTATCTTCAATAAACTAAGCTAAATTTCTCAAGATTGATGTTCTCTGACAAAAAAGAACTCCAACTCCAACATCAGTAGCTTCCAGGATAAAGTAGGCTTAGAAGCAAGCCAACCACATTAACATTCTGATTTTGATCTCAGCAGGTGGACTTTGAGTAAACTCATTTATGTAGCAGACCCAGCCAAAAGCCTTCCCGTTCTCAGCACTGATCCACTCGTTCCATCTAGCACATGATTTGGTCCCGACATGACATTAGTATGATATGCTTAATCTTAGCTGATTGATTAAGCCACAGTTATATTTGCTATCAGCAAAAAAGTCATCAATCAGAGTGCAGAAACTACTGTCTGTGTGCCACATATCTGCCAGCATTCCTCCAGAGCTCAGATCTGAGTGGATGAGGAGGGGAAAAAAATGTTATTTAATTTCTGAGAGATTTAGGGTCTTAAATACAAAATAACAGTTGGAAGGGACCTTGGAGGTCTTCTAGTCCCTGATGAAGCAGGAGACCCTATATAATTCCAGACAAGTGACTGTCCAAACTTCTTTAAAGCCTCCAGTGATGGGGCATTTGCAACTTCTGAAGGTAAGCCATTCCACTGGTTAATTTTTCTCACTGTCAAGAAATTTCTCCTTAGTTCTAAGTTGCTTCTCTCTTTGGTTAGTTTCCATCCATTGTTTCTTGACTTCTGGTGCTTTGGAAAATAGGTTGACCACTCTCGACTTTGTAGGAGCTCCTCAGATATTGGAACACAGCAGTGGTGAAACCCTCCGTGGCTTGCCACCTGTTCACTGCCCGCACATGCGCACCACACACCAAATGCACGTTGTGCACACGCATTCACAGTGTACACCAAATGTGTGCTTCGCATGGAAAAAAGAGCCGTTTGAAGGTAAGTAGAATAACAAGGAGGGGACAGCTGTGCCACACAATTTAGATTCTCTAGAAAGCAGGATTTCCTGCTTTCTAGCAAATATAAATTGTGCAGCACAGCTGATCATCGGAAATAATGATTCAGACGAACCAGAAGCTTTTTTTTTTACTAACGGTTCGCCCAAACCGGTAGCTTTTATTACTAATGGTTCAGTGCAAACCAGTGCGAACCGGTAGCATTTCACCCCTGGAACACTGCTATCATGTCTCCCCTAGTCCTTCTTTTCACTTGACTAGACATACCCAATTCTTGCAACCGTTCTTTGTATATTTTAGCCTTCAGCCGCACAATCCTTTTTGTTGTTCTTCTCTGTGCTCTTTCCAGAGTCTTTTTTGTTATATTGTAGTAAATATTATATTGTATATCATATATTTTACTGTATATCATATTATATTATATTCAGATAATGAGTATCTGAGAGTAGAGACTGGGATTTAGAAAGAGAGGACTTGCACCCCAACGTCTAAGTATGTGTTGTGGTCCGCCAGCTGCCAGCAGAGCTGGTGGCAGACTCGGATGATGAGGAGGTTGGGGAGGAACTTGGGCCAGGTCTGGAGTCTGGGGAAGGTTCTGATGGATGCTCTGTGTCAGATGCAGAAATAGAGACAGGGCCGTCCAACATTTCCCAGCCACTGGAGAGGCAGTTGTCTTTGGAAACTGAGATGAGTGAAGAAGAAGAACAGCTGGGGCCTGTTCCAGATGCATATATGCACAGAGCAGTTAGGAGAGGTGAACAACGGAGGACAAGGAGTCGATTTGGGAAGCAAAACACATGTGGACGCTGAATGGTCCCTCCCTGGCTAGAGAATAAATAGAAGGAAAGGGGAGTGGTGGTCGTAGGAGACAACCGTTCAGATTTCTGAAGAATTTGCTCATTGCTTGTTTGCCACAAATACTGCTTGCCAGAATTTAATTGGCAGCCTTTGGACTGGGAGCTCACAGCCTTGCAATTATTGCAAGGAACTGTTAAGGTCTGTTACTGCCCTTAACTCCTTGAAGGACTATTGCCTGGACTTTTTGGTCGGTGAATGCAATGAATTCACAAGAGGTAAATAAAGAGGGGTTTTTCTTGACAAGGAGTCTGTTTATTGCTTCTGCTAAGGCTGGGTCAGAACAGTATGTTTCAGTGGTAGGTTGCTATCAGTTCACCCCGGATTGGGCAAACTGGTAGTGGCGGTGGAAAACTGGTAGCGGCGGCCTCCCACCCACCCAGATGTCTCTGTGCATGCTCAGAAGCGTTGTGCGTGTGTGCATGAGCGAACCGGTAGCAACCGAAATTGAAACCCACTACTGGTATGTTTCCCACAGTTCTTCGATAGAACAGATACAAACCTATCATGTATACTTAATGTACCAAAATTCCTACTTGGCTATGAATTTCTACCATGTTTATTCCAGCAGAAATGCAAAAAAAAAAAAAAATGCCTCTTGAAAACTGATCAGCAAAGAGCTTTGATAGTCTCTCCACACACATAGACGTGCAGACTTATGGTATAACTTTTCTAAATGAATTCCACAAACAAACACACAGCTCCCCCACCCCCACCCCAGGAATCTGAAATGTGGGGGGGAAAAGTCTCACTTGTCTTCCTTTAGCTACATGAATGCAACGTACACAAATTAGAGCAGTTAATTTGGTAAGAAGTTTTCTCTAGATTGGCCTTCTCTTCCAATTCTCTCTTTCAGGTCCCTTTAGAGTACAAGACAATAATTTGCCGTATAAACAAAAGCAGTGGGGACCGAATCTCTCCGGATGCCCCCATCTGCCAAAGAAAAGTTGGTTGTTAGCATATCAAAGGCAGTCATTTTTTTCTTCTTCATTAATGCATAACTTAAATCATTACCGCCAGAAGATGAAGCATTCTGAAATCAGAGTGTATATATCACTCTGAAGACTGACAGAAAGGGACAGTCAAGCATTGAAGCAGCTCCTAACCATGGTTTACTGGTAGAAGTTGAATATCAAATCTTATTCGGGCTTTAAAGAATAAATTGCACGTGGATGGAACAGCTGAATATTCTCATTATTACAAATCATTATGTCATTTCTTTGATTTTAGCATAGTGTAATGTGTGAGTTAAGCCTTTGTGCTTTGTAAACCATGATTCAGGTTTTGTTGTTGTTGTTGTTGTTAGTTGTGAAGTCGTGTCCAACCCATCATGACCCCATGGACAACGTTCCTCCAGGCCTCCCTGTCCTCTACCATCCTCTGGAGTCCGTTTAAGTTCATACTGACTGCTTCAGTGACTCCATCCAGCCACCTCATTCTCTGCCGTCCCCTTCTTCTTTTGCCCTCAGTCGTTCCCAGCATTAGGCTCTTCTCCAGGGAGTCCTTCCTTCTCATTAGGTGGCCAAAATATTTGAGTTTCCTCTTCAGGATCTGGCCTTCGAAAGAGCAGTCAGGGTTGATCTCCTTTAGGACTGACTGGTTGAATCGCCTTACAGTCCAAGGGACTCGCAGGAGTCTTCTCCAGCATCATAGTTCAAAGGCCTCAATTCTTTGACGCTCAGCCTTCCTTATGGTCCAACTTTCACAGCCATCCATTGGAACTGGGAAAACCATCGCCTTGACTATACACACTTTTGTTGGCAGGGTGATATCTCTGCTTTTTAGTAAGCTATCTAGATTTGCCATAGCTTTCCTCCCCAGGAGCAAGCATCTTTTAATTTCTTGGCTGCAGTCCCCATCTGCAGTGATCTTGGAGCCCAGGAAAATAAAATATGTCACTACCTCTATTTCTTCCTCTTCTATTTGCCAGGAATTGAGAGGGCCGGATGACATGATCTTAGTTTTCTTAATGTTGAATTTCAAGCCAAATTTGCACTCTCCTTCTTCAACCGCATCAAGAGGCTCTTTAGTTCCTCTTCAGGCTTAGCATTGTATTAATCTTGACTTTAAAAGGATAAGGTTTTATGCAATGTATGAGTTCTATGGATGCTTACAATTATACATACATTACAATTGGCTTATTACATAAAAAAAAGTAAAATAAGTAAGAGCAAGTACATTTTTTTTAAGGTGAAACAAAATTAATTTCTAGGATTTTAGAACTTCATAAGGGATTTAGAGCAGATATTCCCATGCCAAGCATAAGGTGCAGTGTTTCAAGAACAAAACAATTTAAAAAAAAGATTTATTGGCTTTAAGAATTCTCCCCATCATGAATTAAATATTTGTATCTGCTTTTTCGAGTAATAAAATTGTATTTAATTATGTTGCCAACACAACCAATGATCATTGGGAAGTTTGTAATAACGCCGGTGCTCATAAAATATACAGTGTTAACTATGCAACAGGAGGAGAAGAGACATTATAGGAAATATCCTTTGGCCCTTAAGGAATTATATCATATAATTACGTAATATACTTATAAAATAGATCGTCATAGGGATGCATTGGGATGGAGTGTTAGAAACAATTGATTGTCATCTTACGATGAGCAGAAGTTGGACATTTTCCAGATCAAATCTTACCACAATCATACTAATATACTACAAACAGAACATCTTCTCATCTGGGGAAACATCTGGGAGGCCCTTTGTGGTTTATTTATAACTAGCTGATAACCCGGCGTTTCCTGGGTATTTATTTATCCCAATCCTGTGTTAGACAGGAAGAGCAACTTCACTCGAGCCCTGATTTTGGCGAGAATTAAATTATTTAAAAATGTTTTATTTGTGCCCCCAGAAGCATCAAGTAAAATGATACCACCTTGTTGTTTTGGTAGCTTATCCATCATCATTTGGTATGTTTTTTTCTGATCTTGATTTAGAAGTGGCTTCTTGTCCGCAATATATGCACTTAAGCTGTTCAATGTTGTAGTTCTTTTCTCGCATGTAATCTCCGTGAATTAAGTCGTGTCGGTCTCATAGTGGTGCAGACAGGCCGAGTTGCAACAATGTTTTATTGATCATGAACATACATTTGTCCTCAAGAATAATCAAAGCCTTGTTGAAAATGCCAGGCCCAAACGTAATTTCTAATGTTGGATTTTCCCCCTAACCAGAGGGAGCCCCCTTACAGAATATTGTGAAGCCGTTACCATGGCAACTCCCCTGTGCTGCACAGTAGATGCCATTTTAAGGCAGTCCAGTAGAAGCCATTTTAAGGCAGTCCAGTAGAAGCCATTTTAAGGCAGTTCAGTAGAAGCCATTTTAAGGCACAACAGAACACACACCCCGAGGGGTGTTAGGGGTGTCTTACCCCCACAGTATTTTTTTCCAGAGAGTAAGTCATTTGTGTACCAAGTTTGGTTGAAATTTCTCAAGCCGTTCCAGAGTTATGCTGGAACACACAGAGAGTCACACAGACACATACACACCAGGGGTTTCTTACCCCCACAGTATTTTTTTTTCCAGAGAGTAAGTCATCTGTGTACCAAGTTTGGTTGAAATTGCTCAAGGCATTCCAGAGTTATGCTGGAGTAATATTAGGGCTTAATGTTTTGGTGAATATACCCATGTCATTGGCAGATTCCGGGGAAGAAACTTTGGAAAGTAGTAACTATTTCTCATCCTACTTCTTTTATGAAAGTTGGAAAGGTTGAAAGCAATTCTGATCTACATTTGCTTGTGAATTATCTTACTACACTCTGAAAAAAATGAACTTTCAGGACATACTATGTATGAGAATAAGCTTCAAGGAATCTTCAAGAATTTGAAAAAAGTCTAGGAAACAAGTATTCTTTAACATTAGGTCAAATACATAGTTTCTGATTTCATAAGCCAGACTTTGGAAGACATTCAGCTATTGTGCCAACCTAATACTTACTAATGTTGTATAAAGAGAAAGACAAAAGACTTGGACATTTCTTTTCCATGCTTACTACTTTTCCATTGTTAATATTACTATTGTCTGGGACAAAAGATCAGGTCCACACATGAAGATCTAATTAAACTGATTTATTTCTATTCATACATGTGCACAGGAATCTTCTCAACTAATGGTTAGCACCAGGGGTGGGTTCTACTTTTCTTTATTACTGGTTCGCAACAGGATTGTGTGCAGATCGCTGATGATGATATCTGGGTCCTTCCGCCGGTTTTTCTACTGGTTCTTGTGAACCAGTCCGAACCGGGGGCAACCCATCACTGGTTAGCACCTGCTTGGAGTTAAATAAGGGTCAACAGAATTCAAGGGAGGTTGGGTTTATTTCACTTGTGACTATGTAGGGATTCTAGGGTGATCCCTCTTTTGACTCCACCCCCTAGTCCTTCATCTTTTCAACTATGTTATAAAATTGAAAGCTTAACTTCATTGATGAGCTTCTGTTTCTACGTATTTGATTTCCTTGAATAGATTTTTTAAATTATATTTTTACTAAATGTCTCTTTTTTTTAAAAAAAAAAATAATATTAAAAATAACAAAGATTGTACCAACCTCTAAATTTAGCAGTGCTAGTTCTAGACAAAATATTTTCCTAAGTTTGATTTCAATTTCTGGCTTTTTGCACAATTGATATTAGTTCTGAAAATCTAGTTCATTGGGTATTCCAAATGCCTTTGTTGTGATGTAGATGTACGTCAAAAATTTTCTGCTTTTAGAAAATGTAAATTGGTTGTTTCCTTAAAAATATTAAAAATAAAAGCTGACATGGGTTCTTTTCAGAAGGGTTTATAAATTAAGAATAAGTTGGCACTCTAAAATATATTTATGAGTCTAATTTATACCCAGGTTTCTGCAATTTCTCATTTATACCAACTCTTTGGATTTATTCCTAGCATTACTGATTTCTGGGTTGTATTCTGAATTTATAAGCATCACACTGAATTATAAGTTTATATCATTTACAAAAAATATATAGCTGATTTGCAAATCAATATTTTTTTTCATGCACAGAATAGTTCAGATGTATAATTTTATTAATTATTTCTATGACTTCAGACTGATTAATAATGCTTATCTGTATTGGATTTGGCTTTAAAAATGATACTTTAAAATATAGTAAATCAATACTTGAATTGGGGTCTTCTCCTGGGAGGAGATCTATTACACAAAATAGATTAAAAGTGACACACGAAATTTATAAAATGCAAATATTTGTCATTGCGTCTTTCCAACACGTAACAGGAAGGTTGTTATTTATTAGATTTTATTACCTTGCCTTTCCAGGAGAACCTTTAATCTCCTAGGATCAAAACAGCATTTTGCTAACCTTATTTAACAGCAATTTTCTCCCGGCACTTCCTTTCTGGAGAAAGACCTACTAAAGTTTTTTTTATAACAGGCATAGAAGAAATCAGAGTTGTTTATTTAGAATTTCATTTTGCTAGCTGCCTGTTGAAAATAAATAAAAGTAAGGGAGCAAGGTAAAGTTTGCACTTCTCACTATCATCCCATCTTACCTCTCTCCAACTTGAGTTCTAGAGGATGAAATACACAATTGGTGTATTTGTGCAGGAGCTATCTGCATAGGTGTGGCAGTTACAACCAGAGGTAGTAACTGCCTACTGGTTCGCAAATGTGAACTCTGTGCCTGCTCTGCGCGTGCACCCGGCCTTCCGTACATGTTCTTTGCTCGTGCATTACATCCAGGCGGGTGGGCGGAGCCTCCCACAGTCGCCACTGCCGGTTTACCCGAACCGGACAGAACCGGCTGAATCCCACCTCTGGTTACAACCCATTTCTCCATCATCGACATAAATTATATTTAGGGAATGACAGTTTCATGCCTTTTATGAAGCAGGTACAATGTCTGATTTCTATTTCATCCAATGAAATACTTACAGGTAATCCTCAATTTAACAACCACAATTGAGCCCAACGTTTCTGCTGCTAACCGAGCCATTTGTTAAGTATGCATTGCCCCATTTTACGACCACTCTGGCCACCTTTGTTAAGTGAATCCCTCCAGTTGTTAAGTTAGTAACCCGGTTGTTAAGTGAATCTGGCTTCCCCATTGAGTTTGCTAGTCAGAAAGTCGCAAAAGGAAATCACATAACCCCTGGGCAAAGGAACCGTCATAAATATGAGTCAGCTGCCCAGCGCCTGAATTTTGATCATGTGACCATGGGGATGCTGCAGCAGTCGTAAGTGTGAAAAAGGTCATTAGATAAGGCCTGTAGCTATTGTAATAAAAGTAGTACTCAACTACATGGCAGATTTTATGTATCTGTCTATCTATATCCGTCCGTCCGTCTGTCTGTCTGTCTGTCTGTCTGTCTACCTGCCTGCCTGCCTGCCTGCCTGCTTGTCTGTTGTCTGTATGTATGTCTCTCTGTCTCTATCATCTGTCTGTCTATCTGTCTGTCTATCTATCATCTCTCTCTATCATCTATCTATCTATCTATCTATCTATCTATCTATCTATCTATCTATCTATCTCTATCATCTATCTGTCTGTCTATCTATTTATCTGTCTATCTGTCTATCTATCATCTATATCTATCTATCTATCTCTGTCTATCTGTCTATCTGTTTATCTGTCTGTCTATCTGTTTATCTGTCTATCTATCTATCTATCTATCTATCTATATCTATCTCTATATCTGTCTATCTATCATTTATATCTATCTACAGTATCTCTATCTATCTATCTATCTATCTATCTATCTATCTATCTATCTATCTATCTATCTATCATCTGTGTATCTATTATCTCTATCCATCCATCTATCGATCTATCTAATTTATATACCACCCATCTCACCATCTAACTGACTCTTAATCTGGTCAGCCTTCAAGATCTAATATAACACAAGCAAAAGCAGACCAGAAATAGCATACAAACCGTACTAGGTGTAGTTGCATTATGCACAAGGAAACGTTAATTGCTAAAGTTTTATCTAAAAAAAAAAAAAAAAGTGATGTAATCTGTGACATGGAAACAGATATAAATGTAGGATTCATACAATTTGTACAAGAAGGAAATATATGAAAGCTTGTGACAGTGACAAAAAATGATTGCTAGATAATACATCCGCTCAGCCGTAATAGCTACTTTAATTTTTCAATGGAAAAAGGATCTACTTATGAAAGAAATTTCATTTATTTTCACTTATTTTTCATCCTATATTATCTTCTCTTACTTTTTTTTAAGTCTATTTATTCATGGAATTTTCTTTCCTTTTCTTCACTTTTAAAGAGAATAGCATAGAGTCTACATTACTCAGATAGTTCTTTAAATGTTGGTTTAGTTTAATCTGTAATATTAATAGACCCCTGATAAACATGACATAGAATCCTAGATTATTTGCAGCCTGTTCACAAAGGTTATGTCTTTGGTGTTTGTTTTATTTATCTTCAGAACAGGAAAATAACTGTAATTACCAACAGTTCTCAAGTTACAGCCATTTGTTTAACAATGGTTCAAAGTTACAATGGTCTTGGAAAAATGATTTTTGACTCTAAATCAGGGGTCTCCAAACTTGGCAACTTTAAGACTTGTGGACTTCAACTCCCAGAATTCCTCAGCCAGCTTACTGGGAGTTGAAGTCCACAAGTCTTAAAGTTGCTTAGTTTGGAGACCCCTGCTCTAAGTTAAAACTATCATACCACCCCTGTAGTTACTTAATTGTCAATGGGAGAAGCCAATTTTGCTTAATAATCCACATAATGGTTCATTTCAGAACTGCGTTGATCGCTTAAGAGCCATGGTTCTAGGCTGCATAAACAGAGGGATAGAATCAAGATCACATGAAATGTTAATACCACTTTATAATGCCCTGGTAAGGCCACACTTGGAATACTGCATCCAGTTTTGGTCACCACAATGTCAAAAAGAAGTTGAGACTCTAAAAAGAGCACAGAGAAGAGCAACAAAGATGATTAGGGGACTGGAGGCTAAAATATGCGAAGAACAGTTGCAGGAACTGGGCATGGCTAGTCTAATGAAGAGAAGGACCAGAGGAGATAGGATAGCAGTCTTCCAATATCTCAGGGGCTACCCTAAAGAAGAGGGAGTCAAGCTATTCTCCAAAGTCCCTGAGGGTAGGAAAAGAAGCAATGGGTGGAAACTCTTCAAGGAGAGAAGCAACTTAGAACTAAGGAGGAATTTCCTGAGAGTTAGAACAATTAACCAGTGGAACAGCTTGCCTCAAGAAGCTGTGAATGCTCCAACACTGGAAGTTTTTAAGAAAAGCCTGGATAACCATTTGTCTGAAATTGGTATAGGGTTTTCTGCCTAAGCAGGGGGTTGGACTAGAAGACCTCCAAGGTCCCTTCCAACTCTGTTATTCTATTTTATTCATGGCAAAAAAAAAAGTTCAAAAAATTGGGCATTGGCTCACTTGCTAACCATCTTGCTTAGCAATTAAAATTCTGATCCCAAATGTGGTCATAAATGGAGGACTTTCTGTATTGGAAATCTTTCTTTCTTTCTTTCTTTCCTTCTTTCTTTCTTTCTTTCTTTCTTTCTTTCTTTCTTTCTTTCTTTCTTTCTTTCTTTCTTTCTTTCTTTCTTTCTTGGTACAATGATAAATACAACTTGAAAATAATAATAAAAAAATAACAAATCAATGTAAACTACAATGTGCATTACAAAACCAAACAAATGATAAAAGCATTTTTTTGTTCCCACCTTAATGCTAATTTTTGCTGCTGAACAAGAGGACAGGGTGCTATTCTGTGACATATGCTAAAATCCAGCCCATTTCCTATTGAGCCAGGCAAGAAGAAACTTTCACTGTCTCTTGTGAATTGTCTGCAGTCAACTGCAAATCAATCATAAGAATTATTTCTACTTGTTAATTAGAATGCTGGAAGGCACAAATAAACTTTCCTCTTACTGAGCAGTTGAGCAAAATAAACTCTGTGCCGTTTGCTTAATATGTATATAAACAATAAAGCTAATTATCTGGAGTATACACATTTTTTAAAAAGGGGGGAAATGAGAAGTAAGAACCTGGCTAGCTAATGTTCTATTTAGGTGTTAGTGTCATGCAGAGAATCAAAGTGAAATCTAAGAGTCTGTGACAATACGGCATTTACAAAGTTGAAAGTTTGAGCGCTGAATGGATGCTACCCCTGGGTGTTGGGCAAACATTTCCATGATTGCTAAAACAAATTCAAAGGTTAATGGGGGTAAATTTCCTTCTTCTTCTTCTTCTTCTTTTTTTTTATAATGATGATTTTGTTTTAGGGTTTAGTCTCCTTCTCCAGTAGTAACTTAAATGCCATGCACAGCAGCAGGAAGAAAATTCAATGTCCTGATGATAATCAGACACCTGGAAAAACAGAATGCAATTTCTTATTTACATAAAGGCTAAAAGCCTAGAACCATGATGGCGAACCTATGGCATGTGTGCCTGAAGTGGCACGGCGAACCATGTCGCCTGGCACGTGCAGCATCACCCGTTCCTCTTCTGGGGTTCTGGCATGCATGCATGTGCAATAATCAGCTGGCCTTTTTCCATGCGGCAGTGCAGGAATCTCGGAAGAGCTGGTCTTCCGTTTTCCTGCATGAGCATGCGCACTGGCCAGCTGATTGTTGCATGTTCATGCGCATCAGAAACCCGGAAAAGTAGCTGGTTGAAACCGGAAGTTCAGTAGCTGAAGCCGGAAATTCAGTAGCTGAAACCAGAAGTTCATTTTTGGGTGCACACATGCGCCCTGGGCAGCTCCTATTCCGGCTTGCAGCTCAGATGTTAGTGCGCTCCCTTTTCGGCACTTGGTGCCGAAAAGGTTCACCATCAGTGGCCTAGAATATTGAATCATGGGGTTGGAAGGGACCTTAAAAGTCTTCAAGTCCAACCCCCTGTTCAAGGAATGAGCATTATAGCATCAAATGGCTGTCAAGTCTAGTTGTCCACTCTTCTTTTTGAAAACCTCCAGTGATGGAGCACCCACAACATCTGGAGGCAAGTTGTTCCTCTGATTATTTTTTTTTCTTTCTGTCATGAAATTCCTCCTTAGTTTCAGGTTGGATCTCTCATTAACAAGCTTCCATCCATTATTTCTTGTCCTCCTCTCAGGTGTTTTGGAGAACAAGCCAACCCTTTCTTCTCAGTGACATCCCCTCAAGTACTGAAAGACAGCTGTCATGTCACTCCAATCCTTCTCATCCTTAGACTATACATACTTAGAATTTAGAATAACAGAGTTGGAAGGGACCTAGGAGGTCTTCTAGTCCAACCCCCTGCTTAGGCAGGAAACCCTACACCATTTTAGACAAATGGTTATCCAATCTCTTCTTTAAAAATTCCAGTGTTGGAGCATTCACAACTTCTGGTGGCAAGTTGTTCCACTGATTAATTGTTCTAAACTGTCAGGAAATTTCTTCTTGGTTCTAAGTTGCTTCTCTCCTTGGTTAGTTTCCACCCATTGCTTCTTGCCCTGCCTTCAGGAGAATAGCTTGACTCCCTCTTCTTTGGGGCAGCCGCTGAGATATTGGAAGACTGCTATCATGCATCCCCTGCTCCTCCTTTTAATTAAACTAGACATACCCAATTACTGCAACCGTTCTTAATCGTATGTTTTAGCCTCCAGTCCCCTAATCATCTTTGTTGCTCTTCCCTGCACACTTTCTAGAGTCTCCACATCTTTTTTACATTGTGGCAACCAAAACTGAATGCAATACTTAGTTCCCCTCAACTGTTCATCATGTGATTTAGCCTCCAGACTTCTTATCATTGTTTTTGCTCTTCTCTGCAGTTTTTCTAAAATCCTGGTGAAGCTCCCAGTTTACCAAATTTCTGATAATAAAGGAATGTGTCAGTTGGCTCTTGGCAGGGGCGGTCCCAGAATTAAGTGCGATGCTTTCTTTCTTCATAATAAATCAGATAGCTCAACTTTATCCACAAATGAATTAAGATCAATTCTTGCTTCTTTTTTTCACACACACACACACACAAATACATACCCAAATACAGTATACAGGTAGTCCTCAACTTACAACAGTTTGTTTAGTGACAGTTCAAAGTTGCAAAGGCCTGAAAACAAGCAACTTATGACCATTTTTCGCACTTAACTACCATTGCAGAACCCCCAATGTCATGTGATCAGAATTTGAATGCTTGGCCACTGGTTCACATTTATGATGGTTCCTGTATCCTGGGGTCATGTGATCACCTTTTGCGACTTTCTGACATGCAAAGGTGGCAAGAAAAGTCCTAAAATGGGACAAAACCTACTTAACAAATGTTAAGTAAGATAAATTTTGGGCTCACCTGTACAAACGTCACATTTCTAACAGAAACATCCAGATATCAATTGGTCCAAATATAAAAACAAGGAAATCTTTTTATTAGTAGTATAACATGAGAGCCAGTTTGGTGTCATGATTAAGGCCTGAGCCTCGGTGGTGCAGTGGTTAGAGTGCAGTACTGCAGGCTACTTCTGCTGCCTGCCGGCTGCCTGCAATTTTGTAGTTCAGATCTCACCAGGGTCAAGGTTGACTCAGCCTTCCATCCTTCTGAGGTGGGTAAAATGAGGACCCAGATTGTTGGGGCCATAGGCTGACTCTGTAAACCACTTAGAGAGGGCTGGAAAGCACTGTAAAGTAGTATATAAGTCTAAGTGCTATTGCTATTGCTATCAGGTTGGAAACTGGGAGAACGTGAGTTCTAGTCCCATCTTGGTATGAATCCAGCCGCCAGCCTCTTTCCCTCAACCCTAGGAAGCAGAGAATGGTAAACCACTTTCTGGAAAATCTTGCCAGAAAACTGCTGGAACTTTTTCAAACAGTCTCCAAGAATCTGACCCAATTTATTATTTATTTATTTATTTATTAATCACATTTTTATGCCGCCCAACTCCCGAGGGACTCTGGGCAGCTAACAACAAAGAATAAAACAATGCGAACAATATCCCATACAGAAGTTTAAAAAGAAAACATTAAAACCCATACACTCCAATTTGTGGCCGGGTCTCACAAGATCACCGTAGCGAGATCAACAGCCCCAGGCCTGCCAGAAGAGCCAGGTCTTCACTGCTTTCTGGAAGGCCAGTAGGGTAGGGTGTGTGAATGAAAAAATAATAATATATTAGAGCAGAGCAGAGCAGTTCTGGGTCCAGTCAGAAAGCTCATGCCTCAGAATAATTTATATTTTTTTTTAAGTTTGCATCAATTGATTTATCCTTTATCATTTTTAAGCTTGCTTTCTCTATAATTCTATCCACATCATTCATGAGGGTATATATATGCAATATTTAATCAGTAAAGGAGGCCTGGTGGTGCAGCAGACTAAAGCACTGTTATTAACACCAGCTGCCTGCAATCACTGCAAGTTCAAATCTCACCAGGCTCAAGGTTGACTCAGCCTTCCATCCTTTCTAAGGTAGGTAAAATGAGGCCCCGGATTGTGGGAGCAATAAGCTGACTTTGTATAAATATACAAAAGTATGAAGGCTATTGCTTAACGCACTGTAAGCCGCCCTGAGTCTCCGGAGAAGGGTGGCATATAAATCAATTTTTTTAAAAAAAAAAAATCACACCGTTTGCTCAACTCTGTTTCAACCGTTCTTGGTTCCTTCTCTGTTTGTTTGTTTGTTTGTGGGTGGGTGGGAGTGGTATAGGACAATTCAATCTCAACGTGTTGAGAAGTTAAAGCAGAAATAGAAATCAGGTGGCTGTCCAGTCTCTTCTTAAAAATCTCCTGTGATGGACACCCATAATTTCTGAAGGCAAGCTGTTCCACTGATTAATTATCCTCACTGTTAGGAAGTTTCTCCTTAATTCCACATTGCTTCTCTTCTTGCACAGCTTGGATTCATTGAATGAGTTTACAAAAAATGTAAATATTGCCAATATACAGCCTCATGCTACAGAACCAAGCTCCATTTCATGCTGAATAAACTGAATTACTAATGTATCTTAAATAGAAAACTCTTTTAGATAGATTTTATTAAATATTAGGCATTTTATTAAATTAAATTTCATAAAATTAAAAAAAATGATTTATTTTTTTTTAAAAACATTTTTTTTATTTTTTTATAAAAAAAACCATCAATTTTTATCCACCCTGGTACCAGATTTGATGAGTTTCAAAGCAGTTGTATACTCTGTGTGTGTGTCTGTGTGTGTGTGAGAGAGAGTGTGTGTGTGTGCACACACACACACACAAAAAAAACCCCTAAGAGTTCTTCTCTTATCATCTAGCATTAAACTGTTCCCCTCTATTACTTCTGAGTAGAAGGCAGAACTAGAGAGGAAAAAAAAAATATTTGTATTTCTTGAAATTCTACCGTGCTTGCTTGATGTTTCCTAAGGGGAACATTGTTTAAAACAACTTTTTTTTTTTCCCAAGAATTTTCAATATGAAAATTAAGTCACACCTTTTAATTTACAGAAGTATCTTAACTAAGCATGTTGTGTACTGCCTTCAGGAGACGAACACAAAAAGAGTGATAAAAACAGAGGAGGAGATGGCGTAGTATTAGAAAACATTTAACCACCCCCCTCCAACCTTACATTGGAAACACTTCCTTTATTATCCTAAGCAGCCCGAATGCTTCTTTTCCCCCTTTTTACTCTCTTGCAAGGCCTTTTGTTTTCCAAAGCCTAAAATAAATCCAGTTATAAATGTAGCTGTGAGGGGGAAATTATTGCAGACTTCCACACAAATTGAATTTTTCGCTTTAAAAAAAAAATGCTACCAAATTATTATTATTATTTTTTCACATGTACAGATCCTTATTTTTAGAGTCAGCTTAGTGCATTGTGGGATGTGTAACTAGTGGCTATTTTCCCCTTATTTATTATTTATGCAGAAGAGGAACAATATATATATATTGTTCAGCATGATGGTTTTACGGGTATTCCTGAGAGTGTTTGGTTCTTTTAGCTTATTCAAATGACTGCCTCTTACTGTTTTTCTATATTGCTATATGATTTTTTTTCTCCCTCCACAATTAAAACTTAAACACATAGCCATTTTTGCCCCCTCTGAAATACTAAAAGAATAATGTTGCCATGTTTAATAGAGCCTACATTTGGGTGTTCTGCTTAGAGCTTATGGGAATGCAACCACCAAGAAGCCTTGCTAAATAACACAAAGTGACAGAACACAACATAACACATTATTTAGCATAATATAACAATTTTTGACTATGAGAAAGCTATTATTGTATCGTGCATAGAGCTGAAACTGATAAAAAATTGCACAAAGCAATGCTGATTTTATTTAGAATGAATGTCAGTGGTGTTGTTTAGTAATCTGTTCTGTATTTTTCTTTGTCCCCATCCTACAACTATATAAAGCAACAATATTTTTGTGTGTGTAATGAGTACAACTGTTAAATTATACTCTGGATTAGTAAAATGAGGCCTGATCTGAGAGAGCCGAGGTGGCACAGTGGTTAGAGTGCAGTACTGCAGGCTACTTCAGCTGACTGCTAGCTGCAGTTCGGTAGTTCAAATCTCACCGGCTCAAGGTTGATTCAGCCTTCCATCCTTCCGAGGTGGGTAAAATGGGGACCCAGATTGTTGGGGGCAAGAGGCTGACTCTGTAAACCACTTAGAGAGGGCTGAAAAAGCACTATGAAGTGGTATATAAGTCTAATGCTTGTCTTTCCTTCCTTCCTTCCTTCCTTCCTTCCTTCCTTCCTTCCTTCCTTCCTTCCTTCTTTCCTCCCTCCCTCCCTCCCTCCCTCCCTTCCTTCCATGGCACAGTGGTTAGAATGCAGCATTGCAGGCTAACTCTGCCCACAATCTGGAGTTTGATCCTAACCAGCTCAAGGTTGACTCAGCCTTGTAGACTCTGTAAACCGCTTAGAGAGGGATGTAAAAGCACTATGAAGTGGTATATAAATCTAAGTGCTATTGCTATCTAGATATTTTATTTTTTAACATTTTCATTTTTCCCCTTATTTTTTTGTCCCCCTTGAAGGAGGAGATATGCAAGCTTTGTTGCAAAAGAGAATAGGGAGAAAACATTAATAATGTTAAGAATCATATCAGCAGAAGCACCATAAGCTACCAATTTGAAATCAGAATATTCTTCATTAGGAAATCCTATTGATCGATCAATGTTGATAAAATTGTTCCTCCAAGTAAATAGAGTAATGTGTGAGGAAAAACTTGACATGCACATACCGGTAGTAATTTCTG
Source organism: Pituophis catenifer annectens (assembly GCF_029215685.1). Taxonomy (NCBI): domain Eukaryota; kingdom Metazoa; phylum Chordata; class Lepidosauria; order Squamata; family Colubridae; genus Pituophis; species Pituophis catenifer. The sequence continues at coordinate 6,943,817 of NW_027256896.1, read as the reverse complement.
TTGGCGTATTCATTCCTTTTATTCATTTTACTAATGACCTGTAGAGGTGGAAGGCTAGCTTATCATGTCTTATCAAGATGAAATGGGATGGTTAATAACTAGAAGACAGAAATAATATTCAGCGTGATATTGATAGAATAGTGAAAGTGGCTGAAAATAACATAATGTAAGTTGAGACAAATACAGATAGTTCTCGGCTTGCGAACAAAGGAGGCCAACATTTCTGTTGCTAAGCGACCATAGTTGAATGAATTCTGCTACATGTGACGACTTCTCTTGCTGCCAACTCTTAAGTGAATCCCTGAAGTTGTTAAATTAGTAACACTAACTTAAGCAAATCTTAAGTTGTTAAGCGAATCTGGCTTCCCTATGGATTTTGCTTGCCATAAGGTCACAAAACATGATCACATGACCCCGGGTCACTGCAATCGTCATAAATATGAGTCAATTGTCAAGTGTCCGAATTTTGATCAGGTCAACAGGGGGATGCTGCAACATTTTACTGACCTCGGAAGGCTGGAAGGCTGAGTCAACCTTGAGCCTGGTGAAATTCGAACTGCCAAATTGCAGTCAGCCGGCAGTCAGCAGAAGTAGCCTGCAAGATGGGACTAGAACTCATGTTCTCCCAGTTTCCAGGCTGAGAGCATTAGCAATAGCACTTAGACTTATATACCACTTTACAGCCCTCTCTAAATGGCTTACAGAGTCAGCCTCTTGCCCCCAACAATCTGGGTCCTCATTTTACCCACCTCGGAAGGATGGAAGGCTGAGTCAACCTTGAGCCTGGTGAGATCTGAACTACAAAATTGCAGGCAGCCGGCAGTCAGCAGAAGTAGCCTGCAGTACTGCACTCTAACCACTGCGCCACTGAGGCTCAGACCTTATCATGACACCAAACTGGCTCTCATGTTATATTACAAATAAAAATATTTCCTTGTTTTTATATTTGGACCAAGTGATATCTGGATGTTTCTGTTGGAAATGTGACGTTTGTACAGGTGAGCCCAAAATTTATCTTACTTAACATTTGTTAAGTAGGTTTTGCCCCATTTTAGGACTTTTCTTGCCACCGTTGCATGTCAGAAAGTCACAAAAGGTGATCACATGACTCCTGGATACAGGAACCATCATAAATGTGAACCAGTGGCCAAGCATTCAGATTTTGATCACATGACCATGGGGGTGCTGCAATGGTAGTTAAATGCGAAAAATGGTCATAAGTCACTTTTTTTCAGTGCCGTTGTAACTTTGAATGGCCACGAAACAAACTGCTGTAAGTCGAGGACTAACTATATACCAGGTGTGAAATGTAAAATTTGTTACTACCGGTTCTGTGGGCGTGGCTTGGTGGGGGGGTTAATGTGACTGGGTGGGCGTGACCAACTTTTTTTTTTTTTAACTTTTCAAATCATTTTTTCTAATGTTTTGAAAAGCCTCTGCTGATCAGGCAACTCAGCTGGGACCGTCAGAGACTTTTCAAAGCATTTTTTTTACCACCTCTTCGGCCAAGAGGTTGCAGAAAAAAATGCTTTGAAAAGCATCTGATGATCCCAGCTGAGCCGCGCGATCATCAGAGGCTTTTTTTTTTACTTTTAAAAGCAATTTTTCATCGGAAGAGGTTGTAGAAAAAATGCTTTTAAAAGTAAAAAAAAAAAGCCTCTGATGATTGTGCGGCTCAGCTGGGCATGGTGGAGGGGGTGCCACAGGGATTTTTGCTACCGGTTCTCCGAACCACCCACCGCCATCGCTACCGGATCAGGTGATCCGGTTCGAACCGGGAGCATTTCACCCCTACTGTATACATTTCTCAACTTACAAACCAGGAAACATATGAAGATGATGCAACACCTTTCCTGAAACTCGTAAATCAATCGGTCAATAAAAAATAATAGTTGATGGAAAGCTCAATTAAATCCCCCTCTCTTTCCGTCAGTTGAAAAAATATACTTTCATGTCATTCTTTCAGGGGATTTGTTTTTCTTTTCAAAAAAGTTTTTTATTTTTATTTCTCATAAACACATTTACATGTACAGTCATTTCCATCATTTTTCATTCATCTTTTCTTTTAACTTTCTTTTTCTTTCCCCGGGGCTGCTCTTTTACCCTTTACCTTTACTCCAACCTTTTTCTTCCTTCCTCTCTCTCCTCCTACTTCCTTCGTTCTTCCTCGCCTTCTCTTTCCTACTTCCCCTTCCCTTCCCCCACTCCTTTCTTCTTCTCCCCTTCTAACCTTCTCCTCTGCTCCTCTTTCCCCTCCCTTTTCTTCCTCTCCTTTTCCCTTTCTTCTTTCTCCTCTCCTCTCTCCTTCCTTCCTCTATCTCTACTCCTTCCCCTCTCTCCTGTTGTTTCCCTTTTCAGTTCAATCTAAAGTGGTATTCGAGCAGCCCCAATTTTCTAATTATCTTTATTCTCATTTCAATTTCTTATTCAGTTATTATTTTTATTTCATCATTTGCTTACATTTTTATAATATCTCACTAAGTAAAAGGGGATTTTTTTTCCCTCTAGAACAAATGAGCAAATCAGCAAACACCGTTTTCAACCTTTAGAATGCAGCTTTCCCTTATCTTGACTTCTTAAAGTCAGATTCTGTAGCTCGTGCCTTGTTTTCTGTTTGATTAAAAGAGAATATGTTAGTGGCCAATTAAAGCAAGCCTTGGACAATTTTCATTAAACCAAGCTGATTCTATATATATATTCCAATGATTAATTCTAAGCCCTGGAGGATGAAGAGACAAGTTAAGGAGAAGAAGCTGGAGCAACAGGATTTTCAATGTCTATAATAAATGCAAAGGATACCCCTGTATGTTGTGCATTGCCAATTGACATAATTGGCCAGTTTCTCAATGGAAACAGGATGCCAGCTTGTAATAAAGTTAATGCTTTGTTTGCAGGGTTTTCTTTCTTTCTTTCTTTTTTGTTGTTTGTTTATTTTTAAACTCCTAAGGGAATTTACTTCTTTAAAAAGGAAAAAAAAACCTAAAAAAGAATAGCTAGCAGGAATGGCTTAACCTTACATAATTACTAAAGAATAAGATAGCTTCCCAAAAGCTTTTTTTTCCCCAAGTTTTTTTCCCCAAATTAAAACATTCCTATTAACCCCCAGAAAGAATGCAAAACAAGCATTGAAACAGGGGTGAAATTCAGCAGGTTCTAACAGGTTCTGGAGAACCGGTAACGGAAATTTTGAGTAGTTCGGAGAACCGGCAAATACCACCTCTGGCTGGCCCCAGAGTGTGTTGGGAATGGGGATTTTGCAATATCCTTCCCCTGGAGTGGGGGGGAATGGAGATTTTGCAGTATCCTTCCCCTGTCATGCCCACCAAGCCATGCCCACAGAACCGGTAGTAAAAAACAAAAAAAATGAATATTCACCACTGTATTGAAGGATTAGTTACCTGCTTTATAAAGCCTTAGTAAGGCCACATCTAGAATACTGCATTCTGTTTTGGTCACCACCTTACAAAAAAGATGTGGAGACTTTGGAAAAAGTGCAAAGAAGAGCAACTAAGATGATTAAAGGCCTAGAGACTAAAACCTATGAAGAAAAGTTGCAGGATTTGGGTTTGGCTAGTCTAGAGAAAAGAAAGACTGGTGGGGGGGGGATATAAGAGCAGTATGCTAGTATTTGAGAGGTTGCCCTAAAGAGGAGGGGGTCAACTTATTTTTCAAATATAAACAATGAGATGGAAACTAATCAAGGAGAGAAGCAACCTGGAATTAAGGAGAAACTTCCTAACAATGAGGATGATTGATCAGTGGAACAGCTTGCCCCCAGAAATTGTGGGTGCTCCATCACTGATTTCTTTAAGAAGAGTCTACAAAGTCACTTATCTGAAATAGTATAGGTTGTCCTGCTTGAGCAGGGGGCTGAACTAGAAGACATCTAAGATCCCTTCCAGCTCTATTCTGATCGATTGATTGATTGATCGACAATGGAATTCTTTTATAGAGAACACCCACCTATCTCATGTGGAACGCTGCCAAAGAGCTAATTTCCAGGAGCAGGGCAAGGCCAAACTTGGCACAGAGTCACAAACATAATTTTCAAATCTTGAATCGGCCAGAGGAACTAATTGCTTCCTGCAAAAGCTCACGTCCCGTTCGCTTCTCTTTTATGCCTTATGGGACGGGCCAATCATCTCCAAGCCTTACCCCCAAATCGACCCTGTTTCCTTAATTGTTCCTGTCTCCTGGCAGCTCTGAGCATGCACACACTGGGAACAGGCTCACACTGTTCTTCTGCCTCGCTGATGTCAGACTCCAGAGACTCTGGAGGCACCAAAGAACTACCAGATGGCTTTGGCTCCCTCTCTGCCTCCAACTCAGCCATCGTCCGAGCCTTCCCCAGTCTCCAGAACTGGCCCACGTTCCTCCCCAGCCTCCTCACTGTCCAAATCTGCTGCCAGCTCTCCTGGCCACTGGCGGGCCACAACAGTGTGACACTCGGGTTTCCAACTGACAAGTTTAGTGTCTTTAAGCAAAGTTTGAATTTGGGCCCAAACAATAACTTGACAAAACATCTCAGACAAGCCCCTCCCTAGTTTACAAGAAAATGAAGAGGAGAAGGGAAGTTTATTCAGACTTGCAAAGTCTATTCTAATAGCATCAAAGTATTCTAGATCAATATAGTGTTGGTTTCTTTATCTGATCTACCTTGTAGGACTGACATTAGTAGACAGATCTGTTTTCTGGCTGAATTTTGTAGATGGTGCTCGGTTTGACTCCAGGATTACTCTAGGGCTGTGATGTGGCATTCCTCTTCCGGGTTTCTAGCGCGCATGTGCGTGGGGCGATCAGCTGGCCTTTTTGCATGTTGCAGTGCTGGAAACTGGAAGAGCTGGTCTTCCGTTTTCCTGCATGAGCATGTGCGCCTGGGCAGCTGATCATCACACGCACATGCATGCCAAAAACTTGGAAGGCCAGTGTCCATGCGCATTCTGGAAACTAGAAGATCATTTTCGGGCACGCACATGTGCCCTGGGCAGCTCTTCTTCCAGGTTGTGGCCCAGACGTGTGCACTAATTCACCATCACTGGTCTAGGGAGCCATATTGAATGAGCTTTAGCAAAGTCCCAGATAGAAGCTAGAGAACTTCTTTAAAAAAAAATAATAATAATCTGGACAATCCTGGAATAGATATCTTCTCAGACTTCTGGGTTCAATAGGTTTTCTTCATGGTACCCCATCAGAATAATAATAAATCAATTATTTTTTTTCCTTATGGTCTTTGACCAGTCTTTACAATAAAAAAAAAAAGTATAGTTAAAAAAAAGTTTAAAAAAAATAATGCAAAACAATTGGTTATTGGAGGAAAGGGGAAACATAGGACAGTGAAATAACCTATATAATTAAAAGTTTTGTCCAGTTGGATAACTTGATGAAGATACTGTGATTGTGAGGTTAGCATCCCTTTAAAAATAATAAATGTAAAATTTATCTGTGTGGGTCTTGTATTTGGAAAAGATTAAGTTGATCGTAGCAAGCCTTGAGGCATCATAGAAAGAGCACCATATGGAAACTTGAATGAGAGTTTCTTCCCTCCTATATAAATTATTATTTATATAGATTACTAGCTGGACACCCATGCTTTGCTATGAAACTATGTGCTTGGGCTTGATAAATTGACACTTGAAGCCTGAAACTTAATGTAGAATGTGTAACTCTGTAGCATCAGAGGGTGTTAATATAATGTTACTGGCAGTTGGAACAGAGGGGGAGGAGCAATAGAATGTCCCAGCCTGCAGCAGAATCCATCACTATCCATCCGGCTAGCATCCTGTCAGTGTGTGAGAGAGTTGAGGGGTGTTAGGACACTCAAAAAGTATTTGCTGTGCGATCAAGAAGGAGACAGGAAGGAGGCTGGATGTGACTTAGCTCAACTGTTCTGTAGTAAAGCTGCTTGCTGCTGTGAAAGTAAAACTGAAAGTGAAACTTCTGTCCTCTGCTTGTGTTTTGCATTTGGAACAGATTTCTTTTCAGGTGGGGAGGGGGAGTAGAACTCCTTAGCATCAGAGTGTGTTAATAATAATATAGGAAATACTCATGCTCTGATGGTCATTTTGAAAAATCCTTTCTTAGTGAGCACCTAGAAGCCAAGAGGAACATATGTGTCAAATTTCAAGTTTGTAGTCTTTATGGTTCTGGAGATTTCGTGATTAATGTGTGAGTGCTTTTCACTTTTAGATAGATAGATAGATAGATAGATAGATAGATAGATAGATAGATAGATAGATAGATAGATAGATAGTTGTTTTCTGAGGTTTTTGTGGGTGTTTGTATGTAGGTCTTTGGTTATTCGGGTTTTCTCCTGCGTAAAATTGGAAGTGACTTGGCGACATTTCGATGAAGTCTCATTCGTCATCTTCAGGCTGGTGTTTTCGGCTTCGTGCTTCTAGGAGCAATGTGTGTTCGCAGCTGTTTCTTCCTTTTAACTGCCAGTGGGGGTGTGAACTGATTGGGTGGGAGATAGATAGATAGATAGATAGATAGATAGATAGATAGATAGATAGATAGATAGAGATATATGAATTATTACTATATAAAGTAATAATAATTATACTGTGGCAAAAGAAAGCAAAGGTAATAGGCATCCTTGGGTAGAATCCCTAAACAACTGTAGTACCAGTATCATTAGCATTGACAAATTCACCATCGGTCAATTGCAAAAGGCAGCTTTACTTGGAACTGCTTACATCCTGTGAGGATACCATCAACACCATCAAAGAACCCTTGGGAAGGAATCAATACTTGGAGAAAAATGCCAAATGGAGTTTAAACATCTGCCTTACTGTGTGAGGAACCATAATAATAGCACCATGAAACATCCTCATCTGCCTATCCCAAGTCCTTGGGAGGGACTCGGTAGGCAGACAAAAATGCCAAATTGTGTCTGAACATCTGGCTGATCAGTGTGACAAATCACAAAAACTCAGACGAGCAGAATTAGAGAAATTACAGACTGGGGGGAAAAATGATGGTGTAATGAAACGCAGGACATTCTCCCAAACCCCTCAGTAATCTGCTAACTCAACTTTACCATTTTCTTTTCTTCTTCTTTGAAAGGAATTTCAAGGGCAAATGATATCCTACCAATGGGAACTGCTAAAAGGAGTGCAAACTAATGTTCCCATGTGACACTGTTTCATTAACTGTGGTTGATTAACTATCCTGATAATTTTTTTGTCTTAATGTGTCATGTGAATCCATTTGATTGATGATTCAATGTATTATGCAAATCCAGGGTTAATTCATCACACAGTTTTGGCTACCCAGACATGGATTTCTAATGGCTGGGATTGCTTTTTTTCTCAAATGAGAGAATTGTAAATTGCTTTTGAGAATCTGCATGTAGTTTTAAGGAGCTGTTCATAATACTCTCTTCTAAATACAACATTATTTTGAAGATATGGTATTTTGTTAGTAGGGAGGAAGAGGTGACAATACCTTTAAAACTAATTGTCTCTGAACATTTAATTTCAACTTCCAGCTCTGTAAATTTTGGTCACTTGAGTTCTTGATAAATGACCAAATTAATTTTTTTGTGCATTGTGATCATACTGTGCTACAGAACATGATTACCTTAAGGATACTCACTCCTGAATTATAAATTATAATAAATTAAGATGGGTTTTTTTCCCCATTCAGATAGGGCATAATAATTGATTTCTGAAATTGTAAAAAAAAATATGGGTAGGGATCTGCATGGTTATATAAATAGGTATAAGAGAAAAACTGAACCTTGTGAAGTAATACTTTGATATTATAATTAAAAGTGATATTTTAATATTATTTTAATATTTCAAATGGCCCAGAGTCATGTAGGGGAGATAGGCAGTATAGAAATGTGATAAATTAGGAAATAAATTCCAAATATCCCAGCAGTGATCACGTTCTTAAATGTTTCTTCAAAATCTGCTAAGAGAGTTGCTAAGCCACACAATCTTCAGAGGCTTTAAAAAAAAATAATAAAAGCATTTTTTCTACAACCTCTTCAGCCAAAAAATGCTTTTAAAAGTAAAAAAAAAAAGCCTCTGATGATTGCACAACTCAGCTGGGATTGTCAAAGGTTTTTAAAAGAAAAAAAAACTTTTAAATGCCTCTGATGATCCAAGCTGAGTTGCCTCATCGGCAGAGGCTTTTTAAAAAACCTTTTTTCTTTTAAATGCCTCTGACGATCCAAGCTGAGTTGCCTGATCAGCAGAGGCATTTAAAAGAAAAAAAGGAGTTTTTTTCTTTAAAATGCCTCTGACGATCCCAGCTGAGTTGCCTAATCAGCAGAGGTTTTTTAAAAAAGCCTCTGCCGATCAGGCAACTCAGCTGGGATCGTCAGAGCCTTTTGAAAGCATTTTTTTTACAACCTCTTCGCTGAAGAGGTTGTAGAAAAAATAGTTTTAAAAGTAACAAAAAAAGAAATTGGCCATGCCCACCCAGTCACATTACCCTCCCACACCAAGCCATGCCCACAGAACCGGTAGTAACAAATTTTAGATTTCACCACTGATAGATAGATAGATGATAGATAGATAGATAGATAGATAGATAGATAGATAGATAGATAGATAGATAGATAGATAGATGGATGGATGGATGGATGGATGGATGGATGGATGGATGGATGGATGGATGGATAGATAGATAGATAGATAGATAGATAGATAGATAGATAGATAGATAGATAGATAGACAGACAGACAGACAGACAGACAGACAGATAGACAGACAGACAGACACACAAGAACAATACATACACACACACACACACACACACAAGAACAATGAAGAAAACAGGGTCGACTTGGCAGTAAGGCTTGGAGATGATTGGCCCCTCCCATAAGACATAAAAGAGAAGCGAATGGGATATGAGCTTTTGCAAGAAGCAATTAGTTCATCTGGTCGATGAAAGCTTTGGAAAATTTCTATTTGACTCTGTGCTAAGTTTGGCCTTGCCCTGCGTTTGGCAGCATTCCAAGGGAGATAAGGTGGAGATAAACATTCCCCTGAAAGACTGTTTGTGAAGCCTTGCGGACTGTGAATGACAATAATTCACAGCCATATGAATAAAAGAGGTTTGGCGAGACTAAGATTGTGCTTTATGCTTTCTAAGGAAGCCTAGGTCAGAACAGGTTGCAGACAATCATTTGGAAGGATGCACATATGTTCCTTTCACGTAACGTAAGCTGATGGAACTGCTCTCCTCATTCATTACCTGCATGCGCATTTCCTTGTTTAATAAACAAGGGCAGGCATGGGAGAAGATCAATAAGTCTTTAGGCCACTCCGTCTTTTTCTTTTCGTATGCAGTCAAAATAGATATTTTGTGAGAGTCACTGGGATGTTATCTGTAAGAAATATGGTGCCAATTCACAGGTGTTCTGCTTCAGTTCCCCCAGTGGTACAGCCACTACTTTTGAACAGCAAAATGCTATCAGGTTGTCTAAAATAATAATGAGCATATGTTGTTGAGTTGCATTCAGCGCTCCTCTGAAATATGCCAAGGAATGCTCTGCCTTCAGTAAGGGACAGCTGTGGTTCTTCGGTCTGTCATACTTCATCTACGCTTCAGCTATTTAGGTTTGAACTCCTCCCCAGAATTGATTTCACTGGATAGTAATGGAAGTGTTCAACGCGGCCTATAGATTTGACTTTTGAGTCTGCTTAGGTAGGGCTACGTGATCCAGGCTTTGTTGGGGTTCCAAGTGACCAGCCCAAGTTTTGCAATAAAAACACTGAGGCCTAAAAGTTCCTCAAAGTAAGAATTTATTAGGAATGTCATATTGGAATATGTGGGGAAGACTATGCTATGCTATGCTATGCTATGCTATGCTATGCTATGCTATGCTATGCTATGCTATGCTATGCTATGCTATGCTATACTACAGAGCCTTGGTGGCGCAGCAGACTAAACTGCTGTTACTGTTACTGCGAGTTCAATTCTCACCAGCTCAAGGTTGACTCAGCCTTCCATCCTTCTGAGGTAGGTAAAATGAGGACCCACTTTATGGGGGCAATAAGCTGACTTTGTATAAAATAAAAAACCACTTAGGGGGGGCCAAAAAGCCCTATTAAGCAGGTATATACAAAAGTATGAAGGCTATTGCTTAAAAGCATTGTAAGCCGCCCTGAGTCTCCAGAGAAGGGCGGCATATAAATTGAACTAATAAATAATAAATACTATACTGTATTGTACTGTACTGTACTGTACTGTACTGTACTATACTATACTGTACTGTACTATACTATACTATAACATAACATAACATAACATAACATAACATAACATAACATAACACAACACAACACAACACAACACAACACAACACAACACAACACAACACAACACAACATAATAACAGAGTTGGAAGGGACCTTGGAGGTCTTCTAGTCCAACCCCCTGCTTAGGCAGAAAACCAGTGGTGGGATTCAAGTAATTTAACAATCGGTTCTCTGCCCTAATGATTTCTTCCAACGACCAGTTTGCCAAACTGCTCAGAAAATTAACAACCGGTTCTCCCGAAGTGGTGCGAACCGGCTGAATCCCATCACTGCAGGAAACCCTACACCACTTCAGACAAATGGTTATCCAACATCTTCTTAAAAACTTCCAGTGTTGGAGCATTCACAATTTATGGAGAAAAGTCATTCCATTGATTAATTGTTCTAACTGTCAGGAAATTTCTCCTTAGTTCTAAGATGCTTCTCTCCTTGATTAGTTTCCACCCATTGCTTCTTGTCCTGCCCTCAGGTGCATTGGAGAATAGCTTGACTCCCTCTTCTTTGGGGCAGCCCCCAACATATTGGAAGACTACTATCGTGTCTCCCCTAGTCCTTCTTTTCGTTAAACTAGACATACCTGGTTCCTGCAACTGTTCTTCATATGATTTAGCCTCCAGTCCCCTAATCATCTTTGTTGCTCTTCTCTTTTGTTACTTGCACTCTTTCTAGAGTCTCCACATCTTTTTGATGTTGTGGTGATTATGAAGGACCCGAGCTGTTCCCCACCCAAATCAAAACCCAAAGTTCTTGCCCCCAGGTCATATGTCCATCACATGGTCCAATCAGGCCATAGTCCTTCTTCGGCTGCCTTTGGTCCACGCCTTACATCCACCTGATGGGGACGTCCTTGGCTCCCACAGGAAAGAATGTTATTTTGACTACATGGTTACATATTCCCCCAGCTATCCCTATCTCCCCCCTCACATTACCACAGCTTCGACTGGCTTCGCTGTGGCAACCCTGAAGATGTTCCCAAAATAGTTGCCGGGCTGACAGGCTTTTTAAAAAAAACAAGATGGCAGCTAGAGCCATCCAGAAGAGCCTTCTGCCTTATTTTGTTGTCTTTTATCATAGAACATGCAACATACGATCACAGGACTAGAAGGGGCCTTGGAGGTCTTCTAGAGCAACCCCTTGCTGAAGGCAGGAGATGTTGTATCATTCCCAGACCAAATGTTTGTCCAATCTTTTCTTGAAAACCTCCAGTGATGGAGTACCCACAATTCTGAGAGACAAGCTAGTCCATTGATTAATTGTTTTCCCTGTCAACATCTGGACTTTACTAGCCCAGATCTGTAGCCCAACTTTATGAGATATTAACCAATTTAACTTCCAGCAGCCATTTCCTTGTTGTGAGGGCAAATTCTTCATTTCCATTTTACCTGCTCTATGCCATCTGTGGATAATGTCCCCACTGCAGCTAATTATTGACAATTGGTTTAAGGCAACTCACCCAACATTCAATAAGACTGAATTTTGAATCTCCTAACAGAGTGAAAATTGCTGTTTTGCTTTGTTTTTTTTCTGGGCAGGATTGACCTTCTAAATTGTCCAGAGAAGCATAGTTTCATATTCCTGTTTCTTAATGTTCGGATGCAGTTTATAATAGCTTGATAAGATATGTTTGGCATTTCTTGAGCTTGGTAGAAAAATCCTTCACTAATTTCAAATGTTATTATGATTTGACTTGTTCAGTGCAGTTAATATAATTAACACCCGACATGTGGGTTGAAAGAAAAGACAGATCCAGGGCATGATGTCAAGTCCCAGTTGAAAATATAGTGCTTTAAGTGGGACAAAGCAAAATAAAATGATTGTTCCTAACATTTCTCTGTTTCTCTTTTTTTTCATGGTTTAAAAGCATATAATATATACTTTCAGCATGGCCCAGTTTTTCATGTAGAAAATTTATCATTGTCGTCATCATCATCATCATCATCATCATCATCATCATCATCATCTTTTATGATGATGACACCATAATCCCTTGCGGAGTGGAGTCTGGGCAACTGAATGGAGCTAGCAGAGTTTTTCATGGCCGGATACCCTTCCTATTGCCAATGCAGAGTTTTGTTCAGCAGATAGATTCTCATTTTGCCCAGAGAGAGAAACATTTGCCTCTATGTAGGACCGAACTCACAGCCTCCTGATTATGAGGCAAGAGCTCCACCTCTAGGTCACCGCACCACTCTGTGTAGAAAATCTATGTGGTCACTATAAATCGAGATTGACTTGATATCACACTAGTAGATCAGAATAATAGAATAACAGACTTTGAAGGTTCTTGGACATCTTCTATTCCAATCCCCTGTTCAAACATGAGATCCTGTACCATTCCAGACAAATAAATGGTTGTCCAGTATCTTCTTAAAAACCTCCGGTAATGGAGCACCCACAACTTTTAAAGACCACCTGTTCCACCGATTAATTGTTTTAACTGTCAGGAAATTTCTCCTTAGTTCTAAGTTGGATCTCTCTTTAATCTTTCTTTAATCATCTCCCACACATTATTTCTTGTCCTGCCCTCAGATGCTTTGGATAGAATCAAAATAACAGGGTTAGAAGGAATCTTGTGGGCCTCCTAGTCCAACTCCCTGCTCAAGCAGGAGGTTGTATCATTCCAGACAAATGGCTATCCTGTCTCCTTTTAAAAGCCTCCTGTCAAGTTTCCGAAAGATGCCCTAATTAATTCATGAGCCATGATCCAAACTTCAAAGGAAATACAATCATTTATTAGGAGCAACATTCCGGCAATACTCAGATGCAGTTAGGACTGATCCCACGTAGATTTACATTCCCCTATGACCCTGTCTCTCCCCTCCTCTCTGGCCATGTCATAAATCACATTCTCCAATTAACCACTTTGGCTGGCTGTGAAACCTAACACCCTCCTTCTGATTGCGGTCAGGAAGAATGTATGGAATTCACTTCAGTTCTCCCTCCCTCCTGCTCATGGCAACTTGAAAGCTTTGCAAGTTGACACCTCCAGTGATGGAACCTCCACAACTTCTGAAGGCAATTTGTTCCACTGGTTAATTCTTCTCACTGTTAGGACATTTCTCCTTATTTCTAAGTTGATTAGTTTTCAGCAATTACTTCTTGTCCTGCCTTTTGGTGCTTTGGAAAATAGGTTGACCCCCTCTTCTTTGTGGCAGCCCCTCAAATATTGGAACATGGCTACAATCTCACCACTATCCCTTCTTTTCACTAGACTAGAAAGGTAAAGATAAAGGTTCCCCTTGTACATATGTGCTAGTCGTTCCAGACTCTAGCGGGCAGTGCTCATCTCCGTTTCTAAGGAGAAGAGCCAGCACTGTCCGAAGATGTCTCCGTGGTCATGTGGCCGGCATGACTAAACACCAAAGGCACATGGAACGCTGTTACCTTCCCACCAAAGGTGGTCCCTATTTTTCTACTTGCATTTTTTACGTGCTTTCAAACTGCTAGGTTGGCAGAAGCTGGGACAAGTAATGGGAGCTCACCCCGTTACACGGCACTAGGGATTCGAACCACTGAACTGCCGACCTTTCGATCAACAAGCTCAGCGCCTTAGCCACCGAGCCACCGTGTCCCACCTTCACTAGACTAGACATACCCAATTCCTGACCCCTACTTCTCTGTGACAAGAAAACAAGTTGACCCCCTCCTCTCTGTGACAGCCCCTCAAATACTGGGAGATTGCTACCATATCATCCTCAATCCATCATTCTTAGAGTAGACATTTTATTTATAAATATTTATTTATATTTCATGTTTCTAGACTGTCCATCTCACTCAAGGGACTTCTCTAATTCCCTCAATAATCCATTGTGTCATAATTCATAATTGCAAAACCTTGATTTTTTTCTTACCAATAGTAGGAAGATGGATTGAATTGATATTTTATTTTATTATTTTATTATTTTATTTTGTTTTATTTTTGTTTAATTTTTCATGGTCCTAGACTACCCATCTCCCTCAAGGAGTTGCATTTCCAGGTGAGTCCTTTCCAAGCAGAAAAAAAAAATTCTGCTAGTAGTATGTACTATATTGCATGTGTTATTCAGAGAGAGATAGAGAAAGAGGGAGGGAGGAGAGAAAGGGGGGAATTAGGGAGAGAACGAAGAGGGGAGGGAGAGAGAGAGGGATGAACAGTGACTGAATTGTGTTTCCATCATCAAGTCCCTTTCCATTTAAAACAGGAGTGACATGCTAGCTGGGGAATTCTGGGAGTTGAAGTCCCTAAATCTTAAAGTTGATAAATTAGATATTCTTGATTTCATCCCTCCAGTATGAAAAATGTACTAGAAGCAAGCAACATACTATAACTTTTCTGGTAGTAAATATCACTGAAGATTTCCCCCCCCCCCCCAAAAAAAAAAAAAACAAAACCTCATGCTGGGATCATTTTTCAGAAAGCTTGTAGTTTTTTGTACTTTCATTTTACCCCTGTCTAATAATTTAAATGTCTTGTTATATTTAGATCTCAATCTGCTACTGACAATTTATTGGGACAAAATATTTTTGTTGTTGTTGTTAATACAATGCTGAAATCTCTTGTTTTCATGAAAATCCCCCCTGTGAAGAGGGCTTTATTTTCTAATTTCTTTCCAATTTATTTTGATTATACGTTTGGATTTCTATTATTGTTGCAGTTTCAGACAAAGCTGCATGTGTAATAATCTACAATAAAATACACAGTCTAAGACTGCTTAAAACTTAATAATTCAAGTCCTAACCAAGGATTTAAGAATTATTAAAGTTGCATCTAATAATATAGACAGTTTCAAGCGGGGTGGATTTTTGAAAATTAGGGTTTCAGGTCTGATAAATTCAATATTTCCAGATGTCAAGGAAGCCCTTTAGATATCACTCCAAAAGCTTCTAATCACAATTGATATAACAATTGATTTCTTTCTTCATAAGCATTCAACTTCAATATTCATGTCCTGCTTTTTGTAAGTTTTCCCTCCAATCATAGCATTACCAAAATAGTAAAATCAATGAATGAGACATTCTTCTTTTGAAGAAATATTTTATCAGCAATGTTATGGACAAAATGCCTGTCTGTTTGGATCTTAAAATCCCAGACCATCTTAACCCACTCCTTTTCCAAAATTTTCTGAACTGGATAGCCCCAATAGCTTCTCCTATGTTCAAATCCAAACATCTAGCAAAGTTTCCAATAAATAATTCTGTCAACTCAGCCATGACACTTCTTGTAGTCAGTTTGTGAAGTTTTGCTACAGCCACTGATGAAATGAACAATTTCTTCACCTTGTTGTGCTACATACAAAGGCAACATTTGCTATTCTAACATGTTGAATTTTCACCTTCGTGATTAGCTGGCAAAGTTTGTTTTCAGCTGCTAAAATAAAGCCTTCAGTTTCTTTCTTTAACACTCCCAATCTTAACCAATCCCATATGTTTTTTTTTTTTTTATCAGCTTTTCCTTCTATATCCTTCAATTATGGACCATGCATTGGTATATTCTTCAAATTAACAGATTAGTTTTCAATTGTTTCTTTTCAGCCTTCATCCTTGTTGTTTTCAAGAGCTTTCCTTGTCTTCTTCAAGAGTTCTTGGCTTTTCTTAATTTAGTCATTCAGGTCATGGTTTTCTTCTTCCGCAGTTTGTTTTCACCTCTAGGAATCCTCTACTGACTTCAACTCTTGCCATATAGAATAGAATAGAATTTTTTATTGGCCAACTGTGATTGGACACACAAGGAATTTGTCTTGGTGCATATGCTCTCAGTGTACATAAAAGAAAAGATACATTCATCAAGAATCATAAGGTACAACACTTAATGATAGTCAACGTTATACATTATACAGCCTATCAATATAATTGGGTGCAAAGCATAGTGCATTGACTTTAGGTTTTTTGGTCTTCTGATCCACAGTATCAAGCTCCATCTGGATCCAATCCAGGGGTGAAATGTTCCCGGTTCGGACCGGATCGCCCAATCCGGTAGCGATGGAGGTGGGTGGTTCGGAGAACCGGTAGCAAAAATCCCTGACCACTGCCCCCAATTCCCAGCTGAGCCGCACAATCATCAGAGGCTTTTTTTTTAACTTTTAAAAGCATTTTTTCTACAACCTCTTTGGCAGAAAAATGCTTTTAAAAGTAAAAAAAAAAAAGCCTCTGATGATTGCGCGGCTCAGCTGGGATCGTCAAAGGCTTTTAAAAGAAAAAAACCCTTTTTTTCTTTTAAATGCCTCTGACGATCCAAGCTGAGTTGCCTGATTGGCAGAGGCTTTTTTAAAAACCTCTGCCGATCAGGCAACTCAGCTGGGATCGTCAGAGCCTTTTGAAAGCATTTTTTTACAACCTCTTCGCTGAAGAGGTTGTAGAAAAAATGGTTTTAAAAGTAAAAAAAAAAAATTGGCCACGCCCACCCAGTCACATTACCCCCCCCACACCAAGCCACGCCCATAGATCCGGTAGTAACAAATTTTAGATTTCACCACTGATCCAATCAACTATTCCTTCTCTATTTATTTAATACATGGCAAAAAAAAGTTTTTGAGTCAGGAACAAGTAGCACATATGTGCGAGGGGAACCTTTACCTTTACCTTAAGATAGAGTTTGTATTGTTCCAGTTTACACCCTTGTACTCACCAGTTTTTTTAAAAAAAGATTAGAATGAGAAATGTTTTTTTCAGGTGTTTTATTTCCAAGGAAAGAATGGATAACAGTGAAATATAAATGTGCATAAATTACTAGAGGTTACTGCTCTGTAGATGCATTATTTAATCAAAAGTCTCATTGGCTGTAAAATCTGAATGTGCCACATTTAAAGTTTATGTAATTTACACCTGATGTGGCATTTATAATATAAAGGCACGACAAAGCTATTACGAACTATCTCCTGATTTCACTGATTCTTATTAGAAGACTTTAATTAGCGTGTGCACCCATTCATTAATATTAGATCCTGCTAATGGAAGGCTCTAAATTTATTGCAACCACTTTTTTTAAAGTTACACATATTTTTTACTGTGTGTAAAGTGGAATGGGATTAATGTCAACTGGTCCTGCTGTGTCATTTTTCTGTCCCTCGTAAGGAATTTAATCGGCGGTGGAATCAGGAGAATTTCCTGTGGTGTCGCAGTGTTACTTCTGAGAGGAAGTAGGAAAGGAATACCTGTAGAATTATTTGTAGAATATTAAAAGGGGGTGGATAGTGGCTGAATATTCTGTCATTCTCTCTCTAGGAGTCTCTGGAGGCTGGGGACAGCAAAAAATGTCACTGCCTGTCCCACCGGGAATTGGGAAATGGGCTGTTTCAGGCCTCTGGAGGGCCTCCGAGGCAGTGGGAAAGACTGTTTTTGCCCTCCCCAGATGCATAGAGAGGATCTGGAGCTAGGTGAGAAAGAAAAACGGGCCTTCCCCATCACCCCTCCAGGCCCTCCGGAGTCAGGAAACAGACTATTTCCCTACTTCTGGTGGGGCCAGAAGGCCTGAAAATCAGCTGGCCGGCGCGTGCATGCGTGCCAGAGCTGAGCTGGCATGCCCACTGATATGGCTACACGTGTGCCATAGGTTCGCCATCACAGGTTTATGGGGTTAGGTTCAGGAAAGAGAAGAATGGGTACCCAGCTACAATTCTGACCTAAGGGATTAATCAACAGAACTCAATAATTTTATAATAAACATTATTTCTCAATGAAAGTGAAGTACTGCATTATTTGGAGTACTGAATTTGGAAATTGTTTGTTTGTTTGTTTAAATTATGGAATGGTGTGGTGGCCTAGTGATGGAAACGCTTGCCTCCCATTTGTAAGATTAAGAATTCAATCCTAGGTAGTGGAAAATGTTTCTTTCCTAGGGTGCAAAGAGAAAATATCTGCTGTGAACTCCATAGAGGTATCATAAAGGGCATCCGGACAGTAAACACTCACCTCCATCCATTTTATTTATTTATTTATTTATTTTTCATATTTGTATACCGCCCTACTCCCGAAGGACTCAGGGCGGTGAACAGCCATAATAAATACAAATACATATAGAATAAATAAATAAATACATATATATTTGCCCCAACCCCACTTCAAATTAAGGAATTCAGAGTCACAAAAAGAATACACAGACACACAGACACAGACAGACAGGCAGACACACACACACACACACACACACACACACACACAGAGAGAGAGAGAGAGAGAGAGAGAGAGAGACCTACCTTAAGGTAACTCTGGGCGTAAATTTGACATGAAGAATTAGCTTGATTCATTTCAGGACCCTGCAGTAAATCTCAGATCTCCAGGCCCTTAACTATGGCTGCCATTGCTGACTGGTTGGAATCTATGTATAAGAAGATAACAGATTTTAATTAGTCTGTGTCAGCCCTACTAGTTAGACCAGGAAATCAACACCAAACGGAAACTAAAACTACTCTTTATTGAAACTGGCTGTAATAATAGAATCTTGCAAACCTGTTTGTGTCAGGCATGAAGAATCAGGCTCACCCAATAAAGGTCCAGTTAAGATGAATTATTGCTCATGTCTATATGAAATAATCTATTCAACTAAAGGCCAGCACTAAATTGGTGCTAGATAAGAATCAATGAAAATCAAAAGGGGTTAACCATTTGTAGGAACATAACAATTCCAGGGTTATTCCTCTCTTGACTCCATCCACAGGTTTTGCCTCTTTTCCTACAGATTGGTAAGTTTCTCCTCTCCCTCCTCCTTACTCTCCAATAGCAATAGCACTTAGACTTATATTACCACTTCACAGTGCCTTACAGCCCCCTCTAAGTGGTTTACAGAGTCAACCTATTTTCCCCAACAATCTGGGTCCTTATTTTACCCACCTTGGAAGGATGGAAGTCTGAGTCAACCTTGAGCAAGTCAGGATCAAACTGCTGACAGTCAGCAGAATTAGTCTGCAATACTGCATTCTGACCACTGCACCACCAGGAATGAGAATGAGAAAGTGAATAAGAGAGGAAGGAAGGAAGGAAGGAAGGAAGGAAGGAAGGAAGGAAGGAAGGAAGGAAGGAAGGAAGGAAGGAAGGAAAAGCAACAGCAATAACACTTAGACTTATATTCTGCTTCACAGTGCTTTACAGCCCTCTCTAAGCAGTTTAGAGTCAGCCTATTGCCCCCAACAATCTGGGTCCTCATTTTACCCACCTCAGAAGGATGGAAGACTGAGTCAACCTTGATTCAGCAGAAGTAGCCTGCAGTACTGCACTCTAACCACTGTGCCACCACAGCTCTGTTCCAATGTGCCAATGAATTAGGGAGAAGTCTGTCCAATCTCCTTCCAGACACTGGTATTATCTGAATTTTGAGATTCCAGACATGTTTCAACCTTGGTTGCTTTAGTAGCAGAGCTTTCATATCTCTGTAATGGTCAACTTCCTTTCTCTCTACACAACGAATCTGAGGATGGACTGGATTTTTTTTTTTTTTTTTTTAGATATGAGGCTTTTCAGAGCTACCTATACCTCTGTAAGGAAATAGAACCAGAGGTGGATTTCACCAGGTTCTGACCAGTTCTGGAGAACCGGTAGGTGAAAATTTGAGTAGTTCAGAGAACTGCTAAGTACCACCTCTGATTGGTCCTGCCCCCGTTTATTCTCTGCCTCCTGAGTCCCAGCTGATCAGGAGGAAATGGAGATTTTACAGTATCCTTCCTCTGCCATGCCCACCAAGCCATGCCACGCCCACCAAGCCACACCCACATAACCAGTAAAAATTTTGACTGGCCCCGCCCCCATCTATTCTCTGCCTTCCAAGTCCCAGCTAATCAGGAGGAAATGGGGATTTTGCAGTACCCTTCCCCTGCCAAGCCCACCAAGCCATGCCCACAGAACCGGTAGTAAAAAATTTTTGAAACCTACCACTGAATAGTGGTTCACCCTTGATGCTTAATGAACTTGGCTGTTTTCCAAGCAAGAATTTTAAAGTTTCCCAGCTCTCTGGCAGGCAGTTTGGTCCACTATGTGGTACTCAGTAGGAAGATGCCAGATGTTGAAAACATTCCTCCATGTGGCCTCTTCCTGATGGCACTTTACTTTTAGAAGACCCTTTGGAAAATGAATTGCTTTGAAAATGCATGGAGTGCAGTTGGAGAAAGACAGAAAGTAGATCTGACCAAGCATGTCCAGTGGCTTCCGAAATGAAATATGGAGAAACTTCTGAAACACACAAATCATGAGTCAAAAAAAAAAATGAACCTACTTTTGTGGGGTCAGTCTTGCATCATTTTGTTGTGTTTGATGCATTAATAGGAATGCACCCTTTTATAGGAGACAAATACCCATTGGTATTTATGCCATTTTGAAAGAGAGCAAGGGGAAGGTTTAATCTCATATAGACCACTCCACATTTCCTTTAAATTCACTGCATGCATGCATATTTTCTGTACTGTAACAGGTATTTTACCAAGAGGTATAATTTTAAGATTTTACCAGAGTAATCTCAAAAGTGATGTAGAAAAATTCAGCCAGAGTTCAATTGTTTATTAGCTTATACGTAAGAGTTTATTTGTTTATTAGATTATACGTAAGGGACACAGTGGCTCAGTGGCTAAGATGCTGAGCTTGTCGATCAAAAGGTCAGCAGTTCAGCGGTTCAAATCCCTAGTGCCGCGCAACAGGGTGAGCTCCCGTTACTTGTCCCAGCTTCTTCCAACCTAGCAGTTCGAAAGCCTGTAAAAAATGCAAGTAGAAAAATAAGGACCACCTTTGGTGGGAAGGTAACAGCATTCCGTACGCCTTTGGCATTGAGTCATGGCGGCCACATGACCATGGAGACGTCTTTGGACAGTGCTGGCTCTTTGGCTGCGAAACGGAGAATAGCACTGCCCCCTAGAGTCGGGAACAACTAGCACATATGTGCAAGGGGAACCTTTACCTTTTACCTTTAAGAGACGGAATCTTGCCAGACTAAACACTTAGTACTCTCAGTCTGGGGGATTCTAGGAATTCACTATCCTGACTATCTTCCTCTCCTATCCAGCTCCTAGCTGTGCTTTTCTCTCATCTTTCCCATTCCCGTTTCTGAGTCTGCTCTCTCCTTCCTGCTGCTTTGCTGTCATCCATCACATACCTCCCCTTCTGTAGCCATCATCCCTCACGGATTTGTCTTTTAGAGCTAATTTGGGGGGAAAATAATAACCAGGTAAAAGGGAAGGAAATCTGTTGCCCCAGCAGAATCTATTCTTTAACCACCTCACTCTAGCCGTCCCGATTTCTTGTGAATTAACTTTATACTCAACATTTTGTCATGTGCATTAGGTGTTATAGTGCATGAAATGAATACAGAGTCGCATATCGGTTGCTGATGCAGTTCCGACCCCGATAAGCAACCGTGCCTCGAGCTACCTCCTTCTCCCCCCACCTCCTGCCCCCATAAAATAGCCCTTCTGAAATAGTTTCCTGCACAACCACATTACAAGTCATCGGAGAGCAGTGGAATTTATGAACTGGTTTTTGCCATCAGTGGAACAAAGGCACTGGGGGGAGGGAAGGGGCTTTCCAATTTCAGAAAAGGGCTGCCTGTACTCCGACACAAACAAATAAGTAAAGTAATTAGGTGAGCCAACGCCAGTAATAGCCTCTCGCACATGTTTATTGAGAAGGTAAGCTCCATTAAGTGCGCTGGAGCCGAGTCCCAAGCAAGAATATATTGATTTTATTTTTTTCCCCCTTTTAAAGATACAGTATCCTGACATTTCAAGAACTCATTAAGGTTCGCTGTATTATTAAAAAGTCATTTTTTAAAAAAAATAAAGGGAGGGAATAAAAAAGTAGATAATAAAAGATTTGCCTCAATCCTATTTTCCACTCCAGCTATCACGGCAGGTAATCTCGTCAGTTGAACGGAAAGCCTCCTGAAGTCGCACGGCAGCAAAACAAAAATATATACAACATACCGTCCTATTGCTACCCTCCTCGTAGCAATATGTGGGCTCTCGTTCTTGGTGTTATTTCCTTTCGTGTTCTTTCTGTGTTTGATGGTTGGTTCTAGCGTGGCCGAGAAAGTAGAAAGTCGCAAGAGTGCAAGGATAAAATAGTGGCGACAGCAACACAGAAATGTAAGGTTTGAAACGTAAGGATTTATTTTGGGGTTTTTTTTGCACAAACTTTTAGTAGGTTTGTTTGTGGCATTCCTTTGTATTAACGGGAAACTGCTTTAGCCCAGAAGTCTCCAAACTTGGGGATTTTAAGACTTGTGGACTTCAATTTATAACTTCAACTTCAAACATATGAAGAATGGTTGCAGGAACTATAGCAGTGGTGGGTTGCTACCGGTTCGGTCAAACCAGTAGCGGCAGCGGCAGGAGGCTTCTGCCCACCCTCCTGTACATGTCTGCGCATGCGTGGAAGCTTCGCGCATGTGCGCGAAACGGTAGCAGCCAAAATTGAAACCCACTGCTGAACTGTGGGTATGGCCAGTCTAGAGAAAAGAAGGACTAGGGGTAACATGATAACAGTGTTCCAGTATTTGAGGGGCTGCCACAAAGAAGAGGAGAGCATCTTATTTTCCAAAGCACCAGAAGGCAGAACAAGAAGCAACGGAGGGAAACTTATCAAGGAGATAAGTAACCTTCTCTCTGAATTCAGTTATGGTCGCCACGATGTAAAAGATGTTGAGACACTAGAAAAAGTGCTGAGAAGAGCAACAAAGATGATTAGGGGACTGAAGGCTAAAACATATGATGAACTGGGTATGTCTAGCTTAATGAAAAGAAGGACTAGGGGAGACATGATAGCAGTCTTTCAATATCTCAGGGGCTGCCCCAAAGAAGAGGGAGTCAAGCTATTCTCCAAAGCACCTGAGGGCAGGACAAGAAGCAATGGATGGAAACTAATCAAGGAGAAAAGCAACCTAGAACGAAGGAGAAATTTCCTAACAGTAAGAACGATTAATCAGTGGAACAACTTGCCTCCAAAAGTTGTGAATTCTCCAACACTGGAAGTTTTTAAGAAGATGTTGGATAACCATTTGTCTGAAATAGTGTAGGGGTTCCTGCCTAAGCAGGGGGTTGGACTAGAAGACCTCCAAGGTCCCTTCCAACTCTGTTATTCTATTCTATTCTATTCTATTCTATTCTATTCTATTCTATTCTATTCTATTCTATTCTATTCTATTCTATTCTATTCTATTCTAGAACTAAGGAGAAACTTTCTAACAGTCAGGACAGCTTGCCTTCAGAAGTTGTGGGTGCTTCATCGCTGGAGGTTTTAAAGAAGAGACAGGCAGTCTGAAATAGTATAGAGCAGGGGGTTGGACTAGAATCCTTTGCACTCATTAACAAAATCTCCATTTTGCATATCCTAAACTTCCCATTCTTAAACCCATTCATTGATTGAAACTGCTCCACGCACAATGTCTAAGAATGCTTTGCAACCAAGTTAGACGACAACAGCATTCCAATACCTAATATAATATATTTGTACATTAAAAATGAATGGGGAAAAAAAAAACACAACCCAAATAAACATACTATTTTTATATTGTTCCCCCCTCCCATTCATTTTTAATGCATGCATTCTCTCCCATTCATTTTTAATGTACTGTTCACATCGGAAAAGACTGGATAAAAAAGATGGGTTTCCAATAGGCTCCTGAATATTTGTCACCCTTCTGGAAATAAGTCTATTTATCCCCAGTATTCAACAAAAGCAAACAAACTTGAGATTGTGTCAAGAGGTAATTCCAACCCAGTGCAAAGAAACAGGGAGGAAGACAAAGTAATCACAGACTTCATCTTTGTAGGCTATTGGGATGTTGACTGTGGCCATCTGCTCCTTGAGAGAAAGACTATGACAGCTCTAGACAAAATATTTCAGTGCACAAAGCAAAGATGTGTGCTGTCACAGCTTCGGTGTTCCCAGATGCAACATATGGCTGTGAAAGCTGAACCATCAGAAAGGTTGAACAACAAAAAAAATGAAGCCTTTCAGTTGTGGTGTTGGATAAAATTGTGGAGCAGGGGTGGGTTTCATTTACCTTACCACCGGTTTGCCGCATGTGCGCATTCTCGCTTCGCATGTGTGTGCGCTGTCTGTGCATGCACCTGGCCTTCCATGCATGCACTTTCCTTGCTCACGCGCCTTCCACGAATGCAACCAACCTCCAAAATGTGCCTAAATAGCACAACTTGAAGCCGTGGCGGTGGGTGGGAAGGCGGGCTCACCCACGATCGCCACTACCGGTATGCCCAAATTGGTGCGAACCGGCTGAATACCACCTGGGAGTGATGTGCGGACTCTGGAGCCTCCAGAGGCAGACAACAGAGAGGCAGAGGAACAGGAGGAGCCTGTTCCTAATGCAAGCATGCGAAGAGCAATGTTGATTCCTGTGCTTCTTGTGACTGTCTCTTGAACTTTGTGAGGGTTTTGCCAAGAAAAGCCTCTGGCAGATTACCAAAGAAATCAAAGGTTGGTGATAAGGCCGACGGACTGGTTATTAAGAATTTTGTTTTGGACTGTTTTAATTAAATAAATTTGTTGAGATTGAATTGTGTTTGGTAATCACTACTTGGGCCTCAGTCACAACAAAGACAAGCCATTCCACTGGTTGATTTTTTTTCACTGTTTGATAATTTCTCCTTAGTTCTAAGTTGCCTTCTCTGTGGTTAGTATCCATCCTTTGTTTCTTGCCTTGCCTTCTAGTTCTTTGGAAAATAATTAATTAACAATTAATTACATTTTAATACCACATTTCTACTAAAGGTCTATGGCTTTCCTCTTGGTTTTTCAACAGCATAGCTACTTTGAGAGCTAACATTTTCTGAGAGCAGGAACTGGCCTCAAATCCACTAAACCAATATGGACTAGAAGCCAAAGTGTCCTATTTCTGCTTGAAGCGTCCAACCACTACACATCATTGTCTCTTTCTATTGCACAGGCCAGAGGAACTGGTTAAGAACCGTCGACAATAACTAACTGGGAAGCTGGAGAATTAAAATTAGATTGGGGAATACTGCCACCACTTAATTGATTAGGGAAGTCGTCCGTCATGTTTCACAAGTGCATCTTTTAAAAGTAACAATTAATAATAGCAACACATACTGCTAAGGCTCATTGGTTGGGGAATGTAAGTATTTCATCATTTTTACCAGTGACTACTTTAGCATGAACATTTGTGGCAAATGCTTTATTTGTTATCTTTAAAATGAATATTAAAAGAAACAGCTGGGATCGTGGAAGAAGGAAGCATATACATTTATCTCTTTCACACACACACACACACACACACACAGAGAGAGAGAGAGAGAGAGAGAGAGAGAGAGAGAGAGAGAGAGAGAGAGAGAGAGAGAGAGAGAGAGAGAGAAGGAGAGGGTGCTCTGCTTGGGAACCATTCTATCCGAAATTCTGCAATTTTACTAAGGTGCTGTTATGAATAAAATTATGTTCTTTTTCTCCTATTAAAATGGAATGTAAAGCTAGGGGGAAAAAATGCAACATTGTGCAAGGAAAGCAAGTTTATTCAATCAGTGGTGGGTTGCCCCCAGTTCGGACCGGTTCTATAGAACTGGTAGTAAAACCGGCGGGAGGCTCCGCCCACTGACCCCGACGTCATCAAAACGCTTCTGCGCATGCACAGAAGAGCACGCGTGCGGCCCCGCTGCAAACTGGTAATAAAGGTAAGTAGAACCCACCTCTGGATTCAATCAATATCTACATTACTTAGAAATTAATCTTTTTTTTTTCAATAGTACTTTTTATTTTTTTAAATAACCAGACATAACAAATACAAACGTAAAACATATATTCCTTCTTTACAACAGTTTCGTAACGGTAATCCTCTATTATGTACATTTTCCCCTCTACTTTTCTTATTAATTGATCTTATGCAGCAGCTAATCTAGATGGTTATCATAGATTCATAGGGCTTGGAAGAGAGCTTGGAAGTCTTCTAAGGCAAGAGACCTCCTATCATCCCAGACAAATGGATGTCCAATGTTTTCTTGAAAACCTCCAGCAATGGAGCACCCACAACTCCAGGAGGCAAGCTCTGTCCTATTGATTAATTGTTCTCACCGTCAGGACGTTTCTCTTTGTTTCCAGGTTGGATCTTAATGAGTTTCCACCCACTGCTTCTTCTCCTGCGCTAAGGTGGTTTGACAAATAAGTCAACCCTCCTTTGCTCTGTGACAGCCCCTCAAGCATTGGAAGACAGTTATCATGTCAACCCTAATCCTTCTCTTTCTTAGATTAGTCATACCTAGTTCCCTTGACCATTCATCATATGGTTTAACCTCCGCTGCCCTAAACATCTTTGTTGCTCTTTTACATTGCCATTCTATACAGAACAACAACAACAACAACAAAAAAACTCAGTTTGTTCTGGTACTGAAGGTGCTGGCCTAGAAACCAGGAATAGTGAGTTTCAGTCCTTCTTCTTCTTGTGCCATATCTGTCATCAGATGTTGGTGATCATGTTGACAATCCTATTTTTGTCAACAGCCTCATGAAAAAGTGCTGCTGAGTTTTGTCCAAACCAGTCCCTTAGAATTGTGACCTAGGCTGACTGAGTCATTACAATACACAATTAGTCCCCCCAAAAAACATATCTATTTTATTGTAACAGCTGAGAATTATGTTCATTCCCAGCTGAGTCCCAATTAGTTTCAAAACAAGTCCTTTGGAAGAAGTCCTTCGGACTAATCACCAACCTTAACTTCTTTGACACCCGGCCAAAGGCCTTGCTTGGCAAAGCCCCACGAAGTTCAGAAACAAACAAGAGATGCCGACCAGAAACAGAGTTAGTAATGTTGCTTTCCTGCAAAAAGCCCAAGTACCTTTATTTCTCTTTTAAGCCTTATGGGAGGGGCCAATCATCTCCTGGCCTTACTTCCGAGTCATCCCTTTTGCTTTAGCTGCTCTTGCCTTCTGGCAGCTCTGTGCATGTGTGCACTAGGAACAGGCTCCTCCTGTTTCTCTGCCTCTCTGCTGTCTGACTCTGGGTGCTCCAGAGTCCACGCAGCACTCCCAGATGGCCCTGGCCCCATCTCTGCCTCCAACGCAGAGCCCTTGTCCGGGCCTTCCCCAGACTCCAGGACTGGCCCATGTTCCTCTGCAGCCTCCTCGCTGTCTGACTCTGCTACCAGCTCCACCGGCTGCTGGTGGACCACAACACTTAGGTTTTGAAGCCATGATCTTCTTCTTCTTCTTCCTGGATCTCATTTGCCTTCCATCTTTCCCTGGAGGATTAAGTGAAGGATGCCATATTTTTCTGGGTGTCGCATCCTAGGTCCAAAATATTCTAACTTTCGCTTTTTAATGGCTTTGATGATTTCCCTTTGCTTTCCCAGGCGGCATATCACCTCCTCATTTCTGATTTTGTTAACCCAGTTTATACATAACAGCCATCTGTAAATCCACATTTCAAATGCTTCTAGTTTCTTCAAGTGGTTTTCTGTCAGAGACCAACTCTCTACTCCATAGAGCAGGGGTCGGCAACCTTAAATACTCGGAGAGCCACAAAGGTCCTAACCGGAAGCCCCAGTTCAATTCTGGAGCCAACTGGAAGTCCGGTTCCTCCACCATAGAGTCTCCTCCTAGCACAACATCCTTTTTCCTCTATCTGTCCTAACCGAAAGCCCTATCAATTGTGGAGCTGACCAGCAACAGGGAGCCACAGCAGAGGAATGAAAGAGCCACATGCAGCTCCAGAGCTGCAGGTTGCTGACCCCTGGAGTTTCAGTCCTTAGGCATGAAAACCAACTGGGTGATTTTGGGACAGTCGCTTTCAGCCAACTCCATTCACAGGAGGAAATAGGAGGAGGAAGGAATCCTATTAGGTATGTTTCAGTGAAGAGGTTGTAAAAAAAATGCTTTCAAAAGGCTCTGACGATCCCAGCTGAGTTGACTGATCGGCAGAGACTTTTTTTCTTTTAAATGCCTCTGACGATCAAGCAATTCAGCTTGGATCATCAGAGGCATTTAAAAGGAAAAAAAGCCTTTGATGATCCCAGCTGAGCCGTGATCATCAGAGGCTTTTTTTTTTTTTTACTTTTAAAAGCATTTTTTTTGGCCAAAGAGGTTGTAGAAAAAATGCTTTTAAAAGAAAAAAAAAAGCATTTGATGATTGTGCGGCTCAGCTGGGTGGGGGGGGGGGCAGAGATTTTTGCTACCGGTTCTCCGAACCACCCGCCGCCATCGCTACTGGATCAGGCGATCCAGTCTGAACCAGGAGCATTTCAACCCTGATTGATATATAATTTTATGGTACTACTCCAAAAAGAGCCTTGATAGTACAGGGGTTTAGTGCACCCTGTTATTAACACAGCTGCCTGCAATTTCTGCTGGTTCGAATCTCTCCAAGGCTCAAGGTTGACTCAGCCTTCCATCCTTTCTAAGGTAGGTGAAATGAGGACCCAGTTTGTGGGGGCAATAAGCTGACTTTGTATAAAATATACAAAAGAATGAAGGCTATTGCTTAACACATTGTAAGCCGCCCTGAGTCTCCGGAGAAGGGCGGCATATAAATCAAATTAAAAAAAAAAAAAAGTGGTGTTATTAGTTAGTTTTAGAAAATACAATTTTCCCAAAAGGTTTCCACAATTTTGGCCACTACTGTAGGTTGACAGTAGTGGCCAAAATTCTTTGTATCCTTCTTTGTATCAGCCCCTCAAATATTGGAACCCTGCTATCATGTCACCCCTAGTCATTTATGTACATTTAATTATGTATTTTAAGAAATCTAACTTTTAAAACTAGACCGGAAATAACTGAACAGGCAGCCTATATTTTATTTCATTTTCATTTCATTTTATTAAATTTGTATACCGCCCTACTCCCGAAGGACTCAGGGCGGTGAACAGCCATAAAATAAAACATATAAATACAAAATTTAAAATAGAGATAAAACAAATTAAATAAATTTGGCTGAACCATATTTAAAACCCCAATAATTTAAAACCAAATTTAAAATTCCCATTTAAAAGAGGAGAAATTTAGGTCAGGCCGGCTTGCTGGAATAGGAACGTCTTAAGCGTGCGACGGAAGGTACGCAGATCCGGAATCCTCCGTATCTCGGGGGGGAGCTCGTTCCAGATAGTAGTTAGAAGTTTAGAAAAAGTACAATTAACAAAACTGAACTACACAGATTTACTGAACTCCTTACTTGCTCTGCCAACTAAACCTTCCTTCCTTTTAAGTAAGAAGTGAGTAGCATCTTCTTTAATTCAGAAATCAATACTCCAGAAGCAATGCATTGAGTCGATTGCATTCAGCTTTTAATATTTTGTTTGCATAAAAAGATGATGGGCTTTGCTAAATGAGAACTGCAGCTACCTACAAATAGAGACATAAATCAATCAAACTATCCGGGTAATAAGCAGGCATTATGAAGATGGACATCTTGACATTTGAGCAGGATGTATCAAAGTTGATTTATGTTTCTAGCAAGCCATCCATTCATTTTATAGTACCTGAGGTTGCATCACTATCTTTATGCCATGATATTATGCCGTTCTAGATCGATATAAATAATAAGCTATAGTTTATAAAAGGAAGCAAAAAAAAAAGTTGCATTATACATATATTTAGAGTGGAATTAATTATTTGATTTAAAGGATGTCCAGTGATTACTGTTGGGCATGGGATTTCTGAAAACCGGTTTCTTCCTTTGAGATGCCTTTTTTGGGGGGAATTTGATGATTAAAGAATGGTTCTAAAGAAGTCTGCTGAATTCCTCCAGTCTTGAATTATATTGTCAACTTTATTGATTTATTGGTTGGTTGGTTGGTTGATTAATTAATTAATTAATTAATTAATTGAACTTGTATGCCGCCCTATCTCCGAAAGGACTCAGGGCGGCTCACAACAATAAAAACAAGCAAAATCAATGTTAAAAATACCCAATAAGATTATAAAAAGACCATTAAAATCCCCTTTAAAACCGCTTCAGTCCAAACCAGGCAGGCAAAATAACCAGGTTTTAAGGTCACGGCGGAAAGAGCGAAGGTTAGGGGCCACCCGGAGCTCCAGGGGGAGCTGATTCCACAAGGTAGGTGCACCCACAGAGAAGGCCCGCTCCCTAGGGGTCGCCAGCCGACATTGTCTGGCCGAAGGCACCTCAAGGAGGCCCTCCCTGTGAGAACGCACCGGGCGATGGAGAGCTGTCGCTGGCCGCAGATGGTCAGCCAAATACCCTGGGCCTAAGTCATGTAGGGTAATTACATTTGGGATACCCTATTTAACATTTTGTTAGAAGTCTTCTACAAAATACTTATACAAAGGCCATTTTAAAATATTGAGTTGCTTAATATGTACATTTCCAACATTTTGTTCATTTTACATGAACAAAAAAAATCAGCATGGATAAAGTAGGTTCTTTAGCTTGGCAACTATCATCTCGGGTCATTAACATTTTGCAGTTAGACTACAGCTATCTGCTTAACATGGGGCTGCTCTTGATGACTACTCAAAAAAGGCAAAATGTAATAGGAGTTTGCAGTCTGAATGATCATTACATGGTTGTATTAGTAAGCCTATGCTACCTTAAACCCTACTTATACCAACATCTACGTTTGTTTCCAATTGTTACACACTCCGTGCTTCTTTGTTACTTGAGTACACCAAAGTCTTCAGCCCCCATTTAGACCCTTTTGAAATTGGCTTCTGTTGTTGTCAGCTGTTCTGTTCACTTGGTAAGTTCTCAGTCTGTGCTGGGACTAGGACTAAGACACTTGACAGAAGGTTCTTTGTCAGCTGCTGTCTGTCTATCTGTAGCTCCTCAGCTGGAATGATGCAGCTGATGGGTTGGAAGAGTCCTTAGAGGTCATGTAATGCAACCTCCTGCTCAAACAGGAGACCCTATACTATTCCAGACAAATGGATGTCTTCTTGAAAACCTCCAGTGATGGAGCACTAAGAACTCCGTAGGCAAACCATTCCATTAATTGTTCTCTAATGTCAGGAAATTTCTCCTTACTTGTAGAGCAGTGGTGTCAAGCACACATTGTCACAGCATTGTCATGTGACATATCATGACTTTCCCCCCCCCCTTTCACTAAACCAGGTTTGAGCGTGGCCAGCGTGTGACGCATCTGGCCCACAGGCCACGACTTTGACAGCCCTGTTCTAGAAGGAATCTCTCTTTAACAAGCTTCCACCCTTCTTGTCCTGCTCCCTGAAGCTTTGGAGAATAGGTTGACCCCCCTCTTCTCTGTCACAGGCACTCAAGTGCCAGAAGGTGCTGTCATATTACCCCTTGTCCTTTAATGAAGTCCAAGCCTGCTCCTCCTTTACCATCAGTTGAGATGATGGCTGGTCCGTTCTCTTGGCTGCAAAGTCTCCCTTTCTTCTGTCTCAGACAACACACAAAAAGACCCAGTAGTCTTCAGTATCTTCATAAATAACTTAGATGATGGAATAGAAGGGGAACTCATTAAATTTGCAGATGACTCTAAGTGCAGAAGAATAGCCAACACCCCAGAAGACAAGCTCAGGACCAGAGATGGGCTTCACACAATTTAACAAGTGGTTCATCCAGAATCGAACATGTGAGCAAGCACACCTTGCCACATGCATGCTGCATCAAAAACACGGTGATTGTATAGGACGGGATAGCTTCGCTCATATGTGTGCTTTACATCCCAGTCTTATCATATCTATACATATTTTTAACATAACAACAAATATAATTATTATTTAACATGCATTACTGTTTTGTTCTTATATACATATCCCTTGTCCTCATTTGTATATTTGTCTAAATATTATCCAGTATCCATTTTACCAACCCTCATTCTTTTTAGTTCCAACTCCTTTTCTCTGACTAGAATTTCAAGGGCCCCCTAAAATGCAAATGACCAGGTGTCTGCAAGGAAGATAAATCCTTCCATTCCCCACTATCCTGTCAGAAGCTGAGGAAGCTTCTTGGATGAGAAGTGAAATGTCTTCAATGAAAAAAAACCAAGAAAGTCCAATTGCCTCCTGAAAAAAACACCTTTGGGACACTCCATGACATCATGCTGCCCACATGACCACAAAAAGACAGCACTGGCTCAATGGTCTTGAAACGGAGATGAGCAGCGCCCCCTAGAGTTGACAAGGACTAGCGAAATAAAAATCCACAGGCATTCCTTTATCTTTTTTACAGTCATCCGTACACAATTTAAGCCCTGGATCATAAACTCAAAGGGATGCAGTGACTCAGTGGCTAAGATGCTGAGCTTGTCGATCGTAAGGTTGGCAGTTTAGCGGTTTGAATCCCTAGTGCCACATAACGGGGTGAGCTTCTGTTACTTGTCCCAGCTTCTGCCAATCTAGCAGTTCGAAAGCACATAAAAAGTGCAAGTAGAAAAATAGGGGCCACCTTTGGTGGGAAGGTAACAGCGTTCCGTGTGCCTTTGGCGTTGAGTCATGCCGGCCACATGACCACGGAGACGACTTTGGACAGCGCTGGCTCTTCGACTTTGAAACGGAGATGAGCACCGCCCCCTAGAGTCGGGAACAACATATGTGTGAGGGGAACCTTTACCTTTACATAAGCTCAAAAGTTCAAATATTTGCTGATTTTGAAAATGAACATTTAACATATTTGTGATTTATTATTTACTTAGGGAAATGCCTCTATTCCAGAGGTGATATTCAGCCGGTTCAGACCGGTTTTGGGCGAACTGGTAGCGGCAACTGTGGGGGAGGGGGCGCCCCGCCTCCCTGCCACCCCCTGCATAATGCCGTCCTTTCAAAGCTGGACATATGCACGGAAGACGTGTAGGCGAGCAAAGAACATGTGTGAAAGGCTGGGTGCATGCGTGGAAGGTGCACACATCAAGCAAGCGTGCACACACATGGCGAACTGGTAGTAAGAATATTTGAAACCCACCGCCGCTCTATTCTACTTTTTTATTTTTATTTTTATTTATTGTTTGGAACCTTTCATCTTTCTCCTGGCGTGAAAGCATCTGCATAATTTTGCCACGAGCATCTGATGGGCTCAGATAAGAGCCTCGATTCTTTCTTTTTCTCACCCCCCTCAATTGCTTTATATGTAGGGTATGTATGGTATGTATGTATTTGGCGAAGTTAACTTAACAGGAGGAAGGGAGGAGCTAGCAAAGAAGCTCCCACAGCATTTTTTCCAGTAAGCTGGGCATTCTTTGCTGAGTTTTGCACTCTTACAGACATTAGCAGGCTGGTCAATGCTTTGCTTTATGAGGCAATTATTTCAGCACACTCTATTCAAAATACACATTAGAACTTAACCTTCTGAATCCTGAAGTAGCATTTTTATCACCCAACATTAGCAAAAAAAGCTGGAGTCAGCAGTTTCCCCCTTCCCCTCCCTTTTTTTTTTTATGAACTGGTATCATTAATAAAGCCATTGTGCGGGTAGACTTCTTATGCTTCTCGGAGATAATTTGTGGCACCCCAGCCTCTGCCGTGATACAATTGTTCTGTTGACTTATTCAGGAGCAGGGAGAAATGCTGAGATTGTTGTTCCCTCCCTCCCTCCTGGCTTTTTTTTTTAAAAAAAGGGCCAAGAAACAAAACAAAGAATAAAAACCAGGATAAGCAAGGAGGTGGGTGGGTGGGTGAGAAGCGGCTCAGCAAAGGAATAAAAGGGTGCGTAATTCCACAACTTGGAGCCCGCTGTGCTGCCTAGCCAGGAAAGGAAAGTTAATACGGGAATTTCTAATTAGGGTCAGTTGCTAATGAACTCCTTCTTCATGTTAGTTTTATGCCGCTTCAGAAATTTTTTATCATATGCTTAAAAATTTATGGCCAGAAACATTAATGAAAATGAAGCGTGAATTGGAAATTGTGCTATTATAGAGATGGATGTAGCTCTGCTTCCCTTGATTCTTAAGGAGGATCCCTTTTGATTGCTTTTTTTCCCCTTCTTCTTTCTTCCCCATCTTCTTCTGAAAAAGATGAAGGGATGATGCAAAGCGAGAGAACAATGGGAGAGGGGTTTCCCCCACACCATCCTGATAATGACCAGTGTTGTTATAGTTAAATAAAAACTCAAATGGTTTTATGCTTTTTAATAAATATGGAAATAACAATAATGAGAGGATCTACTCCAATTGGTTATTGTTAAAGGTGGACGTCAGAACTTTGGAGGACCAGAAGATTTTTTTTAATAAACATTTTTTTTTATTTTATAGACAAACATACAATACATAATCAATCATTCAGTGTATCATCTGAGTACATCTTTTGTGTCTTCTCCTACTCCTCCACTATTTATCATATCTTAATATTATCATTTCATTTATTATAACATTTCTCCCCATTACTTGCTTTTCTATTAATACATTTATCTATCTTCTTTCTCTTCTTTCTTCTTCACTCATTTCATTACAACACTACCATATATATATATTCTCAAACCAATGATAAAATTGCCCCCATATCTTAAAATATTCCGATTCCTCTCTTTCTTTAACTGTCAAAGTCAATCTATTCATTTCTGCACAATCCAATATTTTCTTAATGACGTCTCACTCTGTAGGGATTTTCTCTGCTTTCCATTTTTGCGCAAATACTATCCTCGCTGAAGTTATAACATGTACAATCAAATATGTATTTTCTTTAATAAATTTCTCTGGTAAGATACCCAATAGGAATAGTTCAGGTTCTAAATCCATATGTTGTTTGGAGGACCAGAAGATTGAAGATCTGGCTCAATAGTAGGAACTGCAAAAGGGATCTTGGAGTCCGCGTGGACAATAACTTAAATAAGCAAGAGGTTGGATTAGAAGACCTCCAAGGTTCCTTTCAACTCTGTTTTTCTATTCTATTCTAAATATGAGCCAGTGATGTGTTGCAACTGTCAGAAAAAGCCAATGAAATCAGGGGTGGGTTCTAAATTTTTTTTGTACCGGTTCTGTGGGCGTGGCTTATTTTGTGGGCGTGGTTTGATGGTCATGTGACAATTCTTTAGGATTTAGCACAGGTACTGGTCTACCAGGCTTTTAACTGCTTGCAGAGCTGTACCGGTCTACCCATTTGTTCTTGGAAGCACCGGTCTACCCATTTGTTTTTGGAGGCACCGATCTACCCATTTGTTTTTCAAGAGCTCTGGTCTACCACCACACTGCCTTTTAACACTGATCAGCTGTAGGGCGGCCCTTTGAAGCCCCACGGCAAGAGTTTAAACAGTTTTTTTCCTTCTAGCTGATTAGCTGGGATTCGTGAGGCAGCAAATAGATTGGGGGCGGGGCCAAATAAAAGGTAAGAATAACGCAGGGGTGGTGGGAGGACCCAGCTCCTGAACAAAGAGAACCGGTGATGTCATATCGTCTCCGCTACCGGCTCGGCCGAACCGGGCCGAACCAGGAGGAACCCACCACTGAATGCAATCCTAGATTGCGTTAAGAGAATCAAGATCACATAAAAGTGTTAGTATCACTTTATAATGACTTACGAAGACCACACTTTGAATATTGCATCCAGTTTTGGTCATCACGATATAAAAAAAGATGTTGAGACTCTAAAAAGAGTTCAGAGAAGAGCAACAAAGAGGATTAGGGGACTGGAGGCTAAAACATATGAAGAACAGCTGCAGGAATTGGATATGTCTAGTTTAATGAAAAGAAGAATTAGGGGTGACACAATATTGTCACAGTATTCCAGTAATTGAGGGGCTGACACAAAGAAGAGGGGAATCACGATTGTTAGGTGAATCTGGCTTCCCTATTGACTTTTTTTAATTGCGACTATTGTTAAGTGAATTCTGCTACACGTTATGAGTTTTCTTGCTGCAATTGTTGAGTGGATCACTGAAGTTGTTAAGTGAGTAACAAGGTTATTAAGTGAGCCTTGCTTCCCTGTGGACTTTGCTTGTCAGAACGTAACAAAAGATGATCACATGACCCAGGGACCAGGGGTGTGATTCAAATAATTTAACAACTAGTTCTCTGCCTAACGACTGGTTGGGTAGGTATGGCCATGGTGGGCGTGGCCAGAGGGTGTGATAGGCAGTAGTCCTGCACCACCCTGGGAGCAAAAATAGGCCGCGATCGGGTGCCGTCCCCCCGCATCCCGTTTTGGGCCTAGTAGGCCTCCCTGCAGCCCCCCTGGGAGCAAAAATGGGCCGTGGGGGACCCACACCACACACCCCACACCCAGTTTTGGGCCTAGTAGGCCTCCCTGCACTTGCTTGGGAGCCAAAATGGGGCACGTGGGGACTTCTGTAAGGGGCAGGGCAGGGAGGGGCAAGGCCAGCCAGCAATTTAACAACCAGTTCTGCCAAAATGGTGCGAACCAGTTGAATCCCACTACTGTCCGGGACCCTGCAACCTTCATAAATATGAGCCAGTTGCCAAGTGTCTAAATTTTGATCATGTGACCATGGCAATGCTGCCATGGTCATAACTGTGAAAAACGGTCATAAGTCATAGGAAGAAAGGCTGCAGGTTTTTGGTCTGGCTAGTCTAAAGAAAAGAAGAATTAGGGATGACATGATAGCAGTATTCCAGTATTTGAGGGGCTGCCACAAAGAAGAGGAGGTCAAATTATTCTCCAAAGCACCAGAAGGCAAGAAAAGAAACAATGGTTGGAAACTAATCCAAGAGAGAAGCAACCTGGAATTAAGGAGAAACTTCCTTACAGTGAGGACAATTAACCAGTGGAACAGGAGTTGCCTTCAGAAATTGTGGGCGCTCCATCACTGGAGGTTTTTAAGAAGAGACTGGACAGTCACTTATCTGAAATGGTATAGGTTCTTCTGCTTGAGCAGGGGGCTGGACTAGAAGACCTCCAAGGTCCCTTCCAGCAAGCTCTTCCACTGGTTAATTGTCCTCACTGTTAGGAAGTTTCTCCTTAACTCCAGGTTTCTTCTCTCCTTGATTAATTTTCAACCATTGTTTCTTGTCCTGCCTTCCGGTGCTTTGGAGAATTAATTTTTTTTTTTTAATTTGATTTATATGCCGCCCTTCTCCGAAGACTCAGGGCGGCTTACAATGTGCTCAGCAATAGCCTTCATCCTTTTGTGTATTTATACAAAGTCAGCTTATTGCCCCCACAAACTGGGTCCTCATTTCACCTACCTTAGAAAGGATGGAAGGCTGAGTCAACCTTGAGCCTTGGCGAGATTCGAACCCTGCAGTAATTGCAGGCAGCTGGTCTTAAGCAGCTTAATAACAGGGTGCCTTAAACCCTTGTACTACCAAGGCTCTTTGACCCCCTCTTCTCTGTGGCAGCCCCTCAAACACTGAAATACTGCTATCATGTCACCCCTAATTCTTCTTTTCATTAGACTAGCCATACCCAAAACCTGCAGCCATTTTCCATATGTTTTAGTTTTATTGTATGGTGGGCATCTCTGTGGAATATGTATGATTTAGCAATAAAGAAAAGTGTTTTTATATGTGTGAAACTTCATATAGGAGAAGGATTGGCAGAACCTGGGGTTGGCATTAAAAAAAAGAATCAGCCAATAATGGCTAAGCAGCCACAAGCAGCCTTAGTCCAACCTCCCTTGAATTCAGTTGATTTGATTATCTAACTCCAAACAGGTGCTAACCATTAGTTTGAGAAGATTTCTCAGCATAGACTTGAGTAGCAGTTATTCCATTTAATTGGATCTTCACCTGTGGACCTGGCCTTTCCTGCCTGGCCATTTCTGCTGCTTCTGAAGGCAGCATCCAGTTTCTGAGAGCTGATATTTACTCACAAATATTGATGGGACACCAAGTTCTAACCCAGTTTTACCCAAATGTTTATTTATTTATTTATTTTGCCAAAAAGACAAGACAGACTGTTTCCTGTCCTTGTTCAAAATCCTGTAAATGCCTTTTGTGGCTTAAGAGAGGCAGTATCAGAAGGAACACATATGTTGCTACCATCAACTTTCTTATCCTTCCAGCCTGAGGTCATCCATCCATCCATCCATCCATCCAGACGTCTGATCTATCAATATGCTGCTTCTTTGAACTGGTATGCTGGAATATTTTAAAATATGTAAAAAAGTGTTATTTTTTAAACCCTATTTAAAATGTGTTTTCGGTTGTTATTCCTGTTGTTCTGAAATAGTTTTAGACTGCTATAAATCCTACACAGAAAACTCTGTTTTAAAGGGGGGCACACCAACTCAAAAAGTATAATAAAATAGCCAGGGTAAGAAATAAATAAATGAATAAAAAAAACCTAGCCCCTTTTAGGGAAATTCCTCCTTTGCTGAGCAAACAATACTAAAGTTTTCATTGATGTGAGTTAGGAAGTTGATTTTATTTACCAAACATTATGAACCAAAAGAACAATTAGGACTTGGATAAATTGGATAATGAAAATAACAATGGGTAAAAATAAAAATAAATATGTGGTGGTGGTGGAGGGAATTTATTGTGTTTTGTACAAAATTTCACAACTTCCATAAAAATCTCTGTAGATCAGTCACTTAATAGCAAAAAAATATATATGCAATTTTAGTTCATAAGAACATGGGACTTTCATTCAACCGTTGGGT
This sequence comes from Pituophis catenifer annectens, assembly GCF_029215685.1. Taxonomy (NCBI): domain Eukaryota; kingdom Metazoa; phylum Chordata; class Lepidosauria; order Squamata; family Colubridae; genus Pituophis; species Pituophis catenifer. The sequence continues at coordinate 6,905,161 of NW_027256896.1, read as the reverse complement.
CTAAACATTTGCAGAGGGATTCATAATAAGGAATGCTATGAAACAATAGGTGATTAATAAATACTATTAGGGGGATTAATGAAATGGGATGCTATGAAACCATTTGTCTGAAATGATATAGGGTTTCCTCAAGCAAGGAGGTTGGACTGGAAGACCTCTGAGGTCCCTTCAAACTCTTCTTCTATGTTCTATGAAATCTTCCTTCCATCATCTTCATGAGTAAGATATCAAATAAACCCCCTTTTATGTAGGACTGAGTCTATATTCTAAAGATATTCAGGGATAGTACATGGAGAATAAAATATGGAATATAGAATACGTTTTTTATTGGCTGTGTGTGATTGGACATAGAAGGAATTTGTCTTCAGTGCAAAAGCTCTCAGTGCAGGGGTGAAATGTAAAATGTGTTACTACCGGTTCTGTGGGCGTGGCTTGGGGTAATGTGACTGGGTGGGCGTGGCCAACTTTTTTTTTTTTCAATTTTTCAAAGCATTTTTCTAACGCTTTGAAAAGCCTCTGTCGATCAGGCAACTCAGCTGGGATCGTCAGAGACTATTCAAAGCATTTTTTTTACCACCTCTTCGGCCAAGAGGTTGCAGAAAAAAATGCTTTGAAAAGCCTCTGACGATCCCAGCTGAGCTGCAGGACCATCAGAGGCTTTTTTTTTTTTTTTTAATTTTAAAAGCATTTTTTCAGCCGAAGAGGTTGTAAAAAAAATGTTTTTAAAAGTTAAAAAAAAAAAGCCTCTGATGATCGTGCAGCTCAGCTGGGCATGGTGTGGAGGGGGGGGCATAGGGATTTTTGCTACCGGTTCTCCGAACCACTCGCTGCTATTGCTACTGGATCGGGCAGTCCGGTCCAAACCGGGAGCATTTCACCCCGTCTCAGTGTACATGCAAACAACAAAGTAATATAAGATATCAATAGAAGAAGGTAGTAGAATAGATGGGGTCCTATAATCTAATAATAAAGGTCTTATCATGGTGTTTTAGCCCAGTTGTTTTGTAGATTGACATCAAATACTCTATAGCCATGATGGCAAACCTATGGCACACGTTCCACAGGTGGCATGCAGCGCCCTCTCTGTGGGCATGCGAGCCATTGCCCCAGTTCAGCTCTGTTGTGCATGTGTGTGCACCTCCCTTCGGCAAGCTGGTCTTTGGGTCTCTGCCATGCATAAGTGTGGAGTGCACAAGCATTGCATTTTGGGGGTTCAGGCACACTTTGGGCACTTGGTCTACAAAAGGTTAGCCATCACTGCTCTGTAGTAATAAATACAGATTCACCTATATAATAATCTCAGCTAACCTTCAGCCAAAGCTTTTTGTAAACCCAGTGCTAACAATACATGGCATGAAAAAACAAAAAGGGTGGAGGGAAGGAAGGATGATGGAAGGGAGGGAGGGAGGAAAGGAAGGAAGGAAGGAAGGAAGGAAGAAAAAGAAAGAAAGAAAGAAAGAGAAAGAAAGAAAGAAAGAAAGAAAGAAAGAAAGAAAGAAAGAAAGAAAGAAAGAAAGAAAGAAAGAAAGAGAAAGGGAAGGAAGGAAGGAAGGAAGGAAAAGGGAAGGAAAGAGAGGGAGGAAGGAAGGAAGGGGAAGGAAAGGAAAGGAGAGGAAGGAAGGAAGGAAAAAGAAAGGAAGAAAGAAAGAAAGAGAACAAAAGAGAAAGAAAGAAAGAGAAAGAAAGAGAAAGGGAAGGAAGGAAGGAAGGAAGGAAGGAAGGAAGGAAGGAAGGAAGGAAGGAAGGAAGGAAGGAAGGAAACAGCAGAATCATCATCCAGGCACAAACTTCAATACAGATATTCTGCCTAGCTATTTTACTGTACACCTTTGTTTTTGCTGTGTTCGGTTTTAGTTTCCTGTTTGTAACCTCAGGGGAAAAAAAAATAATCCAATGCTCATTTCAAAGCCATTAGCGCCTTGAAAAGAAAACAGGTGTTACCTTTGTTCCTCTCAACAGTAACCTAATACAGGCACTTTGCAGGTGTAATTCTTACAGGGATATAACCAAACTTAGCTTTGTAGTCTTCTTTAAATATATATATATATAAATAAAACGAAATGTCAGCCAGGTGATTTCCACTGCCAAGTCAGAGGGAAGGGGTTATTCCAGTAAAAACAGAATTTTCTCGCCCACCCCCAAAAACTCTGTGCCTAGATCTTATGCCTGTTTTGGCCAAGCCCAATGAGATCAGCATCTACTAAAGACTAAGGCCAGTCATTTGACCTGCTAGCTGGATTTCTGCACTTGAAAATAAATGTTGGTTTACAAACCATAGGAACATGGTTGTACAACACGCCAAACCAAAGACAACCAGTTCAATTTATGGCATAGTATCAGAGGTGGCATTCAGCTGGTTCGGATCAGTTCACCTGAACCGGTAGCGGAAATCACGGGTGGGCCTGCTTCTATGCCATCCTATTTGGGCACATTTTTGAGGGCGGGTGCATGCGTGGAATGCACATGTGCAAGCAAAGTGCATGTGCGGAAGACAGGCACATGCACAAACAGGGCGTACGCATACACAAAGTGAGCATGTGCACACACGGCGAACGGGTAGTAACATAATGTGAAATCCACCGCTGCATAGTATGTTGTGTGAATTATTTTCTCTACCTAATGCAGTCATTTGCAAACTATGGGCCGTGGGCTGCATGTGGCACTACAGCCGTGGTGGCGCAGTGGTTAGAATGCAGTATTGCAGGCTAATGACAGGAGTTCGATTCTGACTGACTCAGAATACATATAGTCAATTGGAAACAGACTATGCATCCTATTGTTCCTGTATTGTGAATCTAAGTATTGGGTCAAACCGTCTATTATGTAATGATTTTCTGAATTCCCCAAATTGTCTTGGCAATATGAGGACTGTAACACAACAGCCTTTCTTCCTTAAGAGTTTTCTCATGTAATATAGATTTTCATGTAATATACAATTTTCAATACCTTTGAGGTAACATAGACTTTTGGTCTAACAAATTGTTGTTTGTTCATCTTATTTTATTTTATTTTTATTTATCATATTTAAGAACTGCCCAGTTCCCATCTTCACCTCATCACCAGTAATAAGAGGTCAAATAGGGAATTTCTGGTCAGCTGGATAGAACTGCAACACTGAATTGTATTATAGAACACTGAATAACAAGGTTGAAGGGAATTTTGGAGATCTTCTAGCCCAACCTCCTGTTTTAGAGCCTATACCAGGGATGGTTAACCTTTTTGGTCCCAAAGCATGTGCACGCAAATGCACATGTGCATGCCCGAACCCCCAAAATGCAATGTGTGCACCCCCAAGCATGTGCGTGCATTTCCCACGCATATGCCCTGAGCCCCCTGCGCATGTGCCCTGGCCCCCCTGCACCTGTTTTGGCTTGCAGGTTGGTGCAGGAGGCTTTCCAGGCTCAAAACGGGGTGCGGGGGCATAGTGGTGCCCCATTTTGGACCTGGAAAGTCTCCTGCACCAACCTGCACCCCTGGCACATGCGTTCTGCCTCCCCCCCCATATGTACACATGTGCCTCCTGTGTGCGTCCGCCCCCATGCATGCACAGCAGGGACCCTGAGATCAGCTGGCCAGCGGGAGACACATGTGCATGCACGGTGTAGCTGGACCGGGGCGATGGTTGGGGTGCCCGCAGAGAGGGCTCTGTGTACTACCTGTGGCATGCATGTCATAGGTTCGCCATCACGGGCCTATACCATTCCAGACTAGTGGCTGTTCAGCCTCTTCTTCAAAGCCTCCAGTGATGGAGCTCCCACAACTGCTGAGGCAAGCTGTTCCACTGGTTAATTGTCCTCACTGATGGGAAAGTTTCCCCTTTGTTCTAGGTTGCTTCTCTCCTTGATAACCTTCATCCATTGCTTTTTATCTCTGTTTTTGTTTGTTCGTTTGTTTTGGTTTAACCAAAGTTCTCAGGGAGGTTCCAGCTTCCATATATAAACCAGTGAAAAGACGTAGCTTGCAATTAATGATTTACACTTTTAAAGGTGCACCAGGGCCCCTCAAACCAAAACTGCTTTAAAATCAGAAGGCCATTTGATTTATCCATCACACTCTGCTCAGCTTGCTGCCAATAGGGTGCAATCCATAAAACAACAAGTGCAGACCTTAAATATGGAAATAAAACAGGACATTAGCTGAATAATACTGTTAAGTGCTGGAGCAGAGCATGCTCAAGAAATTTGAAATATATTCTGGAAGTCAGGCTACATTAATGGGCACATTTAGGAGGAGAGAGAGAGAGAAAGAGAGAGGGGGGGGGAGAGGGAGAGGGAGAGAGAGTTAACTCAGGTAGTTATCGGTGAAAAATCTGCCTTACTTGAATAATACTGTGCCCGAGTAGTGGGTTTTCTTGCTAAATTTACAGAATGAATTTGAATGGACTAACCCACAAAAATCAATAGTCAGCTGTTGGGAAAGTCCGGACTCTAAATCAAACACGAGGCTCCCTTAGTCACAGCGTTGAGTCTTCCCACCAATTGTTCAAATGCCTCAAGTGTCTGAAAACATTAGAAAGAGTAGTGCAAGATGATATGGGTGTGCAGGAAACGCTTCCATCTTTCCTCCTCCTCTTCCTCCTCCTCTTATCCTCTCCACAAATCCTACTTCCTTCTACCAGTGATGAAGATGTTTATTTATTTATTGGTTCGATTTATATGCCGCCCTTTTCCGGAGACTCAGGGTGGCTTACAATGCGTTAAGCAATAGCCTTCAAATTTTTTGTATATACCTGCTTAGTAGGGCTTTCACTCCCCCAAGCGGTGTTCTTTTTTATACAAAGTCAGCTTATTGCCCCCACAATCCGGGTCCTCATTTTACCTACCTCGAAAGGATGGAAGGCTGAGTCAACCTTGAGCCTGGTGAGATTTGCAGGCAGCTGGTGTTATTTAACAGTGCTTTAGTCTGCTGTGCCACCAAGGCTCTTGTTATCTAGATGGGTAATGAAACATCTGCAAGAAAACCATTAAGGTCAGAAAACACCAAGGACCCCAGTCTTCTTCCTCCTCCTCCTCCAAAAATCCCACTTCCTTCTACCAGTGATGAAGATGTTATCTAGCTGGATAATGAAACGTGTACAAGAAAACCACTAAGCTCAGAAAGCACCAAGGGCCCCAGTCTTCCTCCTCAACTGCAATCCATAGCCCCCAGTATCTGGATTTCACAGACAGTAACAGGAGAGGCTTATTGCTATGCATAGGCTGCCTCTATACTTCTAATCAGGGAGGGAAGGGGAAATGATAGATAAAAAATTATAATTATGAGCATGGAATTGGTGTCTATAATCCCAAAAGCAGTGCAAAGCTCAAACCATTATCCGTTGAATATAATCCCATGTTATGATGTTCCTGGATACAGTCGGGGCTATTTTTCACTGAAAGCTGAATCGGAACTTAGTTAAATGGAAACCTGTGTGTTGGAATGTCATGAGATATTAAAAGGATTCTGATCAAATCCGCTGATAATCTCGGGAGACAGCATGGCTGGTTGGCACGAGAGCCGAGCCAGAACATCTAATCACATCCATATGTAATAGTATAGCCACTGTAGGACCTCCAGTGGGAGCAAGCCTTATCTAATGAAAAGTTGTGCTACTTTGCTAGAATCAGATAGGCGCACTCCTAGCAGTGAGTGCCACAGCAAAGTGTTGCAGATACAAGTAGCAAGAAGCAGCAAGGAGGAACCGAATAAGCACTTAAGTATATGGGTAATCCTTGATTTACAACCACAGTTGAAACCAAGATTTCTGTTGCTAAGCGAGGCATTTATTTTAGGACTGACTTACTTGGAGTATTGTTTGGTTGCAAAGAAACATATACCATACTGCCAATTGAAAGCAATTTTTTTAAAAATGACATATCAAAGACATGTTTAAATGATCAAGTATTACATTAGAGCTAACATCTAGGACAGTGGTGGCGAACCTTTTACTTACTGAGGGCCGAACAAGAACACACTTTGCGTGCTACGCATACTTGCATGCCATCTGTGGTAATGTGCAGCTCCTCCCCATGTGCTATGCACACAACCGCATCATCTGTGCATGCACACAGCTTTTGTGCATGTGCACTAGTGTGTGCTGCATGCACAATCTCACCATATGCCCTTTTGTGTGTGCAATGCATGCATGCAAACCCTGTCTGCACATGTGCGTGCAATCTGCACATGCACAAACATATGCGCATGTGGAGGAGAGCTCCGAAGACCAGCTGGGTCCCCTGAATTGCGTGCATGTTCACCAGAGGCCTGAACACCAGCTGGGGCGCGCACACATGCACAGTTTCATGTGAACTTGGCGACAGCTCACATGCCCAGAAAAATGGCTCTGCGGGCCACTTCTGGCGCGCATGCCATAGGTTTGCCAGTATAACAGAAATAGGATTGTGAGATGATTGGAGTTACTGAGGTTGTCCTCCCTTAATGGCCGGAGGGGAGGGGAGGGGAGAGGAGAGGAGAGGAGAGGAGAGGAGAGGAGAGGAGAGGAGAGGAGAGGAGAATTCTTTATTGGCCAAGAGTAATTGGACACACAAGGAATTTGTCTTTGGTGCATATTTATTTATTTATTTATTTATTTATTTATTTATTTATTTATTTATTATTATTTATTTATTATTTATTTATTTATTTTTTGATTTGATTTGATTTGATTTGATTTGATTTGATTTGATTTGATTTGATTTGTATAGCGCCCTTCTCCCAGAAGGGACTCAGGGCGGTGAACAGCCAAAATTTTAAAAAAAAAAACATACAAATACAAAAGTTACGATTATTAAAAAGAATTAAATCATTAGCTTCCCAATTTAAAACCCCCAACCATAAAATTTAAAATCCCAATTAAGAACCATTTAGGCTAGGCTTCAATGGTGTATGCTCTCATTGTATTGGCAACCATTTCAATTTATAATGAATTCCCTCCAAAGGTACTTTCAATCCAATTTCAAAATTCTGACAGCTGCACGCCCCACCCCTATGATCACGTGACCACAGTGGGGCTAGGCAACCAGTTCACTTTTATGGTCGATGGTGATGTGCTGTGGTCACACAGCCATGACTTTTTATGTTTGTTTGTTTGTTTCTTGCCAGTTTCCAGTGTTCACTTCCACTTTCCGGCAAAAATCACCTACGGCAGGGATGTCAAATTCAAAGCCCAGGGGTTGGATCCGGCCCACGGGATACTTCGATCTGGCCCATGGGGCTGCCCTGGAAACAGCGAAGGACCGACCTGTGATGCCTCTGCCAGCGAAAACAGAGCTCAGGAAGGCTGAGTGTGTTTTCATTGGCAGAGGTTGCAGGAAGCTGTGACAGGCAAAAACGAAGCTCGAGGTCAAATACAACTCTGATGTGGTCCTCAATACAGGGGTAAAATCCAGCAGGTTTTGACAGGTTCTGAAGAACCGGTAGCGGAAATTTCGAGTAGTTCGGAAAACCGGCAAATACCAACTCTGGCTGGCCCCAGAGTTGGGAGGGAATGGGAATTTTGCAGTATCCTTCCCCTGGAGTGTGGTGGGAATGGAGATTTTGCAACATCCTTCCCCCAGGAATGGGGAGGGAATGGAGATTTTGCAGTATCCTTCCCCCAGGAATGGGGAGGGAATGGGGATTTTGCAGTATCCTTCCCCTGGAGTGTGGTGGGAATGGAGATTTTGCAATATCCTTCCCCCAGGAATAGGGAGGGAATGGAGATTTTGCAGTATCCTTCCCCCAGGAATGGGGAGGGAATGGGGATTTTGCAGTATCCTTCCCCTGGAGTGTGGTTGGAATGGAGATTTTGCAACATCCTTCCCCCAGGAATGGGGAGGGAATGGAGATTTTGCAATATCCTTCTCCCAGGAATGGGGAGGGAATGGGGATTTTGCAGTATCCTTCCCCTGGAGTGTGGTGAGAATGGAGATTTTGCAATATCCTTCCCCCAGGAATGGGGAGGGAATGGAGATTTTGCAGTATCCTTTCCCTGGAGTGGGGAGGGAATGGGGATTTTGCAGTATCCTTCCCCTGGAGTGTGGTGGGAATGGAGATTTTGCAATATCCTTCCCCCAGGAATGGGGAGGGAATGGAGATTTTGCAGTATCCTTTCCCTGGAGTGGGGAGGGAATGGGGATTTTGCAGTATCCTTCCCCTGGAGTCGGGTGGGAATGGAGATTTTGCAACATCCTTCCCCCAGGAATGGGGAGGGAATGGAGATTTTGCAGTATCCTTCCCCCAGGAATGGGGAGGGAATGGGGATTTTGCAGTATCCTTCCCCTGGAGTGTGGTTGGAATGGAGATTTTGCAACATCCTTCCCCCAGGAATGGGGAGGGAATGGAGATTTTGCAATATCCTTCTCCCAGGAATGGGGAGGGAATGGGGATTTTGCAGTATCCTTCCCCTGGAGTGTGGTGGGAATGGAGATTTTGCAATATCCTTCCCCCAGGAATGGGGAGGGAATGGAGATTTTGCAGTATCCTTTCCCTGGAGTGGGGAGGGAATGGGGATTTTGCAGTATCCTTCCCCTGGAGTGTGGTGGGAATGGAGATTTTGCAATATCCTTTCCCCAGGAATGGGGAGGGAATGGAGATTTTGCAGTATCCTTTCCCTGGAGTGGGGAGGGAATGGGGATTTTGCAGTATCCTTCCCCTGGAGTCGGGTGGGAGATTTTTCAGTTTCCTTCCCCTGCCACGCCCACCAAGCCACACCCACAGAACCAGTAGTAAAAAAAAAATTGGATTTCACCACTGAGTTTGACATCTCTGACCTACAGGATAGAATGGATTTGCTTAACAACTGCTGTGTTCACTTCACTTGACCATTGCAAAAAAAGGCAAATTTGAGTGTGGTCATTTGATGACCCCCGTTACAGTCACAATGACTTAAGATCGTAATCACAAGACCTTAGAAGTCTTACAGTACTACGTGTACATTTCGATTATCTTCCCTTTTATCAATAAATGCTTGATTAGGTGTATTTAGTTGGTTTGTGTTATTGTTTGCTTTGTGAATCTCGAGCCATTTTGCTGCCTTTAAAAGCAACGGAAGGGGGGGGGAAATGCTGCAGAACCTATTTCATTATAAAAAATGGTTTTGCTTGATAGGAATCCGAGCAGAAGCTGCCTGAAGGTGAGCTGTTTGTATAATACACGCTTAAAGTACAACTATGACTTCTGTATTTGCAGAAGTGACAGAGGAGCAAGAGAGAAATAAAACTCTGGTGTCAAAGAGGACCTGAAATGAATACAAACAAGCAAGAATCCAACTCTCGCTAAGAGTGAATAGTTTTGCATTGTGATTTTTTCCCCCCCATCTTCCTAATGATGCATATGAGAATTGCTCTGCTCATCCATTAGAGAAGACTGGGGAAAAAAAAAAGAAAAAACAAGCAAGTCAAACCCACAATAATTTTGTATCTTTATTAGAACCAGTGCGAATATCAGCAGCTGCTGTCTGAGTTCGAGAATACCAAATGTATTCACTCCAAAATTAATAAATGAATGAATAAATGGTAGAACAGGAAATGTTACTGTTGTCAGGGTTCCAAGTAATAGATCCAAAACCCCAAGAGGCAGGTGGATTCCTCAAAGAATAGCTTTATTGGAAATATCAAATTGGTACATATATGGTGAAAACCGACTCTGAAAGTCGGTTTTAACCTAATTAAAAGTTTTCCCCTCAACTCAGGGGTTAAATCCAGCAGGTTCCGACAGGTTCTGGAGAACCAGTAGAGGAAATGTTCATTAGTTTGGAGAGCTGGCAAATACCACCTCTGTCTGACCCCAGAGTGGGGTGGAATGGAGATTTTGCAATTTCCTTCCCCTGGAGTGGGGAAGGAATGGGGGTTTTGCAATATCTTTCCCCTGGATTTGGGAGGGAATGGGGATTTTGCAGTATCCTTCCCCTGGAGTGGGGTGGTAATGGAGATTGTGTGGTATCCTTTTCCTGCCATGCCCACTAAGCCACGCCCACCAACCCATACCAAGCCACGCCCACAGACCTGTTAGTAAAAAAAAATGGATTTCACCACTGCCTCAACCCCAAACAATCAGTCACAAAGAGCTTTATAGCTCCTGTTGGCTTAAGAAAGTTCAGAACATCCTTAAAGATTCATCTCATCCAGGGCACCCTTTTTTTTTTTTTTTTTTTTGAACTATTACCATCTGGCAGACGGTACAGGATAATAAAAACGAGGACAAATAGGCTGAAAAACTGCTTCTATCCCAGGGCAGTAACAATACTGAATTCTAGTGCAATATCAGGTTTTCAATTTCAATTATATAGAATGTAAAGGATGTATGTTTGTGTTTTTATTTTTATAGTTACAATGTATGCTAAATATGGCATTTAATTTCATTGTACCATGTGCAATGACAATAAAGTAAACTAAACAATGGCCCAATCAAAGCAGCATCCACTGGTCTGGTGATATCACTCCTCCTTCCTCCGGCCAGGTTTGAGAACATCCTTGGTTCCCAAGAGAAAGTATTTTATTTTGACTACACAACCCCAGCTTTCTCTAATCCCCCCCTCCCTATCCCTCAGCTCCAGTGGGGTAGCACTGAAGCTCCAAGATGGCTTCGGCCAGGTCAGCTTCAAGGTTGACAAATGTATATTGTACCTGGAGGTACCAAAATGTTCTTGAAATGGTCCCTATGGGTGGGTTTTCATTGTTTTCAAATGTCCTAGAGCATAGAATAGAATAACAGAGTTGGAAGAGACCTTGGAGGTCTTCTAGTACAACCCCCTGCCCAGGCAGGAAACTCTATACCACTTCAGACAAATGGTTATCCAACCTCTTCTTAAAAACTTCCAGTGTTGGAGCATTCACAACTTCTGGAGGCAAGTTGTTCTACTGATTAATTGTTCTAACAGTCAGGAAATGTCTCCTTAGTTCTAAGTTGCTTCTCTCCTTGATTAGTTTCCACCCATTGCTTCTACGTGCTACAATTTTAAGATGGGATTGGGAATTTCAGGCTTCAGATCTGTGAGTGCATTTCAGAGAGAACGTGCTCTTAGGAAGCTGGAGGAATATTATTTGAACTAGGTTACATAGCTTCATCCTTGGCTTACAACCCTTTGTTTAGCCATTGTTTGAAATTATGACTGCATTGAAAAATAGGGACTCAGGACTAGTTTTCACACTTACGACCGTTGCAAGCATCCCCATGGTCATGCGATCAAAATCCAGGTTCTTGGCAACTGGCATGTATTTACATGAGTTGTACTTGTCCTGGGTGTCACGTGTGGCAACCCTGAAGTGATCATGGTTGAGGTCACCTTGAAGACTTCAGAGCTTCCACACAATAGAGGGAGGGGGGAAATAGTTAGGTGGGGGTTGTAGCCAAAACAATAAAACTTTCCTGTGAGAACCCAAGGACACTTCCTGTTCTGACCAGCTCCCCAAGCATGACAAACCCTCTGACATGAACTCAAAAATAACTCCTTATGCCGGCAGCCCCAGCAAAAAGTTTCTCTCGCAGACTAACGAGTCTGTCCGGCCAGGAGATGAATAGGTATCTGCCACATCTATTCATCTCTGGCCCCTGCCTTTTATCCCCAGAGCTAGAGTGGGCTTTTGCTAGCAGCGGTGGCTCTTCCTTCCCAAGGACCGGCCTATAGATTTCCACTGTTCTCCTCTCCTCTGCCTTCTGTGCATCTGCGCGTCAGGGACTGTATCCAGCTGTTCCTCCTCTTCCTCATTAGCTACCTCCAGACCTGGGGGCTTTTGACTCTCCATTTGAGGGTTGATGGACAGCCCAGGCTCCGTCTCATTCTCTCTGTCTCTCTGCCAGCTCCATTCCCTCTTCCTCCTCAGAGCTCCAGGTTGCCCTGATGCTGACCCTGACTCCCACACCACCTCCTCCTCTGATTTGGCTGCTGGAGGGACCAGCTGCTGATAGGCCACAACACTTCCCACAGGTGGCTGGCCAGAGGAGGGGTGAAGTAACCAAGCAATCAGCCAGCCTCTGGATTGGACAGTGTGATCAGTGACTTGGGGGAAAGAGGAAGCTTTTACTTTTAAGTAGGTGAAAGCCGCAAGAACTTTTAGAGTCGGCTTTTACTACTTCTGCCAATATGATCTACCCAATAAAACTGTTCTTTGAGGAACCTGCCTACCTCAGAGTTCTGATTTCTGTGGGTGCATTACTTGGAACGCTGACAATGTGTTCATCATTTACAACCTTCCCAGTCACCTTCTGACAGGTAAAGTCATTAATAAAGTCAGATTAATTTATCAACTGTGTTGTCCAATTAACACCACGTGTATCTGATTTCAGATTTGTATTTTCATTTTCTAAAATCTAGAACAGGGGTGTCAAACTCTTGTCGTCACATCGTTGTCATGTGACATATCATGACTTTTCCCCCCTTTGCTAAACCGGGGGTGGGCGTGGCCAGCGTGTGACGCATCTGGCCCACGGGCTGTGAGTTTGACACCCCTGATTTAGAACAAGAGATAGATTGGACTGAAATGAACACCACCTCTATTGACTGGATTTAGACTGTTGAACATCTGCTGGTTTTGCAATTTCTGGTTTTCAACAAGATCACACTTGTTGATCAATTTTTTTATTGTGGTTGTTTGTAACAGTAGCTGTATTGTATGCCTATTTGTTCAAAAGCATCGCAATGTCATTGTCCTATTCAAATCCCACTGTCGACTCGCAAAGCACTTCTAGTCTGCGCTCGAGTTGCCATGGGCAGTAAGGGTGGAGCACATTCCATACATACCTTCTTCCAAGCTTGGATCTCAGATTACCAAAGCCGGATTGTGAGGCCTGTTTCTACAGCCCGGAGGAGTGCCTCGGTTGGAGAATGTGATTTATGACACAGATTGAGAGGAGGGAAACAACGTCAAAGTTGAGCCATAAATTATGTGCGGCAGAATTGACTTTACTCGAGTAGATGCCGACATGTTGCTCCTACTAGATAACTGGATTTCTTTTGAAACTTTGCTCGAGACTCATGAGTTAATTAGGGCATCTATTGGAACCTTGACACCCACTTTTGATCAAGGGGCTTGTTTGTCAGAGTTAATGTGCTGTTTTGCCAATGACAGAAGTTGTGAGTGACATCACAGGGAAGAAGAGATGCCTCCTTTACATAAAAAACAACCACAGAACGGATGATTTCTGTGAAATAAAATGCATTAATAACAACTTCACCGGACCTTGCCACATGAACCTTAACTCAGTCACGGCAGACTGTGTATCTTCTTGTTAACATGATAGCTTTCCCTGACCAGACTCCATTTGTTCATGACAAGGAAGGTCACTCCGTAAAGCCTGACATTATACATGGGACAAAACCACTTTGATTTAACATCATAAGGTAAAGGTTCCCCTCACACATATGTGCTAGTCATTCCTGACTCTAGGGGGCGGTGCTCATTTCTGTTTCAAAGCCGAAGAGCCAGCACTGTCTGAAAACGTCTCCATGGTCATGTGGCCAGCATGACTCAATGCCAAAGGTGCACTGAACACTGTTACCTTCCCACCAAAGGTGGTCCCTATTTTTCTACTTGCATTTTTAACGTGCTTTCGAACTCCTAGGTGGGCAGAAGCTGGGACAAGTAACGGGAGCTCACCCCATTACCCGGCACTCGGGATTCGAACTGCTGAACTGCCTACCTTTCGATCGACAAGCTCAGTGTCTTATCCACCGAGCCACCACATCCCTTTTTTAACATCATACTTTTCCGTTAAAAACTCGAAAGCTTTTCTTTGCCCATCAGCAATGCAGTGAAAACAAATGAAAGATGCACTCCCAATTTCGCTCATTTTACTCAAGGAAAAAAAAAAATGTCTACAGAGATACTTGGGCAGACTTTAACCCAAATGATGTAGCAGCTGTTCTCCAACATTTTTGGCTTGTGAGTACAATAAGCAAGGGTAAGATGCTGGCACCATTGGCTAGGAAAACCAGCAGTTTAGATGACTATTACATTCTGTTTGGGAATTTCTTCTGCATAGCTGAGTTATTGTAATGTGCAGCATTGGATGAAATAGCCTTTCCTCAGAAGGAATGAAAAAAAAAAACTTTAAAATTGCTAAAAAATCCAGAAATATAAATTTTGTGTGTGATGTTCTTCTATCTCCTGGAGGATATGAGGAATATAGCCACAAAGCAATCGTTGTTCTCCAACTGATAACCATTCAAGCTGGGATGGAAAGAAGTGATTTCACATTTTAAATGATGCTTCCTAAATCTCATTAGGTCTACGTCTTTGAAAACCATTTCAGACTAATTGCCATGTAGTCTAACCCACAGCACCCCAAAATACAGGGGAAAAAAACCCCAGAATAATAGAGTTGGGAGGGACCAGGAAGGTCTTCTAGTCCAACCTCCTCCTCAGGCAAGAGATCCTATACCATTCCAGAGAAGTGGCTTCCCAATCTCTTCTTAAAAGCCTCCAGTGATGGAGCACCTAAAACTTCTGGAGGCAAGTTGTTCCACTGATTAAATTGTTCTCACTGTCAGGAAATTTCTCCTTAGTTCTAGGTTGCTTCTCTTCTCTTCTTTCTTTCTTTCTTTCTTTCTTTCTTTCTTTCTTTCTTTCTTTCTTTCTTTATTTATTTATTTATTTATTTGTTTTTAAATTTGTATACCGCCCTTCTCCCTGAGGACTCAGGGCGGTGAACAGCCAAGTAAAAACATAAACTACAAACATTAAAATACAATTAAAAAGGTATATATAAATTTGGCCCCATGATTAAAAACAATAACAGACAATTAAAAACATTTTAAAAAGTGTTAGGCCAGCCCGGCTTGCTGGAAAAAGAAGGTTTTAAGGGCACGGCGGAAGGCATCGAGCTCTTGGATTCTCCTTATCTCTGGGGGCAGCTGATTCCAGAGAGTAGGTGCCCCCACAGAGAAGGCCCTCCCCCTGGGGGTCACCAGCCTACATTGTTTGGCTGATGGTACCCCGAGGAGACCATCTCTGTGGGAGCGCACAGGTCGATGGGAAGCCGTCGGTAGCAGCAGGCGGTCTCGAAGATAACTAGGTCCTATGCCATGGAATGCTTTAAAGGTGATAACCAACACCTTGAAGCACACCCGGAAGACCACTGGGAGCCAGTGCAGCTCACGCAGGAGAGGTGTTGTATGGGAGCGCCATGCGGCTCCCGTGACTACCCGCGCGGCCACATTCTGGACCTGTTGGAGCCTCCGGGTGCTCTTCAAGGGGATTAGTTGATTAGTTTCCATCCATTGCTTCTTGTCCTACTTTCAGGTGCTTTGGAGAATAGGTTGACCCTCTCTTCATGGCAACCCCTTAGATGTTGAAACACTTGCCATCATATCCCTACTCCTCCTTTTCATTAAACTAGACATACCCAATTCCTGCAACCGTTGTAACATTTGTAGCTACAATAAATGCAAGAATTCCTTTAAGCTATAAGTTACCAGAGGTTGCAGCATTTATATGGAGTTTAATTGCCCAAAGAAGAGAGGGCGAAATTATTTTCCAAAGCCCCAGAGGGCAGGAGAAGAAATGATGGATGGAAACTAATCAAAGAGAGAAGCAACCTGGAAATTTCCTAATAGTAAAGACAATTAACCATTGGAACAACTTGCCTTCAGAAATTGTGGGTGCTCCACCACTGGAGGTTTTTAAGAAGAGACTAGACAGTCACTGGTCTGAAATGGTATAGGATCTCCTGCTTGAGCAGGGGGCTGGACTAGACGACGTCCAAGGTCCCTTCCAGCTCTATTCTATTTTAAATTCTAAATGCCTACATAAATGAAATAATGCAGTTTTGCTATTGTGTTTAAGACATGAATATCAGGAACAAAGTGGTATATAGTATTGTACATATGGGTAGAAATAGGCAGGCAAAAAGTCATTTGGTTATTCCTACTGTAATCCATTGTGGTTGGTTGTGTTGTTTAAAGCTGAGGGAAATTAAAAATTCAAAATATTTTGAGGGGACCAAGTAAACCTGACCTATTGGTGTGAACAGAAACAGGAACAGCTTTCAAAGCTCAGCCTCTTAAATCATTTCAATAGGTTTTTGATATTCTGTTTTATTTTTTTTAATTGCTTTGCATTGTCAGTGTGAACGACCATACTTTTTGGAGTATAAGACACCCCCCCCCCAAAAGAGGGTGGAAATGTTGATGCATCTTATACACTGAATACAACCATTTTTTGGGGGGGAGGGGCTAAAGCCCCACCCTGCGGATCCCGTTTTTGCGAAAAATGGACCCCTTTTTCGCAAAAACGGCGCACAGAAGCTTTGGGAGGCCTGCAGAGTGCTCCTGGGGCCTGGGGAGGGCAAAAACTTTTTTTCTTGTGTACCTCTTCGAACTTTTGGTGCGTCTTATACACTGAAAAATATGTTAGGTTTCTTTGCAACTGAACAGTCCCAAAATAAAATTTTCCAATGACTTTGAGCCAAGGAATCCACACAAGGAATTCCAAAGAACAGTAAGTGTGTTAAACTGTTCTAAGACACTTTTTCCAGTGCTGTTATAACTGAATGGTCAGTAAATGAACGGTGGCAAGTCAAACACCGCC
This sequence comes from Pituophis catenifer annectens, assembly GCF_029215685.1. NCBI lineage: Eukaryota > Metazoa > Chordata > Lepidosauria > Squamata > Colubridae > Pituophis > Pituophis catenifer. The sequence goes on along the minus strand of NW_027256896.1, from coordinate 6,888,677 downwards.
TGTCCTTGCATCAGACTCAGAAATGAACACCACCTCAAATGCTCCATTGACTGAATCTGACCAGCTGTGTGGATATCCCTGGACTACCTAGACCAGGGGTGTCAAACTTTGGGGCTGCATCAGAGTTGTGTTTGACCTTGGAGGGCCAGGTCAACGTCACTCATGTTGGGGGCGCCTGTGGCATCCCGAACGCTCTACCAGTGAAACAGGGCGCCCAAGCTCCGTTTTTGGCTGCGACAGCCTCCTGCAACCCTCTGCCAGAAAAATGGAGCTTGGGAGAGTCGCATGTGGCCCTCCCAAGGTCCGTTTTTGGCTGTGACAGCCTCCTGCAACCCTCTGCCAGCAACACGGAGCTTGGGAGAGTCACATGTAACCCTCCCAAGCTCCGTTTTCGGCTGCGACAGCCTCTTGCAACCCTCTGCCAGAGAAAATGGAGCTCGGGAGGGCCGTGTGAGCCCTCGCAAGTTCCATTTGCACTAGCAGAGGCTGGATCACTGGATCTGAGGCTTATCACCACTGATCCAGGATGGCCCCTTGGGCCAGATCTAAACACCCCGCGGGCCAGATCCGGCCCCGGGCCTTGTGTTTGACACATGTGACCTAGACTGTGGAATTCAATGAATAATAATAACAAAACAATAACCATAACAGTTATAACCCGTCTGGCAAATATAATATGTTTCATGTTGAATGCATGGGTGTAATAAATCCCACATCCGGGGGGGAGGGAAGTCACATTTATCAGGCAAGGGTTGAAGTATAAGATTTGATCATTTCAGAGGGAGGGGGTGAAAAAAACTGCAAAGTGTTGCAATATCCAAGAGAAAACATAAATCACTTTTAAAGTGCCTCCATCCATAATTCGATGAACGTAAGATGAGATTAATAGACCTTTTCAAATTTAGTGTGTAGAAGCCAGTTTTCTAGCCAGAGATAAAAGCACGGCTGAAAAATAACCGTATCTGGTCCGAAACACAATAGGAAAAGGCCCAACATCCTTCAGTTTCTTAAACAGTGTTCCGACATGGTCAGATGGTTTCATTTATTTGCAAAAAATAGTTCTGTAGAACCTTCGGGGCAGCTAACCATATATGATAAATGGTTTTCATATTTTTTCCCCCCTAAATTTCACTTTTAGGCTATTTCAGATATATTCCTTGCTGCTTTCTTTTTTATAGTCCTAAAGCTTGAATACAAAGAAGTTTCATTCTGTTTTTCCCCCCCCCTTTTTTTTCACCTCTCTGCATTCTAGCGTTCAAAAACTTTCACACACTTTCATGAATGTGTGTTTGTTCATTGGTTCTTAAGGTTTGTCATCTCATTTCTTTGCCAGGAGCTCAAGGCAACCTAACTCTTTCCACCACAATAACCATTTTGTGAGCAGAAGTGTCTGTAGCAGAGGTGGGTTTCAGCAGGTTCTGACCAGTTCTGGAGAACCGGTAGCGGAAATTTTGAGTAGTTCGGAGAACCGGTAGTAAAAATTCTGAATGGCCCCGCCCCCATCTATTCTCTGCCTCCCAAGTCTCAGTTGATCGGGAGGAAATGGGGATTTTACAGTATCCTTCCCCTGCCATGCCCACCAAGCCACGCCCACAGAACTTCTAGTAAAAAAAATTTGAAACCCACCACTAGTCTGTAGGGAATGAATCCAAAAACTCAAGATGGCGACAGTGATTGTGGTCTCCAGCTTGACTACTTGACCTTTCCTGTGGGAGTTTCTGCTTGGGAGATGTGTAGTTGTGTGGGAATATGGACTCAAAGTCACATACACACACACACACAATTTCATAGCCGAGGATGGGCTTCCTAATCCAAATGATTAACCACTGCTTCTCAACTGGCCCGTACCACAGTGGTGGGTTCTGCTTACCTTTACTACCGGTTTGTAATGGGGCTGTGCATGTGCACGCTCTTCTGAGCATGCACAGAAGCATTCAGATGACGTCGGGGTCAGTGGGCGGAGCCTCCCACCGGTTTTACTACCAGTTCTATAGAACTGGTGCAAACTAGGGGCAACCCACCACTGCCGTACTACTATATGTGTACTGTATATATACTACATGTGTGATTGGCAAAGCTTTATACTAACATCAATTATTTATTGTGATAAGTTTTGAGGTTATCTTATTTAATTAAAACCATCAAGGGATACTGACTGAAGAACAATAGTATTAAATGGTGGTTGGCTGCTGTTGGTTATGTTGTCTGTTCAATGGGTAAGGTACTTACTCTCTTGTTAGTATTATATCATACTTAGCATGTAGTGTGAATGTGCTTGGTTTATTTATTTTGTTCATACGCAGTTCCCCTCCCTCAGTGTCTCTAGGCAGAAAATGAGTGCAGTTGCCCCCCTCCCTTTCCTGCTTGTGTTTCCATGAAAGTAGCGTGTAGAGACATCAGTGATAGGTAGCAGACATGCATACAAACTTCCTGTTGGTTCTTCATAACTTATTAACCACAGGGAGACAATAAGAAACAGAATAACAGAGTTGGAAGGAGTCTTAGAGGTCTTCTAGTCCAACTCCCTGCTCAAGGAGGAAATCCTATACCCATGATGGTGAACCTATGCCACGCGTGCCAGAGATGACACACAGAGCCCTGTCTGTGGGCATGCGCACCATCGCCGGCTACTCTTCTGGTTTCCGGCGTGCATGTGTGAGCCAGCCAGCTGGTCTTCACGGGCACTAGAGCACCAGAAAACAGCCTCAAAACAGCTCCCCAAAAGACCAAAAACAGGCAATTTTTTGGGTCGTTTTTCGGGCCATTTTAGGCCAGGAAAATGGCATGAAAAACAGCCAAAAAACAAGCATGTGTGCGCCATCCAGCTTGTCTTCACAGGCACCAGACCACTGGAAAATGGCCTGAAAACAGCCCCCAAACAGGCCAAAAGCAGGCCGTTTTTCGGGTCATTTTTGGTTCATTTCAGGCCCAGGAAATGGCCAAAAAACAGGCATGTGTGCGCCGGCCAGCTGGTCTTCAGGTTTCCGAAACTTTGATGTATGCACATGCACACTCATTCCGGTTTGGGCACTCAGTGCAGAAACGTTTCGCCATCATTGTCCTATAGAATTCCAGACAAATGGCTACCCAGTCTTGTCTTAAAAGTACCCGCAACTTTTGAAGGCAAGCTATTCCACTGGACCATCAGGAAATTTCTCCTTCATTTCAATGGGACTAACCCAGAGGTGGTATTCAGCCGGTTCGGACATTTTTGGGTGAACCGGTAGCAGCGACTGCGGGTGCCCCCCACCCCCCCGCCTTGGTCAAATGCCATCCTATTTAGCCACATTTTTGAGGCCAGATGCATTCACGGAAGCTTCGCGTGCAAGCAAAGCACATGTGTGGAAGGCTGGGCGCATGTGCAGAAGGCACGCGAAGCATGCATGCACATGTGTGGCAAACCGGTGGTAAGAATATGTGGAAGCCACTGCTGGCTAATCCTTGGGTAAGGGGGCACTATCACAGGAGTATTATTGTGGGGAAAACAGGAAGAAGAAAGAGTATTCTGTATCTTTGCTATCTGGAATTTGTTTCTTTTTTTTGTTTTACAACCTAATAAGCTAATATTACAAAGTAATGAAGGCAGGATAATCTAAAAAAAATGAAACAAAATAAATACCACACACATCCTTGGTGTGTAGCTCTATCCGAGATCATACCCTCTAACCTGGGTTGTACAGTAAGTGACTTGGAGGAAGGATTTCAAATTTCACATGACTCGTATATAATTAATTCATCATGGACATTGAACTGTAAGGTAGTAAATTTAATAGCAGTGTGGGGGTTTGAGGCAAACAGGAGTTCTTATTCTTGGACAAATAATTTCCATATTTTTCGGAGTATAAGACGGAGATTTAGCGTTTTTCCCTGCTAAAAGAGAGTGAAAATTTGAGTGTGCCTTATACGTGGAATGTAGCCCTGCCCACTCGTTGGCCCCCACCTTTTGGTCTCTGCCTCCCAGCAATCTACCTCCTTGCAGCAAGCAACAAACAGCCAGTTTCAGCTTCAACACAGCCTGATTAGCACAAGTAGTTGATTGTGGGTTGGATTGGCCTCCCGACCCTCAGCTGTTTCAAGCTACAGGGATTGCCATTGTCTATTGCCGCGCGGGCCTCTGTTTGCCGCAAGGAGGCAAATTCCTGGGAGGCAGATTTGTTTTTTCTTGTGCTGATTAGGCTGTGCTGAAAATGAAAATGAAACTAAAGCAAGCTGTTTGCTGCAAGGAGGCAAATTGCTGGGAGGCAGAGACAGCGGCAATGTTTTTTTCTTGTTTTCCTCCCCAAAAAAGGTAGGTGCGTCTTATAGTCCGGAGTGTCTTATATTCTGAAAAATACGGTATCTTGGACCTTTCCAAGTCTCAGATTTTCCTTCTGTGAATGGGAAGTTCCTTCCGTGAACAGAGCAGTGTCAATCTATTCCTTAGTCTATCAATCAATCCATTGTCACTTGTCTGATTTTATTAATGTCAAGACTGTTGACCTGCAATATATCATTGGCACTAGAAAATAGCTCTCTTCCTGTCACTCAGCAGCAAAAGATACAGTAATCATAACATCTATTTTGGAATTGAAGAAAAAAAAAAACCTTGGCCAATCTTTTCAGATATAGAACTTCTAAATGTTGTTTACTTCAAGCTGTAAATAAAATGGTTTCAAAAGACTTTTTTTTTTATGTGAAAGGAGGGACTTTGTTTAATTTAGTAGAAACACAGATCTGGCAACTTGTATTTGCCATTAGAGAGTGCTTATGATCTGGCTATTAAAATGTTAATGCATGGTTTGTTCTGCAGTCACATCTGTCCCTAAATATATAACTAATACCAGGAATAAAGACTTCAAATTTATTCTGTTTGTCTTCTTCATTGTAGTTTAACTTATAACCAGATGTAAATGGGAGTGAGAGGATAGACCAAGGAGGAAGATGCATGACAAAAACTGACTTATCCATTAGGTACAATAGTTACAGTGCTTAGGACCCACAAATTTGTTTACGAATTGGAAGGAATCAAAAGGAATAAAAAGGAAGTAGAATTTAAGAGGGACGCGGTGGTTCAGTGACTAAGACGCTGAGCTTGTCAGTCGAAAGGTCAGCAGTTCAACGATTCGAATTAGGGGTGAAATCCAGCAGGTTTCTGACAGGTTCTGGAAAACCGATAGCGGAAATTTTGAGCAGTTCGGAGAACCAGTAGCATAAATTTTGAGTAGTTTGGATAACTGGCAAATACCACCTCTGGCTGGCCCCAGAGTGGGGGTGGGAATGGAGATTTTGCAATATCCTTCCCCCAGGAGTGGGGAGGGAATGGGGATTTTGCAGTATCCTTCCCCTGCCACGCCCACCAAGCCACACCATACCCACAGAACCGGTAGTAAAAAAAAAATGGATTTCACCACTGCCCAGGAGTAATTATTTTGTAAATGTTCAAACACACAAGCCATCTGAAAATGGAATAAATATATTTCGTACTAAGTTCCAACCTGGAGCTGGTTAAACAGAGCAACCTTACTAATTGTGGGGCTCCCACCACTTCTGCTTGAACGTATTTCTTTAGGTTATTTCACCTCCCAACCTGCAAATAGCTTGAATGAATCAGTGGTAACCTAGTTATACTTATTAGACAGGTGTGCCCAATATTGCTGCTTTATTTACTGGGGTAAATCATTCTCAAATTAAGCAATAAAATATGAAGAGAATAGGCCCAATTAGCCATGCCAGAGGAAGAAGGACTTTGGTGGGGGTGGGAAGGGAAAGAAAACCTCTGGAAAGAGCTATGTGGAATAATTATCTGTTTGCTACACTAAGTCAGCAATTTTTGGCCAACTTTTTAAATAAGATTACAGAAGATGAAAAGCAAGAGCTTGCTTCAGCTTTTAAGAAAGATGTAAGCAATTTTAAATTGTACTTCCTCCCCCAGGAGACCGCAGAAAGGATTTCTAGTAAATTAAAATATAATAAAAGCATTTGCTATGTGAAAACATTTTTCATATTAATTGCTTAATTTTTGTTGATGCTTAATAATATCTCCGGAGTGCAGGGTCAAATCCACATTTTGTTGCTCTAAAACTGTGTACTCTCGGTATTTCCTTATTGATCTCATAATTTTTGCTCAGGCTAAAAATTGGGGCTTGCATTTCTGAATCCTACCGGTCTTGAAACGGCTATATTCAGGCACTGCCTTACTTCTTGCTAAGTTGGATTGGTTCTGCAACCCAACAAGACAGACAGAGACTTCAGAGGATAATTAGAACCGCAGAAAAAACCATGGCTACCAACCTGCCTTCCATTGAGGGCCTGTATACTGCACGAGTCAAAAAGAGGGCTGTGAAAATATCTACACCCCTCGCATCCTGGACATAAACTGTTTCAACTCCTACCCTCAAAACGGCGCTATAGGGCACTGCACACCAAAACAACTAAACACAAGAACAGTTTTTTTCCCTAAACGCCATCACTCTGCTAAACAGATAATTTCCTCAACACTCTCAAACTATTCACTAAGTCTACACTACTATTAATCTTCTCATTGTTCCCACTACCCATCTCCTCCCACTTATGACTGTATGACTTTAACCTTGTTGCTGGTATCCTTACGATTTATATTGATATTGTTTCCTGATTCCTTATTTGTAACCTATGACTATCATTAAGTGTTGTACCTTGTGATTCTTGATGAACATATCTTTTATTTTATGTACACTGAGAGCGTATGCACCAAGACAAATTCCTTGTGTGTCCAATCACACTTGGCCAATAAAAAATTCTATTCTATTCTATTCTATTCTATTCTATTCTATTCTATTCTATTCTATTCTATTCTATTCTATTCTATTCTATTCTATTCTATTCTATTCTATTCTATTCTATTCTAAAATGGTTGGTTGTATATTCCAGATCTCTAAGATGTAATTTCTTTGATTTTTTTGGGACAATGTGAGCATTGTGTTAATATCTACCCTCTCTAACAAGGTTCTCTTTAGATATCTGAGGTCATACTGGTTAGAGCAGGGTGCCAAACTGAAGGCCCGGGGACCAGTGTGGTGTTTAGAGTTGGCCCGGGGGCCACCCTGAAATCAGCAGACCAGCCCACAGTGCCTCTGCCAGCGAAAATGGAGCTTAGGAGTGCCGAGGGCGGAGGAGGCCGTCACAGCCAAAAACGGAGCTCAGGAGCTGGTTTTTGCTGGCATAATGCTTGGGTCACCTCAGGCGCCCCTGACACAAGTGACGTCAAGCTGGCCATGCCCACCTTAGCCACGCCCACCCTGGGCATGTTCCCCCCCCCCGGTGAGGTCAAACACAGCCCTGATGCGGCCCTCAATGAATCCCTGAGTTTGACACCCCTGAATGTCATGTTAGTTTTAGTTAAGGAAAACCTAGTCTGTATATTTATACTATGTAATTTTCTTTAGTAAGTTTCTGTTTTGCCAAGTGCCAAGGCAGTGATTGGATGCCCTGGGAATTGGTTCTATTGGATCCAGAGACGCTGAACGGTCTATTTAAATAAAGGGCTTTTAAGCTTTATGCTTAGCTCTAACAAACAGATTTAAAAACATAAGATAAAAAAGCATAAATACTAAGCAAGATGACACCCAAATCTCTTACAAGCTGCCAAGAGGTATTTAATGAAGTCTAGTCTGAGTGCCTGCAACCACTGGGGCGGAAGGAGGAAAGGGGAGCAGGAGAAGAACCCCCAGCTCCTCCCCCCATGGGTTTGTAGCTTGAGAACCAGCACCTTGGATTCTCTCTTTTAAACTCTTCCCAACCATCCTTTTGTTCTCTGCTTTGGCTCCAGGGGGGAGGAAAGGGGAGCAGAAGAAGAAGCGCTGGCTTGGATTGCAAAAGCTCGATCACCTTCCTCTTGAAGAGCCTGCAGGGCAAACAGGAGATCTGGGGTTTGGGCGAGCGGCAGAATTCTCGCTTCTCCGCCTCCCCACCCCTCCCCACCTGCCACTCCCCTTCACGGGCCGAGATCACCATGCCTGATTTGGGGAGCTGAACATGCTGCTGCTGCTCAGGAGGAGGAGAACGTCAGAAATGGGCTCTCTCGCAGCGCCTCCTCTCTCTCTTCTCCCGAGGGGCAGTGATGCGTCTGGCTCACCGAATCTGGCCTGTGATCTTGGGTGGCAGCGGCTCGCTGGCAATGCTGCAGACAAGAACCGGCCACGCAGATCCTGCTTCATGGCTGCGCAGACAGCCCACACAGGCCACTGCTCGGAGCTCCAGCGCCAGTACCCCTCCCCTCAGGTCAACAGGGCTAGGGCTGGCAAGAGTTCGTTTGCGGCAGCTCTTTGCGGCCCCCACTAAGAGAAGGGGCATGCAAGCTACGATTTGTGGGAACGGCCTCCGTTCTTGCCCCCCACCACCTCGCCTCCTCACCTCATGCTGTTTGCACAGCAGCTGCCCATACGTATAAGTTTTTTTTTGGGAGGCTTATTTTTGGATGGGGGCTTATTATAGCTCAAAAGCCCAATTGGGCTTATTATCAGGACATGTCTTATTTTCGGGGAAACACGGTGGATGGATGGATGGATGGATGGATGGTGTTGTGGTCCACCAGCAGCCTGCGGAGCTGGCAGTGGAGTCGGACAGCGATGAGGCTGAGGAAGAACATGGGCCAGTCCTGGAGGCTGGGGAAGGCCCGGATGAGGGCTCTGCGTCGGAGGCAGAGATGGGGCCAGGGCCATCGGGGAGTGATGTGCGGACTCCGGAGCCTCCAGAGGCGGACAGTAGAGAGTCAGAGGAACAGGAGGAGCCTGTTCCTAGTGCACGTATGAGAAGAGCTGCCAGAAGGCAGGAGCAAATAAAGCAGAGAGGACGACTCAGGAGTAGGGCCAAGAGATCATTGGCCCCTCCCATAAGGCTTAAAAGACAGTAATGGCTCTTGGCCTCTTTGCCAGAAAACAAAGTTGAGAGAATTGCTTATTGTTTCACTGTATTCATTTCTTGTTGGCGTCTTCTGCTTCAGAACTTTTGCCAAGAAAAGCCTTTGGCAGTTTGCCTAATTATCCCAAGGACATTTTTAAGAAAAGGTTTTGGACAACCATTTGTATGGAATGATATCTCATGCTTGAACACAGAAGGTTGGACTAGAAGACCTCCAAGTCCCTTCCAACTCTGTTATTCTATATTCATGTCTGCACTCCTAAAGGCTTAGGTTTTTCACAACAGCCCCCCCCCCCAAAAAGTGACTGCATTATGGTTTAAAGTGACACAATTGCATTTTCTATGACGAGCTCCATGTCTCATTCTAATCTCCCATCCATCCTTTGTACTTACTACATATTTCATGCCCTGGAGTCTTTTTTCCATACTCAAAGAATCCTATCCTATCCTATCCTATCAATCCAATCAATTGATCTTCCTCCATTCTGCATTCAGCAATTGACATTTCCTGGAAAATCAAAGACATTAATAATCTCTTTGACGTTATTCATGACTTCCACCAAAAGCATTTCCTGCAAATTCTGGAAACCACGTTGCTCATTTTCAATATCTGGTTGAGTCCTGGAAGATCCTGCTCAACTGCCCCATAGCTAAAAAATTCATCCATTTCTGGCTCGGGCAGGTGTCTTCTCAGAAGGCAAATAAAATTAAGTACCTTGGTATCTGATATGAAAAGGAAATTGGCCTCATAAATGGAAAGTACTAGGTTGGAAGTCTTGCTGATGGAGGGTTCTTGCCTGCTCCATTATTCCACTCTATACAGCAACAAGGTTTATAGATCAAATGAACATATGAGTAGACTGCAGATTGATGGCTGAGATTCTCCATGGCTATCCTCATTTTACTCTTTACATTTAGGTGCATTAGGCAATATATTTAATGTCTCCTGCTTCAATCCTTTTATTGCACCCTTGGCTGAAGACCAGAACTTGAAAGGTGTGTGGTAGGCAACTTGTTATGAATCCCTACCCCTAGTTCTAGCACAGCCGACTGGTATCTTTCCTCAGTCTCGGGCGTAAGTGTTTGAAAATGCCAACGGAACACTGTTTCCCAGCAAAACCTCTGAGAGACAAAAAATAATGTCTCTCTCATGATATCGATTGCAGTAAAAAAAAAAGAGGGGGGCTCAATCTGAGGGGGAAGGTAGAAGGGTTATGAAAGGAATCGAGAGTTGGGAAGGAAGAATGAGAGGTTGAAAGAAAGATGTGGTTTAATTACAGGATGAATTTCATCATTCTTTGTCCCCTCAGGAATTTAACAGATAGGCCTAAGTGCACTTAGTTGCTTTTCCAATCTGTTGAAATTATATCTTTGTATGAAAGGGCAGAGAAGAGAAGACGATAGAAATTAGTTCAAAGAATATTGTCAAGGAAAGATTCAGGAAACAGGTGCTGTTTTCTTCAAGACTGGACAATGTTTCTCATCCCAACAAGAGATTCCATTAGTAGTTGTTCTCTTTTCAACCTCTTTTCTCTTGTTGCCAAGAAAATAACACAAATGTGTTCATAAAGTCAACAGATCTGAGTTCAGTTCAAGGGAAACTTACCTTTTTAAGGATGGGTGATTCCAACATCCTTCTCAGTGGCCCTGTGAAAAAAGGATGACTGTACATTCCTGTTAAGGATATTGGTGTTGTGTTACCAACCAGCAGAATAAATGCACAAGGAAACGTTGCTAAGAGCAATGAATAAGAGTTATGCAGACTGGTTTATCAAAAGCTTACTTTATAGTAGAAAAACAGTCTCATAGTCTTTAAACAAATTCCAAGTCTTTGCCATTAAAATCAGTCCAGTAGTTACAGATATCTTTTTACCAAACAAACATTAGTTGGTTAGAATAACAAACTCACTCTGGTTCACAAACCACGATGGTAGCAGATCCATCAAAAGATGATTACAGATAGCAACTCCTCTCAATGGTAGCATATCATACTCTGGTAGCATATCATATCAGTTTCATCATCAAACTGAATACGTTACAGTACCTTGCTTAAATACTCTCACAATCAGTCATTACCTAATTACAGCATGATTCAGCATTACAATGAATACCCTTAAAGTAACATAATACATTTACAGATTAAAGTTACAGTACACATATATTACCTGGACAACTGTTAGGCTCAAACCATATCCTAACATTTCCCTTTTTTTTTTTCTTCTGTTCAGTTGTGTCTGATTCTCAGAAACTGCCCAAATTGGGCAGAATCTTTCCTAGAGCTGAGAGAGAGGGACTGGCCCAATGTCCTCCAGTTAGCCTTGTGCCCAAGGCAGGATTAGAACTCAACACTCTCCTGCTCCCTGGTCTTAAATAGGAAATTGGCTCTGGCTAATATTAATATTCTCATTCAGTTTCCATTAACCCAAAATAATTTGCTTTCCCATAATTTCATTCCATTAGAATTGCTTTCATTATTATCTCCTGCATTTCTGCTTCTTAGGGGAGAGAATGTTTGATTTTGAAAATAGTTCTTTAGGGCGTCACCTGTATTAGAAATATTATCACACACATATACACACACACATACACACACAAACACACACAAAAGATGACACTAGCACGTTTTGGGATTTTGGAAAATGAACGAATGAGCGAACATGCAATGGGATGGAGAGAATTGATGCAAATCTGGGACTGAAACAATTTGAAAAGGAAAAATAACTGTTTATTGGAAATTCCAAAGTAAAACTTACATTGTTTAAACATTTAACAGTAACAACATTAATAAAAGGATAACTTTCCATTAACTTTCCTTTTGTATCTTTCAGACAAGCAAAGTCAATAGGGAAGCCAGATTCGCTTAACAGCCAGGTTAATAACTTATCAACTTCAGCGATTCACTTAACAACTGGGCAAGGAAGGTCATAATATGGGGCAAAAACTCACTTAACAAATGTCTCACGTAATAACAGAAATTTAGGGGCTCCATTGTGGTCGTAAATCAAGGACTATCTTTGTACTACCCACACTATTTAGACTTCCCATGCTCATTTTATTTTATTATATTATAACATATGAATTATATTTGCAAAATGATTTGCAAACTTGGACATTTTTATTCCAAACGCTGAGATTTCCTTCTGTCTAGAAGAGAGGGAAGAAAAAAAACTCAGATATACTGTTTGAAAAAAGAAATGTTTGTTTACAAGCTATGCATCTCTTCCAGCAATAACATTTAAATTCAATTTCATTCTGAATCTTTCATTTGCAGCAATCTTGATTATGTTCCAATTTTCTGTCACTCTTGATCGCTATGCAAATGCAGCCGAAAACATTATTTTAAAAGACACAAGCACAATTTAGGAAAAAAAAAAACATGTCATAATTATTATTTAATCTTTAGGCTCCCTTTTGTTTTGTCATTTCTCAGTTTCGTGAAGTGGAAGAGAATACAGGTTTTGGTTAATGCTGAATATAAATCTTTGTGTTGTGTTTAATTTAATTATATCAGAATTTGCTTCTCTTTGCAGTTCTCAACACTGTAACTGAAGCAAATTTTTATATTGCTCATCTGGCAAATAACCTGTCCTGATTTAATAAGCGAACAACTTTTTTTTTTTTATTGTATGTAATTATATCAATGTAACTAAACTGCTGTAGTGCTATAAATCTCTTTAAAATGCATTAATAGCACCACTTCACTGGGAAAACGCCCCATAGATTTTTACCATTATCCCCTATGCAGAATGCACTTATCTAGGATCAACTATTTGACATACATGTATAGATTCTTAGGCTGGTACTTATACACATGGTATAAGTTGACAGATATCCTCTGCCAAAATTGGGTATTAAATACCCCAAAATGATCTGAATCAAGCTCCACGGTATATGCAGATAATCCTCGACTTACAACCACAGTTCAGCCCCAAATTTATTTTGCTAAGTGAGACAGTTAAGTGAGTTTTGTCCCATGTTACGATTTTTCTTGCCACAGTTGTTAAATGAATCACTGCAAATGTTAAATTAATAACCCTGTCGTTAAGTTAATCTTAGATCACGTGATCCCTGGGACACTGCAACCGTCATAAGTAGGAACCTCTCGCCAAGCGTCTGAATTTTGATCCTGTGACCGTAGGGATGCTGCAACCGTCGTGTGAAAAATGGTCACAAGTCACTTTTTGAAGTTCCGTTGCAACTTCTAACAGTGACTAAATGAACTGTGTAAATCGGATTAACAGAGTTGGAAGGGACCATGTAGGTCATCTAGACCAACCCCCCACCCAAGCAGGAGATCCTACTCCATTTTTGACAAATGGCAGTCCAGTCTTTTCTTGAAAGCTTCCAGTGATGAAGCTCCCACAACTTCTGAAGGCAACTTCTGTTCCACTGGTTGATTGTTCTCACTGTCAGAAAATTTCTCCTTATTTTCAGGTTGAATCTCTCCTTGATCAGCTTCCATCCATTATTCTTTGTCTGGCCTTTGGGTGCCTTGTAAAATAGCTTGACCCCTTCCTCTCTGTGGCAGCCCCTCAAATATTGGAAGACTGCTATCCTGTCTCCCCTGGTCCTTCTCTTCACTAGACAAGCCATGTCCAGTTCCTGCAACCGTTCATCATATGTTTTAGCCTCCAGTCCCCTCATCATCTTGGTTGCTCTTCTCTGCACTTTTTGCAGAGTCTCAATATCTTTTTTATAGTGTGGTAAAATTGCGGATTACCTGTACTGTATAGCCATGCACTCCTTCACCTTTAGAATAGAAAGGTTCTGAAACCCAACAAGAGAGACAGAGACTTCAGAAGATAATTAGAACCGCAGAAAAAACAATGGCTACCAACCTGCCTTCCATTGAGGACCTGTATACTGCACGGGTCAAAAAGAGGGCTGTGAAAATATCTACAGACCCCTCGCATCTTGGACATAAACTGTTTCAACTCTGTTACCCTCAAAATGACGCTATAGAGCACTGCACACCAGAACAACTAGACACAAGGACAGTTTTTCCCCACATGCCATCACCCTGCTAAACAACTAATTCCCACAACACTGTCAAATAATTTACTAAGACTGTATTACTATTATTCTTCTCATCTTTCCTATTACCTATCTTCTTTTCTACTTATGCCTATAACTTTGTTCCTTGTATCTTTATGATGTATATTGTTTTTTAGTTAGTTTCCTGGTACGATTTATGTTGATTCTATCACTAAGTGTTGTATCTTATGATTTATGGTGAATGCATTTTTATGATGACTATGATCATGATTTATCACTTACAGCTTGTATGTACAATGAGAAGGCAAATTCCTTGTGTGTCCAATCACACTTGGCCACTAAAGAATTCATATTCCTGTTCTGTTCTGTTCTGTTCTGTTCTGTTCTGTTCTGTTCTAGTCTAGTCTAGTCTAGTCTAGTCTAGTCTAGTCTAAAATAGAATAAGCTGGAAGGGACCTTGAAGTTCTTTTAGTCGATACAATAACAATCAATACATACACATGTCTGATCTTTGTTTCAAATGATAAACATCTGTGGATGCTGGGTGGATTATCTGTTGCATGCAAATTGACAACTGCATTTAATATAGTTCACATATTTTTTTCTTCTTATATGCCTTTAGTTCTCTCTGTTTCGGCTCCATGCTGGTTACTCGTGTAGAAATGGTAATTTTGGTAATTTAAATTGGAATCTTACTATTGCAAGAATGATTTGAGTTTGCATGTATGTGTGTTATTACATTAGGGTGCCTTTAAGATATAATACAATGGTTGGTGTGCCACCGGGGGGGGGGGGGAATCTTAGCTATCCTGGTAAGAAGATGTTTCAGTTTAGAAAAAAATCCCTTTGCAGATTCTTGAAAAAAAAAATAGAAACATATAAACAATTCTTACATAGTTATATATCAGCAGGTTTTTGAATTAGCTCGTTGGCAAACTGTAACAAAAGAAAATAGATTTAAATGGCAGGTTCATTTTTGCAATGCAATAGTAAGTACAATATTCATTGTCGGAATTGAAGGTTGATTTGGTTATCCAAAGAGATGTGTATCCTATGTGTGTGTTGGCTGCCTTTATATTGTTTTTTTTAATCTTTTGCAAACGTTATACATAATTATTGGGATAAACGGCAGCCCATGAATTTTGGTTTGGTTGAGTGTTGTTCTAAGGCAGAAGTGGGGAACTATGCCCCCCTTTATGAGTTGTAAACTTCAAGTCCCAGAATTCCTGAGCGAGCACAAGTCCACAAGTCATAAACATTTCAAATTTCAGATTAACAGAGTTGAAAGGGATCTTCTAGATCATCTAGTCCAACTCTCCACCCAAGCAGGAAACCCTACACCATTTCTGACAATTGGCTGTCCAGTCTCTTCTTGAAAGCTTCCAGTGATGAAGCTCCCACAACTTCAGAAGGCAACTTCTGTTTATTGTTCTCACTGTCAGAAAATTTCTCCTTATTTCTAGGTTGAATCTCTCCTTGATCAGTTTCCATCCATTATTCCTTGTCTGGCCTTCGGATGCTTTGGATAATAGCTTGACCCCCTCCTCTTTGTGGCAGCCCCTCAAATATTGGAAGACTGCTCTCATGTCTTCCCTGGTCCTTCTCTTCACTAGACAAGCCATGCCCAATTCCTGCAACTGTTCTTCGTATGTTTTAGCCTCCAGTCCCCTCATCATCTTGGCTGGCTCTTCTCTGCCCTTTTTCTCAACATTTTTTTTATAGTGTGGTGACCAAAACTGGATTCAATACTCTAGGTGTGGTCTTACTAAGGCTTTGTAGAGTGGTATTAGTACCTCACTTGTTCTTGATTGTATCCCTTTGTTCAGTGGTGGGTTGCCCCCAGTTCTGACTGGTTCTATAGAACCTGTAGTAAAACCGGCAGGAGGCTCCGTCCACCAACCCCAATGTCATCAGGAAGCTTCTGCACATGTGCAGAAGTATACTTGTGTGAGCAAAGTGTGCATGCACGTGGCCCCATTGCAAACCAGTAGTAAAGGTAAGTAGAACCCACCCCTGTCTCTGTTAATGAAATTTAGGATTGCATTGGCTTTTTTTGGCTGCCGCTGCACACTATCAAGCCATAGTTCCCCACTTCTCTATCTTAAGGGGTGAATGAATGCAATTGTTAAATTAATAGGAAGTGTATGTCACTGATGAAGTAGATTCATAGAACATAGCATACATCACTGCAGAGGTTTCAGTCGACATGTGCTAACTAATAATTGATTCTTGTGCATTGAAACACGTATGTGTGTCCATATAAATATGTCTGTCTCTGTGCTCATGTTTTACTCATATTGCTTTGCTTAGGAGTAGGACTAACTGCTAGAGTACAATTTTCTCTTTCTCCAAAATAGTACCATGTTTCCCCGAAAATAAGACCCTGTCATATTTTTTCGAACCCTGAAATAAATGCTTGGCCTTATTTTCAGGGAGGTCTTATTGTTTTAGAGCACTTGGAGGAAACCAGAGGAAATGGTGGGGACCAGCTGCACATGTGTTTAAATATTTTTGGAGAGGGCTTATTTTCAGGTGGAGGCTTATTTTAGCGCATGCACTCAAAAGCCTGATTGGGCTTATTATCAGGGGATGTCTTATTTTTGGGAAAATAGGGTACATTATGAAAGGTATACCTATCAGGGTGACTAATGGGACACCTGGTTGTTAGTTTTTTATTATGTTTTATTAAAAGGTTGTGTTGCTGGTGTGAGGTAAGGGAGCACATTATAAGGAGGGGGGAATAGACAAGAGACACACAGTCCAGAGCTGAATAAGAGAAAGAGGAAGAGAGTTAGGATAACCATTCCCCAGAATGTCCCACAGGTGCTTTTTCCAAGAGGCAGCTGGACTTTCATAGTTATTTTTCCCCTTGAAAGCATTTCAATTCAATCACACTTGGCCAATAAAATTTTCTATTTTATTTTATTCCATTCCATTCCATTCCATTCCATTCCATTCCATTCCATTCCATATTTTCTATTCTATTCTATTCCATTCCATTCCATTCCATTCCATTCCATTCCATATTTTCTATCCTGTTCTGTTCTGTTCTGTTCTGTTCTGTTCACTTCTCATCCAAAAAGCTTCTTCAGTTCAGAAGCTTCTTAGAGGAGAAGAGAAATATTTTCAAAGGTAGGAAAAAAATAATAATAAGAAAGTCGAGTTGCCTTTTGAAAAGCACTTTTGGGGCAACCATGATCTGGATCAGGGGTGAAATCCATCAGGTTCTGACAGGTTCTGTAGAACCGGTAGCGGAAATTTTGAGCAGTTTGGAGAATCGGCAAATACCACCTCTGGCTGGCCCCAGAATGGGGTGGGAAGGGAGATTTTGCAATATCCTTCCCCCAGGAATGGGGAGGGAATGGGGATTTTGCAGTATCCTTCCCCTGGCCTGGGGTGGGAATGGAGATTTTGCCGTATTCTTCCCCTGCCATGCCCACCAAGCCACACCCACCAAGCCATGCCTACAGAACCGGTAGTAAAAAAAAAATCAATTCCACCACTGATCTGGATGATTGAGAATCTCCATAGACCTTCCCCTGAATCTCCCAGGTTATATCCATCAGGATGAGAGTAGTAAGAATTTAGTCTGGCAAGAATCTGTCTATTTGACGTGAGCAAATAAAGAACTAAACCATTGCTGGATTGTTCTATGTTATTGTTGAGCTGGCCCTGACACTTTGCAAGAAGAGCAATTCACTGAAAATCTTGCAGTTGCAATCGTTAAAAATCGGGGCAGTGGTGCAATCAAAAATATGTCAAAAAAAAAAAAAAATCAAGACGGGGCGCGTGAGTGCACTATTGAAGGACGACACCTGTATGTTGTGAATGTGATGCACATTAAAAGGGTTGTGAATCAATTCCATGGCCTGTCTTGATTCCGTTGGCTCCCCACTGGAGATCTCTTTGTTATAAATTGCTATAAAATTCAGTGAATACATTCCATTGTATTCTCGGTATTGTAGCTGATTCTATAATCTCTGTTCTGAAATGTCCTATATGATTTAAATGCTTTGTCAGCATATCCTCCTAATTGGAAGCTTTCAGGAGTCAGGCATGCTGGCAATAGACGTTGAAGCAGAATATTAATTTTTAAAAATGAAAGTCTTCTTTAAAGGGAAAGAGAGAGAGAGAGATTCATTTCTACTTGTTACATTTCTAGGTCTTATTTTATCATTACTTTTTTTTGGGAATCTGCTATAGCTCAATTGCTTTAACTAGATGGAGAAAAGGGTAGAATTCAGAATACTGACATAAATAAAATATGCGACCTGAATTTTCCACCACCACCCTTAAAAGAGAGAGAGAGAGAGAGAGAGAGAGAGAGAGAGAGAGAGAGAGAAGGAAATAGTGAACTCAAGTTGTTCTAATTGTCTCTTCAAATTCTTGATTGCTCAGCACTTCAGAAAAATTGGGGCACCTATATTTAGGGGTTTTATGATAGACTGAGAAATTTAACTTTGTGAACTGATTAAACATATTTTTTTTTAAAAAAAATGAAGGAATTATTTGAAGACTGATCTTCTGTATATATTATACAGGCTGAAGAACAATGCAGTGGGTGAAATCTAGATTTATTTATTTTTTTCTTACCGAAAGGAATGTTATATCTAATTTGGTTATTTCATCTGAAATATATATGGTTACAGTTGCCTAAATTGCAACAAGGCCATGCCTTCAGTAAATCACAGGCACTCAATAAATCAAAATAAAGCAAACCGAATTTGCATGGTATGCAAACTCATTTTGAGTGTAGACCCAATCTGTTGTGAGCAGGAATTTATTTTATTCTCATTGTAACGGGTGAAATCTAGCAGGTTCTGACAGGTTCTGGAGAAACGGTAGCGGAAATTTTGAGTAGTTCAGAGAATTGGCAAATACCACCTCTGGCTGGTCCCAGAGTGGGGTGGGAATGGAGATTTTGCAATATCCTTCCCCCAGGAGTGGGGTGGGAATGGAAATTTTGCAATATCCTTCCCCCAGGAGTGGGGATGGAATGGAGATTTTGCAGTATCCTTCCCCTGGAGTGGGGAGGGAATGGGGATTTTGCAATATTCTTCCCCTGGAGTGGAGTGGGAATGGGGATTTTGCAATATCCTTCCCCTGGAGTGGAGTGGGAATGGGGATTTTGCAATATTCTTCCCCTGGAGTGGGGTGGGAATGGAGATTTTGCAGTAACCTTCCCCTGCCACGCCCACCAAGTGGTGGGATTCAAATAATTTAACAACCGGTTCTCTGCCCTAATGACCGGCTGGGTGGGCGTGGCCATGTGGGGCAGGCAGCACTCGGCCTCCTGCATCCCCCTGGGAGCAAAAATGAGCTGTGGAGGTAGATGTGCCGCCCCGCCCCTGCGTGCCCCATTTTGGGCCTAAGAGGCCTCCCTGCACTTACCTGGGAGTCAAAACGGGGCACCTAGGGACTCCTGGAGGGGGCAGGGTGGGAAGGGAAGGGGCCAGCTAGCAATTTAACTACTGGTTCAACTGAACTGGCATGAACTGGCTGAATCCCATCACTGATAAGGACCTAACAAACCTTCTTTCATGAATGCTGCCACCTGCTTTGTCAAGTTTTACTATAAATTGGAATGGTGTTACAATTAATGCCATGTTCCTTCACATCTCCTATCAGAACTGCCAGCAGCAGTTTTTCCGGTTTCATAGATTCCCACAATGTATTAAGGCTTCATTGATTTAACATTATTGAATAAACCAAAGATAGGTTACTCTCGCACAGCAAGCTTGATGAACACACAATGTATTTTTATGCTAACAAGCAGATTCAGACTTGAGTTTCCACCAGGGAAGATGTTCTTTGAGTGGCAGTTGCCTTAACCCACAGCTGCAGGGTCCTAGATGGAGGGAGGCTAACCTAGGGAGTGGCACCCTGGGCAGCTGGGTATCATAGAGTCATAGGGCTGGAAGGAACCTTGGAGGTCTTCTAGTCCCACCCCCTGAAGGAGAGACTATACCAGTGGTCCTCACCCTTTATGGCTTGTCGGCCTGGCTGGGGTGGGAGGAAAGAGAGTATCAGGGCTGTATTGAGTGGAGGGCAGATGTGCATGTGCGCAGCTCAAGTGGCATGACTGCTGCCAGCGTGCTGCTCATGTAAGTTGAAGTGTGCACGCGTGCACCAGCCTACCAATTATGAAGTCCTGTTCTGAATAGGCCACAGCCGGGGAGTGTGAAACAGCCCAGAGGTTGGTGACCCCTATTCTATACCTGTTGTGGCCCGCGGGCGGCCAGCAGATCTGGCAGCAGAGTCAGACAGTGAGGAGATTGGGGAGGAACTTGGGCGAGTCCTAGGAGCTGGGGAAAGCTTGGACTGGGGCTCTGCATCGGAGGCAGAGAGGGGGCCAAGGCCATCTGAATAGTTATGTGCAGCCTCTGGAGTCTTACATCAGTGAAGCAGAAGAACATCAGGAGTCTGTTCCCAGTGTGCGCATGTGCAGAGCTGCCAGATGACAATGTTTAAGAAAACAGGGTCGACTTGGGAGTAAGGCTTGGAGATGATTGGTCCCTCCCATAAGACATAAAAGAAGAGTGAACGGGATGTGAACTTTTGCAGGAAGCAATCAATTCACTTGGCCGATTCAAGATTTGCAAGTGACTCTGTGCCAAGTTTGGCCTTGCCCTGTGTCTGGAAATTAGCTCTCTGGCAGCGTTCCATGTGAGATTGGTGGGTGTTGGTAACCTTCTCCTGAAAGACTGTTTATCAAGCCTTGTGGACTGTAAATGAAAGTAATTTACAATCATAAAAATAAAAGAGGTTTTGTGGGACTAAGACTTTGCTTCATGTTTTCTAAGGAAGCCTAGGTCAAAACAATACGATCCTGGACAATATTTTCTTTTTCTAAACTATTACATATTTTAACTGCCGCTCGTATAGTCTCTGCCCAGAATTGGAAGAAAGAAAATGTACCATCTGAAGACGAGTTTAATAAATAATAATAATAATAATAATAATAATAATAATAATAATAATAATAATAATAAAAATCTTGGAATGTGCCGAGATGGACAAACTGACAAAAGAACTTAAAGAAAAAGAGGATACAGAATACTATAGGACTTGGCACAAGTGGTATAAGTGGTTGGAGGGAAGGAAAAATGAAGAAGAAAATTGGGGGGTGGGGGAATAGAAATGTTAAAAAAGATAGAAAGGATATGTTAAAGTATAAAAAACAGGAAATAGATATGAATGAGGGCTCGCTGTTGCGAACTGGAGAGATCCGGCCATGAATGGTGTGAATGGGTTTTAATTGTTTTTAATTAATGTTTTATATACGGTTTTAAAATGCATTGTAAGCCGCCTTGAGTCTTCGGAGAAAGGTGGCATACAAGTTGAACAAATAAATAAATAAATAAATATTGTATATATAGTAATTAAAATGTCGGGGACAAGTAGTAAATCGGAATAATACAAAGAGAAAGAAAGGGAAATTGTGAATAACAAAGAAGATCACCATGCAATAGCTGTAAAGAGAGTGTGTCTTCTTAAGATTTCGCGGGTGTGCATATGCAAAAAATTAAAATCTCGGGTGTTTTCCCGTGTTATTGTGAATAAGTTGGTTAAAATGTTTAAAATTCTGGTTAAAATCCCAGCTTAAAATCTTCTAAAAATCCTTACAGAGCACTCTGCAAGGTCCTTTAAAACCTCAGCTAAGTCACTGGTAGGATTTTAGCTGAGGTTATTTATATTTAGCTCTGTGTGTGTGTGTGTGTGTGTGTGTGTGTATGTGTATGTGTATGTGTATGTGTATGTGTATGTGTGTATGTATATGTGTATATATATATATATATATATGTGTGTGTGGTGTGTATGTGTGTGTGTGTGTATATATATATGTATATGTATATGTATATGTATATGTATATGTATATGTATATGTATATGTATATGTATATGTATGTAGGTCTTTGGTTATTCGGGTTTTCTCCCGCGTAAAATTGGAGGTTTCTTGGCAACATTTCGACGAAGTCTCATTCGTCATCTTCAGGCTGGTGTCTTCGGCTTCGTGCTTCTATGAGCAATTGCTCCTAGAAGCTAGATAGATAGATAAAAGAAAACCTCCGGTGATGAAGCACTCACAACTCCAAGAGGTAAGTGGTTCCTTTACACTGTGAAGGCCAAATTGAGCCACTGAGATGGCCAAATTGTTGGATTTGCATAATACAACAATGCCACATGATGACTTTTGTGTAATGAACGAACTCAACCATGTTGGGATTTCTCTAGTTTTCAACAAGAGCCAGCTTTTAATCATCACACAAACCTCCTCATTCGCCAGCAGTTTCTGTTTTATTGAGTTAATTGCATGTACCGAATATACATCTCCCTCTGGTTTGCAATTGTCTTTTAAATAGTTTCTCTGTTTGGATACGCAGGAACTTGCACTAGTAGTAATAATAATAATAACAACCCTTCTTTTTTAAAGTTTCTGAGCTGTATAACTGCCTTGTATTTAAATCTCCCGAGGAGCATTTTAAATATTACTCTAATGGAATTGGCAACTTTTTAGCTTTTACCAGCATTTTCATTTCTTCCCAGTGACACATAACTTCTAATGATTATTCCTTGGTTAGAGTCAGTTTTATTTAAAAAAATAATAATATTTTCCAGTTTTCATGTTAGCCAGGCTTTTAGAAACTTCTGGTTTCAAGCACCAAGTTTTATACTGCCCTGTATATTAAGCCTGAGAATGAGGTTAAACCTAAGAGATTTATTGTTTCTCTTTTAGTATTAAACCGACTATGGGTCTCACAGTTTATGGATTGTAATTTTAGTATAGTGAGAGCATGTGTAATTGACAGACTGGATTTTATCATAGATTTTATCTGTTATTTATTTTTTTATTCAAGAATTTTTAATTGGATAATCACTGATTGTTTTCATTTGTTCTGTTCTCTGGTCTATGACTGTAATAAACTGAACGTTGAACATTGAAGTAAGAGATTGTAGAAACTAAACCATACAATGAACGATTGAGGGACTCCTTCAGAAGGATTAGGGGGTGATATGTGAGTCTTCCAGCACTTGAGGGGCTGTCACAGAGAGCACAGATTAATTTATTCTCCAAAGCACCTGAGAGCAGGACATGAAGTAATGGGTGGAAGACAGTCAAAGAGAAACCCAACCTATAACCAAGGAGACATTTTCTGACAGTCAAGTCAATGGAACTTTGGAAGCTTGCCTTCCAATGTTTTGGTTGCTCCATCACTGGAGGTCTTCAATGATAGACTGGATATTTATCTGAGATGGTATAAGGTCTCCTGCTTTGGACTAGAAGACCTCCAACTCTATTATTCTATGTTCTAGAACAGTGATGGCTAACCTTTTTATCGTTGTGTGCCGAAAGCGCTCGTGCATGACAACATGTGCACCTGCACCCATAATGCAATGTGTACACAACCCAACACACATGCCCCACCCTCTACATGTGTGCATGACCCCCATGCTCCCCCACCCCCCAAACATGTGCACATAACCCCCCATGCTCCCCAGCCCCTGTGCATGTGCACACGACCCCCGCACTCCCCCATCCCCCCATGCATGTGTGTGTGACCCGTGGTGCTCCCCCGCTCCTTGCCCATGCACGCATGACCCCCTGCACTCCTCCTGTCCCCAGTGCATGCACACATAGCCCCCGGTGCATACGCACCCATCTTCTGCATGCACCCCACCCCCGCTCCCATCTATTCTCTGCCTCCCTAGTCCCAGCTGATTGGGAGGGAATGGAGATTTTACACTATCATTCCCCTGCCACTCCCACCAAGCCACACCCACAGAACCGGTAGTAAAAAAATTTTAAAACCCACCACGGCAAGGAGCAGAGAAAATTTGTGTCAATTAACTGGTTAGGAAGCATGGACATTTTTTGTCTTCCTCATAAAGCTACTGTCAGGTTTTCAGGCTGTCTTCAAATAAATTGCATCGCAAAGTCTTTTATAAAACAAACTTCCATTTTATTAAGCACAGCACTTTTTACACCGACTCGTTGTAGCCGGCACTGATGTGCTACCCCAAAACCCCTCCTCTTCCTTCCCCCACTCCTCTGCATTCATTGGCCATCTTCCCAATCATTCACCCCAATCTACTGCTCCAATTCAAAGAATTTCCCCCCTCCCATCCATCTCCTAGGGGACATTATCTCCAGAGGAAATAAGTAGGTGAAAGGCAACCATTCTCCTTCTTATGTCAGCACTAGGATAAATGCATCTTGACGTGCTGACAGCTACTCTCTGGAATCAGGTGATACAATATGTGCAAGAGGATTTTATTTATGAATCATAGCCATTTGTACATTTATAAATCACTTTTTTTTGTTAAGGTTACCAGGTGTGGAAAAGAAACATGCTATTTATTTTACCACTTTTCCTCCCTTCAGTGGTCATCTGGATTTTTGCAACCCAAGTTCCTTTCTTCTCTGCAGAAATATTGACTTTAGATACAGTAAATAATTCCAAACTTGCAGACTATTCTGTAACTCAGCTATTTTCATTCTGAAGGACAGGGCTCATCAGATGCCCTTATGCAGATACTTTTTTTCATCTTACCTGTTTATAATAGATCAACCTTTTGTAGACAGTACAAGAAGCAATGGATGAAAACTAATCAAGGGTATCCCTGTGATTTTAAAGCAGTTTTGGTTTGATGGGCCTTGGTGTACCTTTAAAACTATAAATCATTAATTGCAAGCTATGTCTTTTCATTTGTTTGTGTATGGAAACTGGAACCTCATAATCATAATCATAAGTTTATTTGTCAAGCATATATAAGATAACAGGTAAAAGTATAAACATAATTTGAATACATGAAAAGAGTAAGTAAAAAGAATATTAGGACAGGGACGGTAGGCACGCTGGTGCACTTATGCACGCACCTTACAGACCTCTTAGGAATGGGGTGAGGTCAACAGTAGACAGTCTTAGGTTAAAGTTTTGGGGGTTTGGGGATGAAATCACAGTGTCAGGTAGTGCATTCCAGGCATTGACCACTCTGTTGCTCAAGTCGTATTTTCTGCAATCAAGTTTGGAGTGATTTACCTTGAGTTTGTATCTATTATTTGCTCGTGGATTGTTGTGGTTGAAGCTGAAGTAGTCATTGACAGGTAGGACATTATGGCAGATAATTGTATGTACTATGCTTAGGTCAGACTGAAGTCGACGTAGTTCTAAGTTGTCTAAGCCCAAAATCTGGAGTCTGGTGGCATAAGGTGTTTTATTGCGGGTAGAGGAATTGACAACTTTTCTCGTAAAATATCTTTGGACTCTCTCGATTGTATTTAAGTCCTATATGCAATGTGGGTTCTAGACAGATGAGCTGTATTCAAGAATTGGTGTAGCAAATGTTTTGTATGCTCTAGTTAGTAGTACAATATTACCAGAGAAGAAGCTACGCAAGATTAGGTTAACAACTCTTAATGCCTTCTTGGCAATGTTGTAACAATGGGCTCTGGCACTGTGTCCTCCCTGAGAACTTCAGTTAACTTCATTATGATTAACACCGGCTGTCTGCAATTACTGTAAGTTCGAATCTCACCAGGCTCAAGGTTGACTCAGCCTTCCATCCTTTCTAAAGGTAGGTTAAATGAGGACCCAGTTTGTGGGGGCAATAAGCTGACTTTGTATAAATATACAAAAGTATGAAGGCTATTGCTTAACGCATTGTAAGCCGCCCTGAGTCTCCGGAGAAGGGCGGCATATAAATCAAATTAAAAAAAACAAAACAAAAACAAACAAACAAAAACAGAGATAAAAAGCAATGGATGAAGGTTATCAAGGAGAGAAGCAAACTAGAACTAAGAAGAAATTTCCTGACAGTGAGGACAATTAATCAGTGGAACAACTTGCCTCCAGATGTTGTGAATGTTCCAACACTGGAAGATTTTAAGAAGAGATTGGACAGCCATTTATCCACAGTGGTATAGAATATCTTGCTTGATCAGGGGATTGGACTGGAAGACCTCCTTATTCTATTATTCAACTTTATATTCAAGATCTACCTCGAGTTACACAGAAGCATTTCCAAAGGTAGAATAATTAGACTTTCAAATATCTGCTTTCCATCAAAATCAGTATATGAATTTGGGGTGTGTGTGTGTGTCAACAAACGACCTTTGGAATTGGCTTTTCCCTATTCAACTGGAACAGTTTCTCAACTTTTTTTTTTCATAACAAATAATAATTGGGCTAATCATACCGTACAGCATTGTAAGTTCTGAACCAAAAGGGATTGTCTCTTGGTGCTCAATGTGACCTCTCTATGTGTGGTGATGGCGGCGAGGTATTGCACTGAAAGAAACATCAACATTCTGACCTCACTTCGTTGGAAATCTTTCTCCTTCAAATAGTGTGTGGCATTCTCTCATTGTGTGACAGGTCATCCATGGTTCCCACTTGTGGCTGAGTTTAAAATTCCATTACATGGCCCAGCATCAGAAGCCAAGAGGTCAACTTTTTATAATATGGCTGAAGGATCATCTGAGCTACTGGACCTTTATTTCAAGCACGTAAAATGGAGCTGTTTCGCGTTTCCTTCGCTGACACGCAAACACATTTTCTCAAAGGAGTTTTATTTATTTGCAGTCTGGCCCTGTGATTGGCTTGAGCACCATAGCAAGAAAGTTGATGTCAATCACTTTTTTAAAAACACTGCTGACCTCGTATGCAAAGGTAACAAATTTCAACTGACTTTGCTGGCAGCTCTTTTGGAAACCTCATTCCCATTGAAGTCCTAAATTTATTAGGTTGCTTGGAGGGGAAGAAAGTAATATTCTTACTTTGAGGTGCAGGGTGGGGGAATAGTCTGGAACTTAATGTGAATTATAAGAAAATTAGAAAAGCAACGTGCTCTCACACTGACCTGTAATTTATTAACAGTTTGTTGGAAAAATTCAGAGCCCTGATTCACCTATGATGCTAAACTAGAAACATTGGGTTAAAAAGCACAATGGCTGATTCCATGTATTGTGTGAAAGCAAAAGAGAGAGACCACAATGTAGCTGGTCAAAATTAGTGAATCCAACCTTATCTCTATAGAGATTCTCAGCAGGGGTGAAATGCTACCAGTTCAGACCGGTTCTTCCGAACCGGTAGTAAAAAATGCTAACGGTTCGGGCAAACTGGTATTTCCAACTATCAGTTGTGACACATAATTTATATTAGCTAGAATCGTCGGATTTCCTGCTTTCTACCTAATCTAAATCGCATGGCTCAGCGGATCCCCCCCCTCCGCTTTTCTACTTACCTTTGCAGACTCAGAAGGCATCAAAATGTTCCTTCTTTAGCGCTGTGCAGGCCTGCCTTAGGCACGCATGCACATGAAGTATGCATGCAGACACACAGAAGTGGTAGCAGACTTCAGAGGATTTCACCGCTGATTCTCAGTCATCCAGATCATGGTTGTCCCAAAGGTGCTTTTTCAGGAAGCAACTGGAGTGTCTTGGGTTTTTTTTCCCCTTTGAAGATGTTTCACTTCTCATCCAAAAAGCTTCTTCAGCTCTTACAGGATACAGTAGTCTGTATCTCTGTCTCTGGTCACAAACATAATTTGTTCCATAACTTTGGTCGCAACCTCATTTGGTCATGATCTGAACCCAATTTCTGATGATGGTTGGAAAGATATTTCCTAGCAGCGGGAGTGAAAGTCTCATGCAGCCAATGGCACGGAAGTGGAAATCGGGCGCAGCTGTGTTTGATCGCCACCAGAGTATGTGTTGGTGACCAGATTCAAACATTTTTTTTTTAATTTTTTGGTCGGAACCTGATTTGATCATGGTCAGAAGTGTTCATGACCTACAGAGGTTCTACTGTAGTGGGAAATGGAAGGATTTATCTTCCATTAAATCCAAGGATTTAATATAAAGCTTTCCATTCCCCACTATCCTGTCAGAGCTGAAGAAGCTTCTTGGATGAAAAGTGAAATGTCTACAAAGAAAAAAAAACAAGTTAAGTCCAGTTGCCTTCTGAAAAAGCACCTTTGGGACAATCCAACCCTATGCTAATTTAATTATCTTATCTCTTTCTTTTATGGTTGTTCTGTTATCACAACTTGTTAAAGCCAATGGCTTCTTCCCAATCATTTTGTGCATCAACTGAACTAATGATGACTGCATGTGGTAGTTGAATTTCTCTAAAATAGACCATTGTCCACAAATGTGTTGTGGTCTGCCAGCAGCCTGCAGAGCTGGCAGCAGAGTCGGACAGTGAGGAGGCTGGGGAGGACCATGGGCCAATCCTGGAGTCTGGGGAAGACTCGGACAAGGGCTCTGCATCGGAGGCAGAGAAAGTGTCATCTGGGACGAATGTACTGCCTCTGGAGCCTCCAGAGTCAGACCTCAGTGAGGCTGAGGAACAGGGGGAGCCTGTTCCCAGTGTGCGCATGTGCAAAGCTGCCAGAAGGCAAGAACAGTTTTTTAAAAAGGGACAACTCGGGAGTAGGGCTTGGAGATGATTGGCCCCTCCCATAAGACTTTAAAGAGGAGCAAAGGCACGTGGGCCTTTGCAGGAAGCAACTTTGTTAATTCTATGCAGTTTAAAGTCTGAAGCTCTGTTTGATTCTGGACTCCATGTCACTTTGCCAATTAGGTCTTTGGTAGCATGTCAAGGGAGATAAAGATGGGTGATTATCATCCTTATTCCGAAGGACTCTTTACAAGTGTTTGGGACTCTCCTGTGACTGAACAGAATTCATAGCTGTTAAAATAAAACAGGTTTTGGGGACTACTCGTGTGTTTTACTGACTTAGGAAACCTAGGTCAGAACAAAATGGTCTTCTGCCAGCAGCTTTGTATCATCTCTAGAAAGAAATATATTCCTTATTATTGGATACCTTTCCAGATGAGAATTGATGGAGCACCCACAACTCTGGGAAGCAAGCTGTTCCACTGATTAATTATTCTCATTGTAAAGAAATGTCTCCTTAGTTCTAGATTGGATCTCTCCTTGATAAGTTTCCATCCATTATTTCTTGTCCTTTGGAGAATAGGTTGACCCCCTTTGTCTCTTTGACAGTCCCTGAAATATTGGAACACTGCTATCATGTCAACCCTAGTCCTCTTTTTTTTATACCCAGTTCCCACATCTGTTCATCATATTGTTTAGCATCCAGACCCTTTATCATCTTTGCTATTCTTCTATGCACTCTTTCTAGAGTTTCAACATTTGTTTTCAAAATTTGAAGATTTCTATCATTTTGATCATAAGTGTTCCTTGAGAACCAGGGGTGAAATCCAGCAGGTTCTGACAGGTTCTGGAAAACCAGTAGTGGAAATTTTGAGCAGTTTGGAGAACTTGTAGCGGAAATGAGAGCCGGAAAATACCACCTCTGGCTGGTTTCAGAGTGGGGTGGGAATGGAGATTTTGCAGTATCCTTCCCCTGCCATGCCCACCAAACCACACCACACCCACCAAGCCACACCCACAGAACCGGTAGTAAAAAAAAATTGAATTTCACCACTGTTGAGAACTGAATGTTGAATTCAGAAAACATCAAAATACTAGAAAGAAAGAAAGAAAAGAAAGAAAGAAAGAAGAAGGAAGAAGAAATGAAGAGAGAGAAAGAGAGAGAGATTAGACATAGAGATTAGACATACATGATAGATAGATAGATAGATAGATAGATAGATAGATAGATAGATAGATAGATACTGTGTTTCCCTGAAAATAAGACCATGTGTTATATTTGTTTGAACCCTAAAATAAGCATGTGACCTTATTTTTGGAGAGGTCTTATTATTTTGGGGCATGTGGAGCAAGATGGGGCACCTCTTACCGTCTTACCTGATTTCCAGCTCTGTTTAAATATTTTTGCGGAGGGCTTATTTTCAGGGGGAGGCTTATTTTATTGCATGCGCTCAAAAGCCCAATTGGGCTTATTATCAGTGGAGGTCTTATTTTCAGGGAAACAGGGAAGATAGATAGATAGATTGTCAGATCTTTAGGCTGAGCAATAAAACATCCAGATCAGTAAAACAGTGTCATAAGGATGTATTGACTATGGCCCAAACCCATCAGAAGATTGATCAATCCAGATGACTTGCATTAATTGTGAAACAGGAAGAACGGCCCGATCAATGATAGGCAAGAAGGCAAACTGTAATGACCCCACATCTAACTCATCTTGCAATGGAGAACTTGATGTATAGCATATTGGAATTCCACAGTTTGGGGGCCTTTGTCACCGCAAAGTATATCCTGCAATTACAAGGAAAAATCGAACAAGCAACACTCAAGCTGGCCCTAATCAGCCAATGCCACAATAGTTCTGCTGATTAAACACAAAATTAAATAGCATTTCAGCCCTGCAACTTGCCTACATTATTTTAATCTTCAGTTTACAGGATGAAATGATAAGAGTTTTGTGTGTACATCCATTTAATACATGGGCATTATGAGGATTAAAGATGGGTATGCTATTCTGTTCTTCTCTGCAGCTTTGTTGCATTCTTGAGCAATGAGCCATGGTGGTGCAGTGGTTAGAGTGCAGTACTGCAGTCTGCTTCTGCTGACTGCCAGCTGCCTGCAATTTGGCAGTTCAAATCTCACCAGGCTCCAGGTTGACTCAACCTTCCATCTTTCCAAGGTGGGTAAAATGAGGATCCAGATTATTGGGGGCCAGAGACTGACTCTGTAAACCGCTTAGAGAGGGCTGTGAAACGGTATATAAGACTTAAGTGCTATTGCTATAGCTTGCTACTTATAACAGTCCATTTAGTGACCTTTCAAAGTTACCAGAACTGCGGTGGCGCAGTGGTTAGAGTGCAGTATTGCAAGTTACTTCTGCTGACTGCCAGCTGCCTGCAATTTGGCAGTTCAAATCTCAGCAGGCTCAAGGTTGACTCAGCCTTCCATTTTTCTGAGGTGGGTAAAATGGGGACCCAGATTGTTGAGGGAAGAGGCTGACTCTGTAAACCGCTTAGAAAGGGCTGTAAAAGGACTGTGAAAGTGGTATATAAAGTCTAAGTGCTATTGCTAATCTTGGACTGAGTGTCTTTCTCTCTCTCTCTCCACCCCCAGAAGAAGCAACAAATGTAGGGCTCCAGCTCCCTTGAAGAATCGGAGATCTTGTTCAAAGATATTTTTTTTTCATAGTAGCTACCCTGTAGAACTGTGTCTGTCTTTATCAAGCTGCCTTTCTATAATAATTCCACCAAGTCTCAACTCTAAACCATTATTTCTCAACCTCAGCTACTTGAAGACCATATAGACTTCAACTCCCAGAATTCTGTAGCTCGGCATGCTGGCTAGGGAATTCTGGAAACTGAAGTCCACACATCTTGAAGTTCCTGAGAAATGCTACTCTATTTATTTTATTTGTTCAACTTGTGTGCCGCCCTTCCCCGAAGACTCAAGGCGGCTTACAATGCATTTAAAAACCACATATAAAAACATTAAACATTAAAACATTAAAAACAATTAAGACCCAACTCTAAGGACTTGCTTAAAAGTAACTTCTTTGGCATCCTAAAAAGCCTCACCTTATCTGCTCTTGCCTCCAATTCTTCCCTGCTAGCTATTTGTCCATTTATGACCTCTGACTAATGCCTCATTTAAAAAAAAAAATTGAATATAAGAAGCCCTTCCAGAAAGGGATAGTGGCAATGCTGTGTTCTCTTCGCCGCCTAGGGCCTAATTGGTGCAAGACACACACCAAATTCCCTCTTCTAGACAACTTCTGCAGAACTATTAATTTGCCTCTGGTCATCCTAGCAACTTTCTCCATAGAGTTGCCAAGCAACCGTTGGCTTTATTGAAGTGATCTACAGAACCACAGCTCTTCTCTGCTCTCCACTGCTGGGCTCTGAAAGAAAAAAAAAACTGTAGTTATGTTCAGCACATTTCAAGACTTCAGACTGTGTGTCCCTATTCTGTTTGCTTGGCTTCATCTCAGCAAAATTTCTGGCTGACCAGGTTAGCAAATCCTGAAACCAATAGAGTGTTTAAGGTTCCAGAGCAATGGATTCTCTTCTAGCTTGTGGTGATAGACACAATTGATGGTGGCAGGTGGTCATTTTTATACTCCCCATAAATACAGTTGTGTTATCCTGGGGTGCATTTGAACACAAAGAAACAACAAAGGCTTGTCATAGCCCTCAACCTAAACATAAAAGAAACTTCAGATTGTCTGAAAATTTCTTTGAAATTTATTTCCTTTTTTTAAAAAAAACCTTTCTTATTAAAAGTGCCAGAGGATGCAATTACTGGCAGTGATTGCTGTTAGTTTCCTTTCTTTCCATCATTCTGGACCCTCTCTAGTTACATATAATTGCAGTCTCAGAAAGGAGACGGTTTTTTTCTTCTTCTTTTTTTAAGTTTCAAAATAATATTCTATCTTATCTTCTATCTTATCTTATTGTATCTTATTATTATATTTATCTCTCTCTCTATATAAAAAAGGATGTATATTTGTATGTATGTTCCAGCATAACTCTGGAACGCCTTGAGCAATTTCAACCAAACTTGGTACACAAATGATTTACCCTCTGGAAACAAATACTGTGGGGGCAAGACACCTCTGGTGTGTCTGTGTCTTTGTGTCCTGGGCCGTTAAGGAGAGCAAGTGTGGCATCCTAGAGCGTCAATTCTTTCTGATGTCATGGGAGGGGGGACGGGAGAGCCTGGGCTGTTAAGGAGAGCGAGTGTGGCATCCTACAACGACAATTGTTTGTGATGTCAGTTTCTTAGCAGCTTCATCTGAAAAGGCAGCTGTGACGTTCGCCCTCCAATGGAGCAACGGCGAAGCACCTGATGGATTTGGGGCAAAGTGCCAGGATCGTAGACAGGGTGGGAAATAGGCATGCATGGAGGGGGTGAAGGGAGAGGGCAGGGATGATGGGCATGGGAGTAGGGGGAAGAAAGACCCCTCTCAATGGCTCCCTAACAGACAAAGGCTTTGATGTCTATAAATACCTGGGCAACGTCAGGTTACCACCTAGTTCTTAATAAAATATGGTATCTTTCCTTGCCATAGATAGATAGCAAGTCATATTCTGACCTAACATCTTGGGTAAATCACATCATTTTGTCCCAACCTAATGGCTTTATTATCATCAGACTAAGCCATCTTGGCATCTTTGGAAAAAGAAGGACAACCAAGACTCTTACTTTTGCTATTATTTCTTTTGTGTGTGTGCATTAAGCTTATATCCCTCTATTGCTTTAAAGGGTTGCATTTATTTCTCTGCCACACACTGAGAAGATTCCAGCAGTTTCTCCTTTTTTTCTGAACACACATGAAGAAAGCATCCTCCCCATTTCCCTGCTCATAAATGTGGTGATTAGGCATCTACATTTATTTGAATGCCTAAGTTGAAGGCTACAGTACCATCTCTCTAATCATATTCATTGTTGACAATTCAAAGCTTCGTTGAAAATACTTAGCAGCTTCCAGTCGACAATCAACAGAATAAGACACACAAATCCAACTGTCCAAAGCCTTAACTGATATTTCCAAACGTCTTACAAAATTACTTCAATTTTTCCAAAGGCAAGTTATATACAATAAAGCCGTGGTGGAATTCAATTTTTTTTACTAAAGGTTCTGTGAGCATGGCTTGGTGGGCGTGGCAGCGGAAAGATACTCCAAAATCTCCATTCCCACCCTACTCTGGGGCGAGCCAGAGGTGGTATTTGCCGGTTCTCTGAACGACTCAAAAAGCTACCAGTTCTCCAAAACCTGTCAGAACCTGCTGAATTCCTCCCCTGCAATAAAGTTCATGTGTCTTTGGTGTTCTGGGTGGCATTGAGAAGTTTAAAACTAGGGTCTTAAGCAAAGATTTAAGATTATCTCTTAATTTTCTCCATCATCCCCTCTAAAAATAGGCCCTAATCTATGCCATTTTTGGAGTGCAGCTCTCAATATAGAATAGAATATAGAATAACAGAGGTGGAAGGGATCTTGGAGGTCTTCTATTCAAACCCCCTGCTTAGGCAGGAAACCCTACACCATTTCAGACAAATGGTTGTCCAATCTCTTCTTAAAAACTTCCAATGTTGGAGCATTCACAACTTCTGCAGGCAAGTTGTTCCACAGGTTAATTGTTCTAACTGTCAGGAAATTTCTCCTTAGTTCTAAACTGCTTCTCTCCTTGATTAGTTTCCACCCGTTGCTTCTTGTCCTGCCCTCAGGTACTTTGGAGAATAGCTTGACTCCCTCTTCTTTGGGGCAGCCCCTGAGATATTGGAACACTGCTATCGTGTCACTTCTAGTCCTTCTTTTCATTAAATGCCATATACCCCATAAAGTCCATTATGGTCTTTATGAAGACACGTTGTCCTTCTATGATAAACCCTGATTTGTTGAATAAATGAAAATCAACAAACCTGGAGATCCAGTGGTGGTACACGTAGACATCAATGTACTTGCGGATATTTTAGCATGGATTGTATTCATTGCCTTGCCTGACAGCTCAGCTTTTTTGTAAAAAAAAAAAAAGAGAGAGAGAGAGTTTATTCCTAATGAATGAAATGTCCCATTTGTCTTCTCTGATTTAGCTGTGAGCGGCTGTCCTTTTTCATTGTGTGCCCCTATTAAAAATGGCAGCCCTTCTCAATGGTTTTATTTCCCACTGGTTTTCTCGCTTCCAGCAGATCGGAGCAGAATGGCTAAAAAAATGCAGCTCTGCATATCAGCAAGCCCCAATTTAACGTCGTTCCTGCCACAAATTCACTAGGCAGACTTAAGTAATTCAACAGCTTTCTGAGCCCTGGATTTTTTCCCTTACCCCTCGATTAGCGATACGGGAAATAATAATATTGATTTCCCTCATAGGCATCAGATATTACTTCTTTCTGATTTCATCTCGACTTTTTTTTTTTTTTAATTTGATTTATATGCCGCCCTTCTCTGGAGACTCAGGGCGGCTTACAATGCGTTAAGCAATAGCCTTCATTCTTTTGTATATTTTATACAAAGTCAGCTTATTGCCCCCACAAACTGGGTCCTCATTTCACCTACCTTAGAAAGGATGGAAGGCTGAGTCAACCTTGAGCCTTGGAGAGATTCGAACCAGCAGTAAATTGCAGGCAGCTGTGTTAATAACAGGGTGCACTAAACCACTGTACTATCAAGGCTCTTAAGGAGGAAAAGGAAAAAAAAATAAAGTTTCCAACAACATGGCTACTCAAACCGCAAGAATGCAGTTGATTGGCGCTTAGCACCCCCTTCCCCGTATTTCTTGCAAAGCCGCCTCTGTCTTTTGAAAGAAGAGAGTAATTCTCTAACTGAAAGTTCCAGAATTTCGTTACCAAAAGCAACAATAAAATGAAAATAAGCACAAATAAGCTGAATTTATGGAAGGCCCCGTGCTTTTGTACCCTTCTCTTTTGGTGTGAATATTTAAATCCAGAGCCCACTAAAATGAAATTTATAGCAGTCTAGCCTCTGTAAAATACTACAAGGAAATAAAATCAATCTTGACCCAGATCTTGGTATGTAAATCACACGCGTGCAAGCCATACACACTATAAAATATAGCTCCCTGCTGCTAATTCAGTGTTCTTTGCTTTTGTGAGACCCCAGAATAGAGAATGTGTGGGCTTTTTAAAAAAAATGTTTTATATATGTCTACAAATTGTTGTTTTCATAAGGTCAAGGTGTATTGTAGCTTGAAGTAGAAAGGGTGTTTGGAGGCTTGCATTAATAAAGCTTGTGTGTGGTTGCGTATGTGAATGCCACCTTTGAAAAAAACAAGGTTTTTTTTTTTGTTTTTTGTTTTTTGATATGAAGAACGGTTGCAGGAACTGGGCTTGGCTAGTCTACTGAAGAGAAGGACCAGGGGAGACAGGATAGCAGTCTTCCAATATTGGAGGGGCTGCCACAGAGAGGAGGGGGTCAAGCTATTCTCCAAAGCACCCGAAGGCCAGACAAGGAATAATGGATGGAAACTGACCAAGGAGAGATTCAACCTAGAAACGAAGAGAAACTTTCTGACAGTGAGAACAATCAACCCACGGAACAGAAGTTGCCTTAGGAAGTTGTGGCAGCTTCATCACTTGAGACTTTCAAGAAAAGATTGGACTGCCATTTGTCAGAAATAGTATAGGGTCTCCTTCTTGAGTAGGGGGTTGGACTAGATGACCTATAAGGGCTTATTTTCGGGGGGAGGCTTATTTTAGCGCATGCACTCAAAAGCCCGATTGGGCATATTATCAGGGGATGTCTTATTTTCAGGGAAACAGGGTAGTTAGTCAAAAAAATTCATGTGTCCATATCTGTGTCTACTTTGTTACTTGTTTTCTTATTTGTTGACAAATAAAGAGCCTTGGTAGTACAGTGGTCTAAAGCACCCTGTTATTAAGAACAGCTGCCTGCAATTACTGCAGGTTCGAATCACGCCAAGGCTCAAGGTTGAGTCAGCCTTCCATCCTTTCTAAGGTAGATAAATTGAGGACCCAGTTTTGGGGGCAATTTATTTATTTTATTTATTTTATTCGATTTGTATACCGCCCTACTCCCGAAGGACTCAGGGCGGTGAACAGCCAAACAATAAAATAACATAGACATAAAAAATTTAAAAACCAGATAAAATCAAATTAAATTATTTTGGCCCAGACAGATTAAAACACCCCAATAATTTAAAAACAGATTAAAATTTACATATTTAAAAGGGAAGAGATTAGGCCAAGCCCGCCTGCTGGAATAAAAAGGTCTTCACAGCGCGGCGGAAGGTGCGCAGATCCGGGATCCTCCGTATCTCCGGAGGAAGATATACAAAGCTGACTTTGTATAAATATACAAAAGAATGAAGGCTATTGCTTAGTGCATTGTAAGCCGCCCTGAGTCTCCGGAGAAGGGCGGCATATAAATCAAATTAAAAAAAAAATACATAAATAAATACATCCATACATCCATAAATACATATGTATGTATGTATGTATGTATGTATGTATGTATGTATGTATGTACATACGTATATCCATCCATCCATACATCCATCCATACATATTTTTGTTAAACTAATGCTGAAGCAGCCCCAGTCCTACTAGATATACAACAAATTGTGCTGCTTGAAGTTGGGAAGGGAAGAGGATCCTGAATATCAAGTGAAAAATGCTTTTAACATCATTTTTACTCTGGATTCCAAACTTGGATACCAGGTCTATGCCATCAAAGCAGTTAACATTGTTGGAATTTTTGCCTTCTGTATTCTATTCTATATTCACATTCATTAGAACATTGATCACTGATGCTTTCAGAAAGAGAGAAGGCCCAGCAAAGAAGTCAAGGCTGTATAACCAGAAGTAAGGGAACAAAAGGGAAGGAAAGAAGGAGACTTGGTGGGTATCACTGACCCCACTTTCCAATTAAGACACAGCAGAGCCCCGTTTATATAGATGAAATGAGATAATTAGATTAGATTGTATTAGAAGCAAGCACAGTTTCAGCTGCTTTTAATGAGTCCTCTTCCAGGGGATGTATTAAAGGTGTTGGGGGGGGAGATTAAACTAGAGAAAAAAAATCTCGCATTTTGCAATATTGCAATATTGCAATATGACAAATATTTTAATCTTATCTATTTCACCATCGCTTACAAAAGCACCTTCTGAATTGTCTTTTTTGTGTTAGTAGTTTGTTGTAGTTATCCTCTTTAATTGACAAATGCTTAGCTGATAGCCAAATTCCTAAATATTTTAGTTTTCTTTTGGTAGTTTGGATGCCCATTTTATCTTCCAGTTCATTTTCCTGTTTTTTAGTAAGATTTTTCGTTATTGCCTTTGTTTTGAATTTACTAATTTTAAGCCCCACTACTTTTCCGTAGTCTTCTATTTGTTGTATTAATTTAGGTCCTGTCTGTATCGGTTGGGGTTCATCTTCAGTAAAACACAAACAGGATGTATGTGCATATATAAATGTCTTTTGCCTTGTGCTAATTATGCAGTCCAAACAAACACACACACACACTGACACACAAACACTTCCATGCCTAACAGTTGGAAGTGCTTGCTTGATTGTCAAAATGGCCTGGGTATTTGCTTTCTACCTTTCCTTGCTTGTCTCTTTCTTTCTTTTTTTAAAAAAAAAAAAAAAAAAAAATGAATAAAGCTAGAAGCTGAACATTGAAAAGCCACTGAGAGTTTTTAAATGCTTTAAAACAGGGGTCACCAACCTTTCGGACCTCAGGGACCACTAAATTCATAATTTTAAATCCCGCGGACCACTAATATGATCTGCCTAATGACTGCTGGGTGGGCGTGGCTAGGTGATCATGTGACTGAGTAGGCGTGGCCAACTCGATGTCACTCATGTCGAGGGGCACCTCGCCAGCCTCTACTCGCCCCTCCCCTCCCAGCCACTCCTCGCCTCCCTGTCGGGGCTCCTTAGGGTCCCAACAGAAACAGTTGTTGGAGCTAAGCAGCCACCATGAGAAAGAGTTGGCAAAACAGCTCAGTTCAAATTGGATCTGACGGAGAAGGAGGCTCAGTAGAAGCACCTCACTGAGGACTAGGAGCATAGGCTTTCCAAGCAGAGGGAAAACCTGTGGGAGTGCAAGGCCAGGTGCAGGCGCCTGGAGGCTCAGCGGGCTGAGATGGTCAGCCAGTTCCAGGCCATGGTACAGTCCCACTCGAACAGGGCCCTCTGGCTTTTTGCCACCAGTTGCACTTCCCTCCAGCCTTCGTCAAAGCCATTGCAGCAGGAGGCTGAAGCAGATCCCAAGTCGGAATTTCTGTCCCTCTCTGATCCACACAAGAAGACCCTGAAAGGGAAGATTCTCTGCAGCAACACAAACATCGCACATATCCATCCCAGGGGCCGTAGTTTGAGGACCCCTGATTTAGTGCAATATAAAAAATGCAAATAATTTTTCTGCGGACCACTAACATTTTCTCACGGACCACCAGTTGGTGACCGCTGCTTTAAAATACCTTCCGAAAGTGATGATGATACAGTTAAAGATTGCAAGAAAGTAACTTGGGAGTTGTCAGCATTGAATTCAGAAATAAAAATACTGTTGTTGTTGTTTTTTTGAAACTGTGTTTAACCCAGGAAAACTGGGTAGCTATTTCCACCGCATTTTAGATTATCCAAAAAAAAAAAAAGAAAAAAGATTTCCCAGTGTTACACTAATCCCATCAATGCAGAACAGTTGAAGGTGTGGAGACAGAAGAGTTATTGGGTTTGGGTTTTGATCCACTTTTTATATGGAATACTAACTGATAACCCGGTGTTGCCCGGGTATTTATTTATCTCAATCCTGTATTAGACAGGAAGAGCAACTTCACCCTGAGCCCCAATTTTGGCTAGAATTAAATTAGTTAAAAAATGTTTTATTTGTGCCCCCAGAAGCATCAAGTAAAATGATACCATATTGTTGTTTTGCTAGCTGATCCCTGATCACTTGGTATGTTTTTTTTTTTCAGATCTTGATTTAGAAGTGGCTTCTTGTCCATGATATATGCACTAAGCTGTTCAATGTTGTAGTTCTTTTTTCATATGTAATCTCCGTGAATTAAGTCGTGTCGGTCTCGTAGTGGTGCAAGCAGGCCGAGTTGCAGTAATGATTTATTGATCATGGCCAGTGGTGGGATTCAAATAATTTAACAACTAGTTCTCTGCCCTAATGACCAGCTGAGTAGGCGTGGCTCGGTGGTCATGTGACTGTGGGGGTATGGCCAACTCAACATCACTCACGTCGATGGGCGCTTCGCCTTAGCTGTTACATTGTAATAAGGGTTAACCAGAGAGGCAGTTTCTGTAAGTAGGGCAATAAAGATTAGGCTAGAAACAACACCAGAACGTTTCCTTACTGCCTTCCTCACAGGATTAGCCATGTAAAGTGGAAAAAAAACTAAGATTTCTTCAAACCTTTTCCCGAATAGGTGCAAACTGGCTGAATCCCACCACTGATCATGGCTATACATTTGTCCTTATGGATAATCAAAGCCTTGTTGAAAATGTCTGGACCGAATGCAATTTCTAATGTTGGATTTTCCCCCCATCAGAGGGAGCCCCCTTGTGGAGTACTGTGAAGCCGTTACCATGGCAACTCCACTGTGCTGTACAGTAGAAGCCATCTTAAGGCAGTCCAGTAGAACCCATTTTAAGGCACAACAGACTGTATCTTAACAGAACACACACCCTGAGGGGTGTTAGGGGTGTCTTATCCCCACAGTATTTCTTTCCAGAGAGTAAGTCATCTGTGTACCAAGTTTGGTTGAAATTGCTCAAGGCATTCCAGAGCTATGTTGGAACATACATACCCTGTTTTCCCCAAAATAAGACATCCCCTGATAATAAGCCCAATCGGGCTTTTGAGCGCATGGCAATAAGGCCAAGCACTTATTTCAGGGTTCAAAAAAATATAAGACAGGGTCTTATTTTCGGGGAAACACGGTATACACACACACACACACACATCTATTTATATATTTATAAGATAGATAATGCTGCTTTTTTTTCTGTCTCAAGAGGTTCTACATGTAAGCTGGACGACCATGATATTTTTAAAGGAAAAAAAAAATCTGATAGAAATATCAAAGAGATTGAATGTAGTCCTCTTAACATCTCAGAGTACAAGATACAGAGAAATGCTTTTAAGCTGCAGCGGTTGTGTTTAAAGCATACAAACAAACAAAAACAATGACCTTGTAACAGTACAATCCCATGGATATTCAACCAGATAGCCAGACACTATGACTTCCTCTTTATGTAATGTTTTTTTTAAAAAAAACTATTTGTTGGTGATTTATGTAGGAATTGGAATCCACGATCTAATGATTTATATACATTATGCGGGGAAACAAAAAAAAGTGGCACTTTTGTTATCCTTTAGACATATTAATAATGTTACACACTGTTGGAAGAAATATCCAGGTCCAGTCCAAGCTGGGAGAAAGGCACTGGAGATGGGAGAAATGGAGGCTGATTGGGAAGATGGTTTAATGATGAAGCAGAACCATATGGGTTTTTGGCTCTGGACAGCTGACCACATGGAGTTGAGAGTGAACAGTTTTTATACCTTCTCTTGAGTTTAGCACTTGAGCTTCCTGTTCCTGTGCAACAACATGTATTACATTGGCTGTTGTCAGACTCCCATGGGGCCATTTAGGGGTTATGTAGGGGGTCATCGCTGGTTCTATAGGCAAAGTACAAATCTTAGGTGTTTGTCTGAGCTAAGTTTGGTTGAGGTTTCTGAGGGTGATGCAATGTTCTTAGGGGATTGTGCAGTGTAGTAAGCTCTGTGTCAGAGTTCCACGTAACACCCACAATGAGGCTTTAAGTTCCTCAAAGTTCCGGTTTATTAGAGATGTCATATTGGCACATCTGGGAAAACCCGAATCTGAAAGCTTCCAGGTTTTCCCCACCCAAAGTAAAGTCCAAGTCTCTGCCCAGCACCCACATGTCCATCACATGGTCCAATCAAAGCACTG
Source organism: Pituophis catenifer annectens (assembly GCF_029215685.1). Taxonomy (NCBI): domain Eukaryota; kingdom Metazoa; phylum Chordata; class Lepidosauria; order Squamata; family Colubridae; genus Pituophis; species Pituophis catenifer. The sequence continues at coordinate 6,847,437 of NW_027256896.1, read as the reverse complement.
TCCCAACTGGAGATGTCTCCCAGTCACACCCCTCCAGGTGCAGGGCAAGATGTCCTTGACTCTCTGAGAAAGGAATGTTGTTATGACTATATATCATCCTTGCTCCATACAATCCCCCCTCCCATTTTTCCACAGTAGTAATTGTGGCAGGCCTGAAGATCCAATGCAAAATATGCCTTCCAGGCCTGACACTCTGCATCTTCTGCTAAATGGTAGTGGCTTGATCCTATTATGTCCTGAAGGATCATGTCTTAACCTCATCATCCTGGAGCTGAAGATCTTTTGTTTTGTAGATAGGCTGGCCCAATTTTTCCAATTGGGCACAAAATATCTGCTGGGGATGGGGAGCTGAAGAAAGAGAGCTGGGGCTCAGAGTTTCTCTCTCCCTTAAGATTTTTCATTTCTCTTTTAGGGGAAATATTTAATCCTGCCTTCTATAAATATTTCTCAAAAATATTTCATCTTCATCAAGAAATATTTATTCTGGGAGGGGAGGGGAGTGGCTTCCCACAACACCTATTTTCCAGTTCTGTGGGGCCCAAAATTTACACCTTAAGGAGAAATAGAAAGACTCTTCCATTCAGGTCCTGTTTCAATAAGTGGAATTGATGAATTGTAGGTTAAACTGATATAATTGCGGTAGAATGTAATCTGGGGTCTCAGGAGGGTGGGGGTGATTTCCAGAAGGTAAAACAAGCAGGGTGAAGTCCTGAGCCAGACATAGGGATTGTGCAATTCCATCCATTTAAACAATTACCACACAGAGACAAAATATTTGCTGCGAGCAATTAAAAAAAAAATGCCGTCTCATGATCACATGCCATTTAAGCTCTGTGTGTGATTTATAAAATCATTTTTTTTGAGTGCATTCCAGTGCACTGAAGCTTGATACTAAAAGCTCTTTTACCAATTATGATTCTGTTTGGGGAACATTAAAACATAATCTACCATGAATTCATAATCCATAGTTTCTCTCATTAATAATATAAACAGTAATAAGGTAGATGAATTGAGATGTGTTGTAATGGGTAGACAGGCAAAATGTGTACACTTTTTTATTCTCCCTGCAAGGAAAATCCAATCATTTCAAATATTAATATAAATTTATTGATAGATAGATAGATAGATAGATAGACAGACAGACAGACAGACAGACAGACAGACAGACAGACAGACAGACAGACAGACAGTAGATGCACACACACACAAATATAATATAATATATAGATTTTCACGGGTAGAGGTATGCAAATTTTGGTGTATTCGGGTCTTTTCCCGTTTAAGATTGAGAGTATCTTGGTGACGAGATCTTGGGACCTCGTCGAAACGTCGCCAAGATACTCTCAATCTTACACGGGAAAAGACCCAAATACACCAAAACTTATTCTGGAACTAAAATAATTAAAAATTTATTCTACTAAATTTTCTTCAGCCATCTGCTGACATTGTCAGAGTATTAACTAGTAGTTTAATACACTGATGATGTCAGCAGATGGCTGACAAAAGCTTAGTAGAATAAAATTTTAATTATTTTAGTTCCGGAGTTGGCAGAATGTCTGCTTCTTTTTTTACAAATATACCTGGAACTCATATTTTTAGAATAGTTTGTGGATGTGGCTTGGTGGGTGTGGCTTAGTGGGTGTGGTAGGGGAAGGATACTGCAAAATCTCCATTCCCACCCCACTCTGGAGCCAGCCAGAGGTGGTATTTGCCAGTTTTCTGAACTACTCAAAATTTCCTCTAACGGTTCTCCAGAACCTGCTGGATTTCACCCCTGGTTTAAGGCCAAATAGACAATTTCTATTGTAAAATGCTTCCTAATATTGAAATGATACATTGTTTATTGAACACTGGCCAAGGGTAAATTAAACTCAAGAGCCTGTAGTACAGTGGACTAAAGCACTGTTATTAACATCTGCTGCTTGCAATTACTGCAAGTTCAAATCTCACCAGGCTCAAGGTTGACTCAGCCTTCCATCCTTTCAAAGGTAGGTAAAATGAGGACCCAGATTGTGGGGGCAATAAACTGACTTTGTATAAATATACAAAAGTATGAAGGCTATTGCTTAACACATTGTAAGCCGCCCTGAATTTCCGGAGAAGGGTGGCATATAAATTAAAGAAAAAAAACAACTCTTCCTGATCCCATTTCTGATTTCCCCTAGATAGAGAGGAAATAGTTCTCAATATTTTGGTTATAAACATCTGTAATCAGCCATTTGTCCAGGATACAATAAGAGTGGACTACATCATCTTAAAAGTCCCCTTCCAACTCAGTTATTCTGTAAATTCTGTAACTACGTATCTGTTAATTAATTTGGATTGGGGGAGAACAACATAATTGAATCACACAGGCATTCATTATTCAAAACAGCTGTGGAGAATGTCCTTCAACAATCAAAATTTGTGTAGTTACTTACCAAGGACATCTACGTTATATTAAAGTAACCAAAATATATTTACAATCCCCAAGGCATGTCACAACTTTTGAGCACCCCCTAATGTTTGGAAATTTAAAGTTGAACAATTTGACACGCCCTATGTCTACAGCCTCAGAAAACCACGCAAAGGCACACCCCATTCTCACATGATTTTTGGAGGCTCCAGAGGCCACGCGAGAACTCAAACCCTCTTATACAACTTCCAGAGCTACATCAGATCACACCCTATTCTCACAAGTTTTCACAGCCTGCAAAAATCACATGAAAACAGGGTGTGCTGTCAACAGTGGTGGGTTGCTCCTGGTTTGCACCGGTTCACAAGAACCGGTAGTAAAAAATTGTAGTAGTTTGGAGAACCACTAATAACATTGGCTGGCCACATCCCCGAACCGGTCCCTGGCCCAGTCGCTTACCCCGCCAACCTCATCAGAGGCATTTTTTTTTTTTTGCTTTTAAAAGCATTTTTTCTACAATCTCTTCAGCTGAAAAAAATGCTTTTAAAAGTTTTAAAAAAAGCCTCTGATGATCGTGCGGCTCACCTAGGATCGTCACAGGTTTTTAAAAGCATTTTTTCTGCAACCTGTTCAGCCGAAGAGGTTGTAGGAAAAAAAATGCCTTTAAAAGCCTCTGGCGATCCCAGGTTAGTTGCTTGATCGTCAGAGGCTTTTAAAAGCATTTTTTTTTCTGCAACCTCTTAATGTTGTAGAAAAAAAGCTTTTAAAAGTAAAAAAAGAAAAAGAAAAAGTTGGCCATGCCCACCCAGTCACATTACCCCCACCAAGCCACGACCACAAAATAAGTCACAACCACAGAACCGGTAGTAAAAAAAATTAGAACCCATCCCTGGCTGTCAAGAATAGTTGTTGGGTGTTGGTGAACTTTGGCAAGTCACCCAAAACATTGTAGCATGTTACCTTTGACATATGTGTCGTGGGTTTGCCAAGGCAGTTCTAAACTCTCCACGTAATCCACTTTAAATATCCAGCAACATAAGTTTGCCAAGGTTTCATAGCATGGTTTTAAAAAATGCAACATTATTTTAAACCTTTTAAAATCTCTGCTAGTTTGTTTTGTTGTTTTTTAAATTGGAATCACACTCACTGAACGATTATTAGCAGTGGTGAAATCCTCCGCAGTTTGCCACCGGTTCGTTGCCTTTGCATGTGCGGTGTGCGCCAAATGCACTCTGCGTGTGCACATGCACAGTGCATGCCAAATGCACACTTCACGCAGAAAAAGGAGGCTTAAGAAGGTAAGTAGAACAGCGAGGGGGGAGATAAGCTGTGCCACACGATTTACAATCAGGTCCAGAAATATTGGGACATCAACACAATTCTACATCTTTGGCTCTATACACCACCACAATGGAGTTGGAATGAAACAAACACAATGTGTGTTAACTGCAGACTGTCAGCTTTAATTTGAGGATATGTACATCCAACTCAGGTGAACGGTGTAGGACTTACAGCAGTTTGTATATGTGCCTCCCACTTATTAAGGGACCAAAAGTAATGGGACAATTGGCTTCTCAGCTGTTCCATGGCCAGGTGTGTGATATTCCCTCATTACCCCAATTACAATGTGCAGATAAAAGGCCCAGAGTTCATTTCAAGTGTGCTATTTGCATTTGGAATCTGTTGCTGTCCACTCTCAAGATGAGATCCAAAGAGCTGTCACTATCAGTGAAGCAAGCCATCATTAGGCTGAAGAAACAAAACAAACCCATCAGAGAGATAGCAAGAACATTAGGAGTGGCCAAAACAACTGTTTGAAACATTCTCAAAAAGAAGGAATGCACCAGTGAGCTCAGCAACACCAAAAGACCTGGGAGACCACGGAAAACAAGTGTGGTGGATGACCGAAGAATTCTTTCCCTGGTGAAGAAAACACCCTTAACAACAGTTGGCCAGATCAAGAACACTCTCCAGGAGGTAGGTGTAAGTGTGTCAAAGTCAACAATCAAGAGAAGACTTCACCAGAGTGAATACAGAGGGTTCACCACAAGATGTAAACCATTGGTGAGCCTCAAAAACAGGAAGGCCAGATTAGAGTTTGCCAAACAACATCTAACAAAGCCTTCACAGTTCTGGAACAAGATCCTATGGACAGATGAGACTAAGGTCAACTTGTACCAGAGTGATGGGAAGAGAAGAGTATGGAGAAGGAAAGGAATTGCTCATGATCCTAAGCATACCACCTCATCAGTGAAGCATGGTGGTGGTAGTGTCATGGCGTGGGCATGTATGGCTGCCAATGGAACTGGTTCTCTTGTATTTATTGATGATGTGACTGCTGACAAAAGCAGCAGGATGAATTCTGAAGTGTTTCAGGAAATATTATCTGCTCACATTCAGCCAATGCTGCAGAACTCATTGGACGGCGCTTCACAGTGCAGATGGACAATGACCCAAAGCATACTGCAAAAGCAACCAAAGAGTTTTTGAAGGGACAGAAGTGGAATGTTATGCAATGGCCAAGTCAATCACCTGACCTGAATCCCATTGAGCATGCATTTCACTTGCTGAAGACAAAACTGAAAGGAAAATGCCCCAAGAACAAGCAGGAACTGAAGACAGTTGCAGTAGAGGCCTGGCAGAGCATCACCAGGGATGAAACCCAGCGTCTGGTGATGTCTATGCATTCCAGACTTCAGGCTGTGATTGACTGCAAAGGATTTGCAACCAAGTATTAAGAAGGGAAAGTTTGATTTATGATTATTATTCTGTCCCATTACTTTTGGTCCCTTAACAAGTGGGAGGCATATATAAAAAACTGCTGTAAGTCCTACACCGTTCACCTGAGTTGGATGTACATACCTCAAATTAAAGCTGACAGTCTGCAGTTAACGCACATTGTTTGTTTCATTCCAACTCCATTGTGGTGGTGTATAGAGCCAAAGATGTTAGAATTGTGTCGATGTCCCAATATTTCTGGACCTGACTGTATGTTCACTAGAAAGCAGGATATCCTGCTTTCTAGCAAATATAAATTGTGCGGCACAGCTGATCGTCGGAAATACCAGTTCGGACGAACCTGTAGCATATTTTTACTTCTGGTTCACCCAAAACGGTGTGAACCAGTAGGATTTCATCAGGGGTGGGTTCTACTTACCTCTACTACCGATTCGCAACGGGATCGTGCTTTGCCCGTGTATGCGCCTTGCTTCTGCACATGCGCAGATCACCGATGATGACATCCGGGGCATTGGGCAGGGCCTCCCACCAGTTTTACTACCGGTTCTTGTGAACCTGTCCGAACAGGGGGCAACCCACCATTGGATTTCACCCCTGATTATTAGGTATATTTCCTTTCTGTCAATAATCCATTTTGAGGTCTTCATTATGAAAATCAGATTCTTCTATAGCCAACTCTGGTTGGCATTCTGGAATTTGTCTCCCTCTCTCTCTGCCTAGCATAGTTTCAAATATGCCTTTAGAACATCTCTCCTAACACTATTTTGTAATAATATTGTGGTTAGGGTGAATAGAAATGATTAATGGCACAATAAACTGTAATACACCTTGTACGGGGTTAGGGAATGTGAGTCTTTGAATACTAAACAATGCTAGACTTCAGTTTTCTGCTCATGCTATTGCATTTAATCACATTATTCCCATTGTGGTTGCGATAGGAACTATACAGCTTGTTCTCCAACAATTTCTTATGCTACTTCAAAGTACAAGTAAATTAAATAAACCACAGTGCAGCTATTATTAGGTAAAAAAAAAAAGAGGAGGATTTATCTGAATATTAAACATAGATAAGGATTCTCTGGGGCTTTGCTTTGTATACAACACTTAAATATTCAAGATTTTACCCTATCGGATTCGTCTTTGTTTTACAAGTTTATTTCTGGAAATATTTTTCTTTTCTTCCAGCTTGTAAATTGTCTTTGGATTCTTGCATAATCTTTTTTTCCTCCCTCCCTCCCTCCACCCGACTCCTTTCCATTTTAGCTTCAGAAACTACTTTATTATATATTATGTTTCAAAGCCCTAATTAAATTGTGCTGCGTGACCCACATTCATTCTCTGTGAGACTTGTATGTGGAGGAGTATTGAACATGAATCTCAAAGCCATCTGTTAAACTGAACCATACTCAGTACCATCCTCCAAATCTCCCAGGAAATAGTAATGTCTCTTAAAGGAGGAAGTCCCGCCTTCCATCATGTCCTCGTCAACATTTTAATAACAGAATAACAGAGTTTGAAGGGACCTTTGAGGTCTTCCAGTCCAACCCCCTATTCAAGTAGGAGATCCTATACCATGACAGACAAATGGCTGTCCAATATCTTCTTAAAAACGTCAAGTAATGGTGTCCCTCTTGGTTGACCAAGGTTGACTCACTCAATGGAACACTTACACCTTCTGGAGGCCAGCTGTTCCACTGGTTAATTGTTCTCACTGTTAGGAAATTTCTCCTTAGTTCTAAGTTACTTCTCTCCTTGATTAGTTTCCCTCCATTCCTTCTTGTCCTGCCTTCAGGTGCTTTGGAGAATAGGTTGATCCAGTGGTGGAATTCAATTTTTTTTTTACTACTGGTTGTGTGGCCGTGGCTTAGTGGGCATGACAGGGGAAGGATATTGCAAAATCTCCATTCCCACCCCACTCTGGGTGCAGTTAGAAGTGAAAAAAAAACAAACAAAAAAAACCTCTGGGTGCAGTCAGAGGTGTTATTTGCCGGTTCTCCGAACTACTCAAAATTTCCACTACCGATTCTCCAGAACCTGTCATAACCTGCTGAATAGCACTCCTGGGTTGATCGTTTCTTCTTTGTGGCAGCCCCTGAGATATTGGAACACTGCTATCATGTCTCCCCTATTCCTTCTTTTCATTAAACTAGGCATATCCAATTCCAACAACCATTATTTATCTGTTTTAGCCTCCAGCCCCCTAAATATGAATGGGTAGCTAACATGAGGTCCACAAAAAGTTTGACCAGAAGTTAAAAAAATAAAATAAAATATGTTCTTGGATCTATAATATCACCAAGAGTAGAACTAAATTCAATGGAGGAAAATAATCTAGATAACATAGTGGAAAACAAGATATCATATGTTCACACAGAATACTACATAGTAATCTATGAAATAATCACAATTTTTGTGCTCGTTGACCGGAAGGGGGGGAAAAAAAACATCAGATGGGATATTTGTATTTCAATATCAAATTGATTCCTGGTTGTTCATTTCATATTCTTCTTTTTAAAGTGTTTAACACTAGACACTAGATTCTTCATTAATTCAAATCAACATTTTTTTAATGTAATACGTTTATTGATGGACATTGTGAAAAATGCACAGCTACAGTTCTTACATCCAACCTGAAGACATTAATGAAATCCAACTTTCTGTATTGCCCAGCAAACTTCTACTTCTAACATGTCATATATGAAATAGGTGACATTCGGTAGCCCAACAGTTGTAAAAATATATGAAGACATATAGAGCAAGATTTTCTTGGAAGATAGTCATCATTCTTTTATGGCAGGGCCTGGTGGCTCAGCAGACTGATAGCATTGTGATTAACACCAGCTGTCTGCAATTACTGTAAGTTCGAATCTCACCAGGCTCAAGGTTGACTCAGCCTTCCATCCTTTCTAAGGTAGGTAAATTGAGGACCCAGTTTGTGGGGGCAATAAGCTGACTTTGTATAAATATACAAAAGTATGAAGGCTATTGCTTAACGCATTGTAAGCCGTCCTGAGTCTCCGGAGAAGGGCGGCATATAAATCAATTTTTTTAAAAAATGGCTTGTTACTGGAGTCTATCAAGGTTTCTTCTGGGAAATAAACCAGCCAATTCATCATTGAATGATGAGATGTGCCTTCAAAACCATTTCTGGTCTGATAGATCTTTAAGCATTGGCTATCAGTGCAACCAAGACCAACATGTCATTTTGAAAGGAAGAAGGGAGTATTGTTTTCATCAACATAGACACAAAAAGGCTATTTGGTGTTATGAAGGGAAAGCACCTGAAGGATTCCAAGCTCAAACTTCATCTTTCAAGTCCCTCTGTTGAAAAAAAAAAAGAATTTAACTATAGTTTTATGTTCCATTGGCTTCTTTTGATATTACATTATAAATACATAATTTATGTCTTTCACAAAATGTTTTGTGGGCACAAAATGCCTTTGTTTGGTTGAGCACCCAAGATTTCCAAGGCAATATTTTAAGGACAAACTTTCAAAAGACTGCCAGACCTAAAGCAATACATCTTATTTATTAATAATTCTGAATTTTGTTTTTGCCAGTGCCAACTTCTTTCATTCCATTCATAAAGAAGTGTTTCAAGACTTTCTCCCCTCCCCTTGGCCTTTATTAACCAATGTTTAATAGAGTTAAATTACCTTATTGGACAATTTCTTGTCTCTTTGACATTGTTATAATTCTATAACTTTATTATTTCAAAATATTTAATCTTAAATAAACTTTAATGTTTTAATTTTAATTCTATATCCTTTTTGTATCCTGATATTATTCTGTACAGTGTACACCACCCAGAGGCCATCCTTGAGGGAGATGGATGGCCTAAAAGCATTAAATAAGTAAGTAAGTAAGTTGGGTTAAGTTCTTTAAAAGAACTAATTAAACCAAAATTTAATCCATCTTCAGACTGAAACAGAATAGTACTAATATCAATCTACCAAGGACTTTCCAAATAGTGTAACTGTACTGGCAGGATAACAATACTAGCCTGTTTTTCCCACCCAAATCAAATTACCATATTTTTCAGAGTATAAGATGCATCTTTTTTCCCCCTAAAAGAGGCTGAAAATTTGGGTGCATCTTATACTACAAATGTAGCTTTTTTGAAGCTTTTTTCCAGCCCTAACGAGGCGCTAACAAGTAAAGCAATCTCCATGCTTTGCTCCAACTCTCAGCTGTGCCTTAGAAGCTGTTTTTTTATCCCCAAGCAGGGGATAAAAAACCAGCAAACTAATGTGCTGAAGCTGACCAGAATACAGACCCTAGCCAGATGAATACCTGGTAGGCAGATTTTTTCCCCCTATTTTCCTCCCCAAAAACTAAGCTGCATCTTCGTCTTATACTCCGAAAAATGTGGTATGTACTAAATTACTTTGAATTTTTTTTGTATCTGAACAACATTTTCTGAATTCTAGTTACTTATTCCATTTGTACAACATCTTCTTGTATAAATCATTTTTTTATTCTAAATTACCCCCAAATTCCCTCGTGGCTGTAAAGAAAGAAGACTTTGTGAACTTTGTCAGATTGAAAACACAAAAGAATTAGTAATCCCTTTCCTTCCTTCCTTCCTTCCTTCCTTCCTTCCTTCCTTCCTTCCTTCCTTCCTTCCTTCCTTCCTTCTCCCCCATTTTGCCACATGAACACATCTGGAAAAGTTCTCTATTGACATTTCTGACAAAAACATATTAAGTAAGCATAGTGTGTAGGCCACTCTGTGTGTAGACTTCAAACAAAAGTGTTATCTAGCTACATTTTCTGGTGTTAGGATCAGCCCAAAAGGAATTGTCAATAAAATTCAAGGATCTTGGCGTCTTCTTAAGATATTTCTTGGATCACAGGTTTCAAAAACACTTGCGTGTATGTTCATGAGTGTGTATAGAATTGACATTCTGGACTGCTAACATTGGAGCATTTTTTATTCATTTTGTGGTGAGCTTCGGTAGATCTATAAACTCATTTGTGAGGCCCTGGTCATCTTTTGTGGTCGATTTTTGTAAAGGAAGATGTTCTTGTTTACCACATGGCTAGTCTATGGGAACCGTAAGCGTTGACAGATAATCCATAACTTTCCTTTCCTCCATCACCCCCACCATACTTTACATTTGAAATGGAACAGTTTTTATCTTCTCCTGTCTCCCCTGGTCTGTATGTCTCTGTCTTCTCCTGACACTTTGTGGATGCTTCAGACCTACTTGCAAAATCATTGCTTGCATGAAGCCACCTAAGAAATTTACCTCTTGGACATACCATTGACAATATCCCATATTTTACAAGAAGGTTACTATTTGTTGGCTCTAATTACTTTCTTTAATCTAAGATTTAATTAAGGAGAGAGAAAAAAACTTGCTACAAAGCAACATAATTAAGAAACGAAGATTATTTATTTAGCTGTGCATTGTTGATGCTTTTTTTTTTTCCCTGCATAGCTTTGAAGATTTGCTCCTATCTTCTCCTCCTCCTTCCCTCTTCATATCTCATAGAGTCGAGGAATATGTGTCTGGCTAGTTTGAATCTCTTTGTCACACTCTCCCTTTTCTCTGGACAACACATGTTTTCTCCAACAAGCTCTTCTAGAGCAGTGTTTCTCAACCTTGCAATTTTAAGATTGTTCTAGTACTACTTTATAAAGCCTTAGTAAGATCACATGGAGTACTGCATCCAGTTCTGGTCATGGCAATATAAAAAAGATGTTCAAACTCTGGAAAGAGTGCAGAGACAAACACCTAGAATAATTAGGGGCTGGAGGCTAAAACATACAAAGAACAATTACAGGAGTTGGGTATGTCTAGTCTAATGAAAAGAAGGACTGGGGAAGACATGATAGCAGTGTTCCAGTATTTGAGGGGCTCCTACAAAGAGGAGTGGGGTCAAACTATTTTCCAAAGCACCAAAAGGCCAGATAAGAAACAGTGGGTGGAGACTAACCAAGGAGAGAAGCAACCTAGAACTAAGGAGAAAATTCCTAACAGTTAGAGCAATGGAATAGCTTTGCTTCAGAAGTTGTGGAGGCTTTCAAAAAGAGACTGAACAACCATTATTCTAAAATGGTATAGGCTCTCTTGCTTGAACAGGGTTTGGATTTTATTATTCTGTTATTAAAATGTTGAAGGGGACAGGATGGAAAGTGGGACTTCCTTCTTGTGTTGGAGATGTATGGGTTTCAGCTCCCAGAATTCTGGAGCCAGACCTTCTCAATCTTGGTAACTTTAAGATGTGTGACCATATTTATTTTGCACTGTTGTAATTGTTTTTAATTATCTTATGATGTATGCTATCCAGAGTCAATTTTTTATGATGGGCAGCTATAGAAATAAAATCAAAGAATGAATTCATTCAAAACATTCTTGGACCTCCTTTGAGTATTCAGACATGAGTGTATATACTCTAGATATATGTTCAATGTCTGCTCAAAGATCATAGGGAAGAAGAGAAGGCTCTGGTGGACTGGTGCAATAAAATTAACCTGGTTCTAAATGTTAATAAAACAGAGGAGATCATTGTAGATTTTAGAAAGAGCTGGCATAGTCATACTCCACTCAGTATCAAGAATGCAGCTGTAGAGGTGGTCAACAGTATTAAGTATCTGTGGGTGCAGATAATTAACAATCTGAATTGGTCACTCCACACGTCATCCTTAGTGAAGTGTGCAAACCAGTCTCAGTATCTCCTGCAGCGAATGAGGAGAGCACACCTTTCTCCTTCTGTCCCGACCACTTTTTACAGAGGCCCAATTAAGAGTGTTTTAACAAACTGCATCATTGTTTAGTGGCAGCAATGCCTCAGATAGAAAGTCCCTACAGAGAGTGATAAGGACAGCTGAGAAGATCATAGGAAACTCACTTCCTGTCATTCAGGATACTGCTTTTAAGCGCTATGTGCTTAGAGCTTGAAGCATTGTTAGAAGCCCCTCACACCCACTTCACGGCCTGTTTCTGTTGTTCCTCTGGGAGGAGGTTTCAAAGTATTTCTAGCAGGACTACGAGATTCTGTAACAGCTTTGTTCCCTAGGCCAGCTGTCTGCAAAACTTGCAAGATTGTTTTTTTTCTCGCCATGTACATGTATACATCCAAACTAGACTCTGCTTTTTCTCTGTGTCATATAATATATGTGGGTATATGCATAATTTTGAAATGTATTTATTTTGTCATGTATATATTGGAGTGGTGACCCTCTGAGAGCTGCATGCAACAAAATTTCATTTTAATGTATGCCGATTAATGTACATTCAAAGTGAAAATATAGTTATTCTAAGTCTGCTCCATTCTGGTTTAGGCTAGATGGTTTCGTAGCATCCTATCTCCTCATTTCCTGGTGTATTTTTCCCTCCATATTACAATTAACCTTGTCAACATTGCTCACAAATGATCTTCTTACAAAAGCATCCCTTGCTAACTCTTTTTCTCTCTTCCTCTAAATTCCCTGTAGCTCTCACGACAACAGATGAATTGTGAAAGGAGTCAATTAAGGGTAAGTGTGACAATATTCACCCTTCTCTCCAATGAGCATATGGTTTCTTGTATCCATGGTTCAGATGTGTCCATTGGATGTCTCAGTTGTTCTTGCTTGTATTGTACTCAAGAGAAGGACTTAAATATTCCTCGGAATGTTATGTATATTCTCTTCATTGATCCAAAGTAGTAGTTTTGGTAGCTGATGTTGTTTTGTTCTCGTTTAAAGTTTAGGAACATTGTCTTTTCTTGTCTTCGGGAACATTATGCATATTTTACAATGCAGCATTAAAAGAAAGACGGATAATTAAAGAGAGATTTTGGTTTGTTTTGGGTGGGTTCTACACTTTTGACAAAATTTGATCTTACAGTTGCAAAGTTGTGTGACACCAAAGCCAAGAAAATTATTTCCATCAAATTGGGGGGTGGGAGAATAAAGTGGTGAACAAGGAATACAAACTGTAGTATTGTATATTTTATACTTCCTCTATCCGCAGCTGTCTTGTTTAGACAATATGGTATCATTTTTTTAAAATATGATTTATGTTCCAAAGCTTCAACATAAACATTCTTTCCTGAGATGATTATTAAATTAATAAGAAGCAAATCTACCATGTCATAATTATAACTGATTACATCCAAAGTTAGAAAGGCTTAAATAAGATAGATTGCACTGTATTAAATTGTACTAAATTATATTTGTTAAAAATATTTCAGTATTAAAGTAAACACAGAAACGCACACACACCCTGACAACTGTCAGATGCAATCAGGTACCTACAGAGACGAGAAGAAGGAAAGATAGAAGCTATCTTTACCGTATTACCATATTATCATGATTATCATATATATTATCATATTTGCAAACTTCAAATCTCCAGCAGAGATTATACTACCTGAGACTTCTCAGGAAACAACAACTGAATGAAAAACTGCTGGTGACCTTCTACCTCTGCACCATAGAGAGTATTTTAACTTACTGCACCTGTCTATGGTTTGCCAATGGCACAGTGGTAGATAGGACAGTGCTCCAGAGTGTCAACGTCATTGCCCTCTTTGGAAGGCAGAGAAAGTTTAAGAAAGTTCAAAACACCCTTAAAGATCCATCTCATCCTGGGCACCCTTTTTTTTTTTTTTTTTTTTTTTGAACTATTACCATCTGGCAGACGGTACAGGATAATAAACACAAGGACAAATAGGCTGAAAAACAGCTTCTATCCCAGGGCAGTAACTATATTGAATTCTACTGTGTAGTGCAATATTAATGCAATATCAGGGGGGTTTCAATTCAGTTGTGTAGAATGTGAAGGATGTGTGTTTGTGTTTTATTTTTATAGTTATAACGTACACTGAAGGTGGCATTTAATTTTGCTGTACGAGGTGCAATGACAGTAAAGTAAACTAAATGTTAACATGGTGCAGGATCTAGTTGCATGGATAGCAAATGATGCCAGATAGGGGACCAAATAATATTGGTCTATTTTGGTGACCCTATCCTTAAATCTAAAGAGGAGTTAGATAAATCAGAAGGAGATTGTTTGTCATGGCTTTATATATGTACAATTGCCAGATATATGGAATATACGACCTGTAGATTGGTTACCAGTGTGTTTCTGGGTGCAATTCAAGATATTGCTTATCACCTGTAAAGGATCAAATTATCTGAGAGGGGGGGGTCACCTTTTCCTACAGATCTCTACCAATCCAATTTGATCTAGTAGACTGGGCATGCTGCAGATCCCATTAGCCAAAGAGCAGGGATAAGGGACAAACCTTTTTTATTTATTTATTTATTTATTTATTTATTTATTTATTTATTTATTTATTTATTTTATTGAATTTCTATACCGCCCTACTCCCGAAGGACTCAGGGCGGTGCACAGCCATGAAATAAAACACATAGATATACAAAATTTAAAATCGAATAAAATGAATTAAATTAATTTGGCTGAATTAATACCCATAATTTAAAATACCCATATTTTAAAATCCATTAAAAATTTAGAATTTACACTTAAAAGGGAGAAGATTTAGGCGAGGCCAGCTTGATGAAATAAAAGCGTCTTCAACTCGCGGCGGAAGGTGCGCAGATCCGGAATCCTCCGTATCTCTGGGGGGAGCTCATTCCAGATCGTCGGTGCCCCCACAGAGAAGGCAGTAGCCCCTGCTTTTGTGGAGATCAGAATGGTCCCAACCCATTTAGCCTTTTGTAAGACTAAAAGGGACATGGTGGCTCAGTGGCTAAGATGCTGAGCTTGTCGATTGAAAGGTCGGCAGCTCAGCGGTTTGAATTCCTAGAAGTTAATCAACTGTATTTTAAAATTTTTGGACAACCCCAAAACAAAATAGTAAACCATCCAGAGTCGTGTCTTGAGTTGGGCAGCTACACAAATAAGGTGAATGAATACAGTAAATTAACTCATTTTAGGGACTGATTGAGCTGATGGTTGTGTGAATGAAGGTTTTCTTCTTCTAGAATGTCCCTGCTTATTTATTTTTAAAATTTATTTGCCACTCTTCTTATCTGAAGATAACTCTTGTGTTGGAAGAAATATCCATCTGGTTCAGTTCCAAGCGGGAAGAAAGACACTGGAAACATGGAGGCTGATTGGAAAGATGGTTTATTGATGGACAGGACCACACTGATGGACAGGCTTGAGGTCCTGGGCAGCTAACCACATGGAGTTGAGAATGGGTAGCTTTTATATCTTCTCTTGGGCTTTTATATCTTCTCTTGAGCTTCCTGTTCCTGTGCAAAGACATGTATTCTATTGGCTGCTGTCAGACTTCCATGGAGCTATGCAGGAGTCATAGCTGAGGTTATCTGAAATGCGTTTGGTTGAAGTTGTTGGGTGATGATGTAATGAAGAGGATTGTGTTCTGAAAAGTTGTATGGCTTAATGGCTTTGTCCTGGTTTGGATCTTGAGTGTGGTCTAATCCCATCACCCTGAGGCTGAAGGTCTTTTGTCTTGTAGATAGGCTGGCCCAGTCCTGCTGGGGCTATTGAGAAACATGGGGGTTGCTTTCGAAGAGCATGTTTCTCATTTAGGGAAATATAATATTCTACCTTTTCAATGTTTCTCAAAATATTTCATTCTTCTAGGAGAGGGGTGGGTGCTAACTTTCTACATTTGTTTTTCACTTATGTCTAGAAACTTCTTTAGAAACCATGGGTCTATACATTTCACTTTCTTCTGCATTTCTATTTGATTTTATTATTTTTTATTTTATGTTATTTATTATTTTTAAGTTTCTGGGCCTTTTTTTTTTTTTTGATGACAAACTCTCTCCCAGAGAGCAACACAGAGTTGCAGTTTGTCATCAAAAAAAAAAAAAAAAAAAAAAAAAAAAAAGGCCCAGAAACTTGTGAATGAGATTTCACAAAACCAGGGCTGCAGAACAACCTAGTTTACGTAGGTAAAACCTGGCTAGAAAGAATATGCATATATATATATATATATATATATATATATATATATATATATGTACACACACACACACACACACACACACACACACACACACACTTTTTGTGTGTGTGTGATCAAGCCCAATGGGATGGTCTATTTTTTTTACTCCTCTTATTGTTTCATGGAGATCTTTATTGAACCTAATTGAATTTTGGTTCTTTCATTCATTGCCAACGCGCAGAATTTCCCCTGTGTGTTTCTGTGTATGTGACTCTCACACCTATCGGAAATGGGGAGAACTTTCTTCTCTTTCATTTAATATTGTGGCTGGAGGAAGAAGGAAAAAAAAAATAAGATCATGGATCATGAATCATTCCTGCTTATTTAAGGCTGTGAAACAGCCCAGGATCACAGCCCTAGGTAGAAATAAGCCGTAATTCATAAAACTGTAAAAAGCATAGTGACAGGCTCTGAGCCCCAGCTTCTATTGCAGAATTATTGTGTCCTTTTTTTTTTCTTTTTTTTTAAGTGGGCACTTTTGCTTTACCAAAACATTATAATGTCATTGTTTAAGATGACGGGAGAAAAGGAAGGTGTTCACTGCCATTTGATTCATCTCTACACTTGGCATATGTTTATAATGGGGTGTCT
This sequence comes from Pituophis catenifer annectens, assembly GCF_029215685.1. Classification (NCBI taxonomy): domain Eukaryota; kingdom Metazoa; phylum Chordata; class Lepidosauria; order Squamata; family Colubridae; genus Pituophis; species Pituophis catenifer. The sequence goes on along the minus strand of NW_027256896.1, from coordinate 6,830,774 downwards.
ACATACATAGAGTATTATAGTATCATACATAATAATATCTAATGAGAAGGAAGGACTTCCTGGAGAAGAGTCTAATGCTGGGAAAGATTGAAGGCAAAAGAAGAAGGGGACGACAGAGAACGAGGTGGCTGGATGGAGTCACTGAAGCAGTCAGTGTGAACTTAAATGGACTCCAAAGGACGGTAGAGGACAGGAAGGCCTGGAGGAATATTGTCCATCGGGTCTTTTTTTCTTTCTTTTTCTTTCTTTCTTTTTCTTTCTTTCTTTCTTTCTTTCTTTCTTTCTTTCTTTCTTTCTTTCTTTCTTTCTTTCTTTCTTTCTTCCTTCCTTCCTTCCTTCCTTCCTCCCTCCCTCCCTCCCTCCCTCCCTCCCTCCCTCCCTCCCTTCCTTCCTTTCTCAAACATGTACAAGGTAGCAAGTATGTATGAACATGGACATGAACAAAGGAAATGAATACAAATAAATGGGGACAGTAGGACAGGGCTGGAAGGCACACCGGTGCGCTTATGCACTTTATGGACCTCTTAGGAATGGAGTGAGGTCCACGGTAGACAGTTTAAGGTTAAAGTTTTGGGGGTTTGGGGATGTAACAACAGAGTCTGGTAGTGCATTCCAGGCATTGACCACTCTGTTGCTGAAGTCGTATTTTCTGCAATCGAGTTTGGAGCGGTTTGCCTTAAGTTTATATGTATTGTGTGCTGGTGTATTATTGAGCTTGAAGCTGAAGAAGTCATTGACAGGTAAGACGTTGTAGCAGACAATTTAGTGTACTGTGCTTAGGTCAGACCGCAGGCAGCACAGTTCCAGATTGTCCAAGCCCAAAATTTCTAGCCTGGTGGCATAAGGGATTCTATAATGAGCAGAAGAATGGAGTACTCATCTCGTGAAATATCTCTAGACCCACTCAATCGTATTAATGTCCAATATACAATGTGGATTCCAGGCAGATGAGTTGTATTCGAGAATTGGTCTGGCAAAAGTTTTGTATGCCCTAGTTAACAGTTTGATGTTACTGGAGAAGAAGCTTCACAAAAGGTTATGTTGTGATCCACCAGCAGCCTGCAGAGCTGGCAGCGGAGTTGGACATTGAGGAGGCTCAATTGGACAATGGGCCAATCCTGGAGTCAGGGGAAGGCCCAGATGAGGGCTCTGCGTCAGAGGCAGAGATGGGGCCAGGGCCATCTGGGAGTGATGCGTGGACTCCAGAGCCTCCAGAGGCGGATAGCAGAGAGGCAGAGGAACAGGAGTAGCCTGTTCTTAGTGCACACATGTGAAGAGCTGCCAGAAGGCAAGAGCAGCTAAAGCAAAAAAGATAACTCAGGAGTAAAGCCAGGAGATGATTGGTTCCTCCCAGAAGGCTTAATAGAGCAGCAATGGCTCTTGGGATCTTTGTAGGAAAGCAATATTGCTACATTTGTTCTTGTCAGCGTCTCTTGCCTCTGAAGTTTTGCCAAGAAAAGCCTTTGGCAGGGTGCCAAAGTAGACAAAGGTTGGTGATAAGGCCAAAGGACTGTTTATGAAGAATTTGTTTTGGACTTAATTTGAACTAAGCTGAGAATGAAGTAATTCTCAGTTGTTCTAATAAAATATGTTTGTTTAGGACTTATTGTGTCTGGTAATAACTACTTGGGCCTAGGTCACAACAGGTTAACGACTCTTAAAGCCTTTTTTGCAATGCTCTTACAGTGAATTCTGGGGCTTAGATAATTTGAGATAAGTACTCCTAGGTCCTTGATCAGACAAGCATCTGACAGGTCCTTGTCAGATATCTCCATATCTGAGTCCAAGCTTTCTTAAAAGCCTTCACATTTCAAGACTTTGAACAGTCTCCTAGAAGGAAATATATTTCCTCTTATTTCCAGTCCATGGTAAAGATATAAAACCAGATACTCTAAGGAGCCTTGTTTTCTCTTTCCTAGCATTGAGTAATTCCAGAAGCTAATGAACAGAACACCCAAATAATTCCTTACAGGTATTCCTGATAATACAACCATAATTGAACTCAACATTTATATTGCTAAACAAGGCAGTTCTCTCGTGAGTTTTGTCCCACTTCTTGGCACAGTGAATTTGCTGCAGCTATGAAGTTAGTAACACGATTGTTAAGTAAGTCTGGCTTTCCCCCTTTGTTTTTGCTTGTCAGATACAAAGAACAGGATATTTATGTAATTTAGAAAGTAAAGTATTATAAGATATTGTGGGGTTGAGACAGACTTTATCTTATCAAAATTCCCCCCTCTCCCCATCGCTCCCTCCCTCCCTCCTTCCTTTCTCTCTCTCCCTCTCCCCCTCCTTTCTTTCTCTCTCTCCCTCTCCCCCTCCTTTCTTTCTCTCTCTCCCTCCCCCTCCTTCCTTTCTCTCTCTGCCTCCCTCCTTCCTTTCTCTCTCTCCCTCCCTCCCACTCTCCCTCCCTCCTCTCTCTCTTCTCTCCTTTCTCTCTCTCTCTCTCCAAATGTGCATTTCAGCAAAAGTTCTGAAGTCTTCTTTTAAAAAGTTCTAAAGACTTATAATATATATATATATATATATATATATATATATATATATATATATATATATATATATATATATATATATATATATATATATATATATATATATATGAAATCACAAAACCACACTGATGGAAACCCAGCCATACTTTTTTCCTCTACTTTAAAACTGCATCATTAGCACATTTTACTATGCTGTCAGAGACAGATGAGTAAGGCAGGTAGATTTCAGCTCTGACCCTTCCTCTCTCTTTCCTGGTTAGGTAGTTCTGCAGCTATATTTAAAACAAAGATTCAGCAGTAACCGCTAATTCAGTCCCCTTGCCCCTGGCTGGGATAATGTAACTTTTCGGCTTGCCAACTTATCCTCTTACCTGTATCTGTGGGTAGATGGAGGGAGAATGACCCATGGAAGTATTAGCACAGGAAATCAAAGTAAGATTTTTTAAAAAAAAATGCTTGCAGGGAAGGAATACAGAAATATGTCATATCTGGTCACATTGGGATCCAAGTGTCCTCCCTCTGCCAGCATCTGATGGAATGACTAGGACTTGAGTTTCTAACCTTCTGAGTGGAGTTGAAGACTGCAGTATGAAATAAAAAGGTACAGCTGTGTTCATCTCATTAGGAAAAAAAAACACACACCTAAAAACAGAGGTTCCCTGTCTTCATTCTAAAGCTTGAAGAAGAAACAGGTTTTCTGCAGCTACCAAATTTCAAGGACCTGTAACTCTTCTTGGAGCCAACAGAGGGCACTGTGCCCCACACAAACCCAGGACATTTAATAAATTTGGTTTTTGGGCTCAGGAGCAGAAAGAAGCAGTCTGAAATAAAATCTTACAAGGAGCTATATAATCTTTTTTGCCCACACTAATTTTAATATAGACTACTCCTATGAACAGGGTTTTTTTTTTTGTTGTTGCATGAAAGCCAAACATGTTGTTCTCCCCCCCCCCCCTGCACAAGGCCAAACCAAAAAGACTCTTCTCAAATATGTGTTCATTGAAGGTGCTGCTGAAAAGCTCAACACTCTACATAGGGCTGAATCTGGAGAGATTTGACATCTGATTCAGTGGATTTCATTAGGATTCCTAGCTGTTTCAACTGGGTTCCGAAGTTTGTTTAATGGGGACAATTAGAAAGTTGATTTGATCTGAGAGATAATAGGCAGCTTCCCTGTATATAATAATAATAACTTTATTGTCATTGTGGGTGTATACACGGTATACCCATACAACAAAATTCACTTAACACCCAAAGACCAGTTCCAACACACATAACAATCCCCAAACACACCCCCACCCAGGTGTGAAATCCAAAATTTTTCCCTACCGGTTCTGTGGGCATGGCTTGGTGGGCATGGCAGGGGAAGGATACTGCAAAATCTCCATTTCCACCCCACTCTGGGGCAAGCCAGAGGTGGTATTTGCTGGTTCTCTGAACTACTCAAAATTTCCGCTACCAGTTCTCCATAATTTGTTAGAACCTGCTAGATTTCACCCCTGCCCCCACCCACCACAATTCCCCACCCCTAAATCACCCAACAGACCAAGTAATGCTATCCAACAACTCACTAATGGTTTCCCTTTAATTCATTGTTGAGTAGTTCGGAGAACTGGTAAATACCATCTCTGACTGGCCCCACCCTCATCTATTCTCTGCCTCCCAGCTGATCGGGAGGAAATGGGGATTTTGCAGCAACCTTCCCCTGGAGTGGGGAGTGAATGGAGATTTTACAGTATCCTTCCCCTTCCACACCCATCGAGCCACACCCACCAAGCCATGCCACGCCCACCAAGCCACGCCCACAGAACCAGTAGTAAAAAAAATTGAATCCCACCACTGACTAATTCCCACAACACTGTCAAACTATTTATTACATAAATTACTACTATTCTTCTCATCCTTCCTATTACCTATCTCCTTTTCTACTTATGACTATAACTTTGTTGCTAGTATCCTTATGATTTATATTGTTTTATTTAGTTTCCTAGTACAATTTTTGTTGATTGCTTACTTAGTGACTATCACTAAGTGGTGTATCTTATGATGAATGTATGGGTTCACGATGAATGTATTTATATATTTAAGATCATGATTCATCACTTATAGCTTTTATGTACAGTGAGAGCTTATGCACCAAAGACAAATTCCTTGTGTGTCCAATCACACTTGGCCAATAAAGAATTCTAATTCTAAAAGTAGCTCTGCTGATATCAGTGCAACTGTGGGCTGGAGGGAGGCAAGCCCATTAAAAGCAAAAGGTGTGAAATAACAACCTAAAAGAGATGGCAGTGAAATCTCCCCTGGTCCCTGAACATTATCCTTCACATCTTCACTCTTCTTCATTGAGTGAGTAGAGTTCCCTTGGCAGGTGACTGACTGAAACATGGTTTATGCTTAGAAACGCTGGATTCTCCATGGAAAACTATGGATAAAAACAACAACAATGTATTTGTCAGACCAAGAAAACAAAAGGATAAGCAGCCTAACCATCAATTAAAATAATAATGATGTCCTCTTCTACAGAGTCATCACAACATTCACCCTGTTTGGACTAAGCATTTAGGCAGGTTCTTGGGAGTTTTCCCCCCCCCCATTCTTCCTTTACTCAGATTTACCCTTTGCACAATGACAATTGGCCATGGATTTATGACAAACCAGTCAGATTCTCGTGTACTTTTTAAAAAAGCAAAGATTACCCTTCTCCAGTTATGTCCAACTCTAGGGGGGTAGCCATTTTTGTTTAGCACTTAGAGCATAGCACTTAGACTTATATAACACTTCATAGTGTTTTATAGCCCTCTCTAAGCAGTTTACAGAGTCAACATATTGCCCCCAACAATCTGGGTCCTCATTTTACCTGCCTTGGAAGGATGGAAGGTTTGAGCTGGTCAGGATCAAACTCCTGGCAGTGGGGAGAGTTAGCTTGCAATACTGCATTCTAACCACTGTGCACCATGGATGGATGGATGGAAGGAAGGAAGGAAGAGCAATAGCACTTAAACTTATATACCGCTTCACGGTACTTTACAGCCCTCTCTAAGCAGTTTACAGAGTTAACTTTTTGCCCCCTACAATATGAGTCCTCATTTTACCTGCCTTAGAAGGATGGAAGGCTGAGTCAACCTTGAGCTGGTCAGGATCAAACTTCTGGCAGTAGGGAGAGAGAGCCTGCAATACTGCATTCTAACCACTGTGCACCATGGATGGATGGATGGATGGATGGATGGATGGAAGGAAGGAAGGAAGGAAGGAAGGAAGGAAGGAAGGAAGGAAGGAGGGAGGGAAGGAAGGACAGACAATAGCCCTTAGACTTATAGACCTCTTCACAGAATTTTACAGCCCTCTCTAAGTGGTTTACGGAGTCAGCACATTGCCCCCAACAACCTGGGTCCTCATTTTACCAACCTCAGAATGATGGAAGGCCATCAAGTCAACCTTGAGCCAAATTGCAGGCAGCCGGTGATCAGAAGAAGTAACCTGCAGTACTGCACTCTAACCATTGTGCCACTGTGACTCATCTCACATATAATATAAGGATATAAGTAGACAACTTCTATTTACTTTTTTCCCCATGGTTCCCATGATCCCAAATATTAAGGATCAGGGAGATCCTTTTGCTTTTAGAAGAAGTCTAATTCTGATTAGAAATGTACTACCACTGAATGTCAAACTGTATTTCCGAGGCATTATCCTACAGAAAACCCACTGAGTGGGATTATTTAAATCTCCCAATGAAAATCTGATAAGCAGAACTCTTTGAACACATATCCTATAGGCAAGGTTTGTGCGTCCATTGATTTTGGCAATGCAAAGAAGAAGCAGTGAAATGTAGCAGGGTTAGAAAGGAAAGAAAATGTTGTAAAACTCTTTTAAAAGTTTGACGAAACTTATTTCTTCCCAACTGCCTGAATGCTTTTCTTTTCTCAGTTGTCCAAGCTCTGTAAATGGTCAAAAGTGGAAAACTAATTAAATAGGATAGAATCAATTAACACAGAGTGGACATGCCCCAACCAGGGGGTTCATCACGAGCCAGCGAGCAACAGTGGGAATCAACAATCTTGTCTAAAAGACTCTTTTGGAGTGTCCTTCACAGAAGCGGCCGGACATCTCATTGAATGTTTTCGCCAGCTCATAAACCCCTTGCAGTTTTCCAAAGGAAAGTCTCAAGATTGGCTCAGTTTCCACTTGAACCAACATTCACTCAATGCATCTTAAAGTAGGGAAGCTTGCAAATGACCTGTCCATCAGAGACCAGCTTTGTGGTTCTCTCTCTCTCTCTCCCCTCCCTCTCTCTCTCTCTCTCTCTCTCTCTCTCTCTCTCTCTCTCTCTCTCCTCTCTCTCTCTCTCTCTCTCTCTCTCTTTTAATAGCTCATCAACAGTACTTTTGACTGGAAAGCTAAAACTTTAAAGGGCAAATTTGGCAGCAAATTGGAATGACGTTATTGTTGTTTTGAAAGAACAAGAGGTTCTGGAAATGTCTTGCCACCACTTCCTTGGTTGTATTTGGGTACCAGAAGAACTTCTCCTCTGTCATATTGATTTGACAGTTCACAGTATAACAGAGTTGGAAAAGATCTTGGAGGACTTCTAGTCCAATCCCCTGCTAAAGAAGGAGACCCTATATTATTTCAGACAAGTGGACAACCTCTTCTTAAAAACCTCCAGTGGTGGAGCACCCACAACTTCTGAAGTCAAACCATTTCACTGAATAATTGTTTCCATTGTTGGGAAGTTTCTCCTTAGTTCTAGGTTGCTTTTCTCCTTGATTAGTTTCCATCCATCGCTTCTTATTTTGCCTTCAGAGAATAGGTGATGAACGCAAGCCTGGATCTCTTAACTTCCCATCATAGTGGCAATAACATCACTGGGCTTATCATTGGTAGACTCCTACAGGCAGAACCTTTGGGTTTATTTCACACATTATGTTAAATCACGATTTGGCTCTTATCCTTTTTTAGATAAGCCACAATGGGCTGGATCCATACAGCACCCTAAGCCTTCAGCCTTCAGCTGTAAGGAACCAAACTGCAGCTTGTTTGGCTTTGATATACTCAGGGGAAGGCTTCAAAAATATTTAGCAATAGGTTCTCTGCCCAGTTGGTGGGTGGGCATGGCCATGGCGGGCGTGGCCTAGTCAGCCTCCTGAACCATGGTGGGGGAGGGGGCTCCATAGACTTTTCATAGACGTTTTTTCCCTCCCTGGGCTCCATAGACTTTTCTCGAGCCTCTGGGAGGGCAAAAACTGCCTCCCCAGGCTATGGAGGGCCTCTGGAGGCTGGAAACGGGCCTGTTTCTGGCCTTCCCAAACTTCTGCTAGGCCCGTTTTTAGCCCTCCCAGAGCCTCCATGCACGCCCCGCATTTACCTGCATCTAAAATTGGCCATGTGGGGACTCCTGGGATGGGAGGGGAGGGGTTGGTGGGGCTGGCCAGGACTGAGATTTGGGGTTCTCTGAAATGAACAGAATCTAGCTAGAGGTTCTCCCGAACCTCTGCGAACCCCCAGCAGCCCATCCCTGGATATACTATGTTTCATTCAATAAGCTCAATAATTATGGTTTATAAAGTGCTAGTATGTCAAGGAGGTAGCTCTTCGGTCTGTTCCAGCTCTCCTATTTGATTTGATTTTGCTCTCATTAGAATTCAGATATGCTCTTCCCCTCATCTAAAGTCAGGAAACAGAACTAGCATATCACTCTACCCATATACTATGTTCCAGCGCTGAAAATCAGATTTATCACTGAGGGTTAGATTATTCTGTCAAAAATAAGCTTCACAATTTTAGAATGAAATCTAGAAGAAAGAGGGAGGAGACAGCGAAAGGAGAGTAGTATCCAAGAATGACATTTGGTTTTGTTTTGGGGAAATAAGATGAAGGGGGAAAAATTGATTGGAGTAATCAATTTCATAATGAACAGAATTTCAAATACAGAAATAATTAGTTGACATAGCCCCAAGGCACAGTTCAGAGAAGTTTTATATGCTGTCTATGAAAACACTCTGCTCCAAAACCAGGGAAATGTTGATGTGAAAATGATTTATGTGCACACACTTTTATCGTATTAATATCTTTAGCCACCCTTGAAACTTCTGCAGCTTCATATGCACTCCTGAGGCACACAAAATCAGATTCACCAAAGCACCATCTGAAAATTTATTTTCAGCTTAACCACTGGAATCAAATTTGTTCTAATGTGATATTTGAAAATGCATTTATTACCTGAGTTAATATGGAGTAATTTAATACAGGGGGATAGTGGACACATTGACTTGAAGAATCATTATTAAAAGGGAAAAGTCTTGGCTTCTCTTGACACTGTTTTCAAAAGCTGTTATAATGCCACAATACAGAAGTTTGAGGCAAGCCAAAAGGAAAGTAGAGGAATAAACTTGGATATTTGCATTTTATTAAGCTATGACTTCTTTGATTATGGATTGAATAGGCTCATTTATCCTGATATCTCTATATCTTTATATCTTCAACCCATAATCAAAGACATCATAGCCTCTATGCTCTCGATAGAACAGAACAGAACAGAACAGAACAGAACAGAACAGAACAGAACAGAACAGAACAGAACAGAACAGAATAACAGAGTTGGAAGGGATCTTGGAGGTCTTCTAGTCCAACCTCCTGCTTAGGCAGGAAACCTTAGACAGTCAGACCGACCGACCAACTGACCGACCGACAGACAGACAGACCAATCGACTGACCGACCTAGATGGATAGATGGATGGATGGATGGATGAATGGATATATATATACATATATATATATATGTAGAGAGAGAGGGGGGGGAGGGAGGGAGGGAGGGAGAGAGAGAGAGACAGACAGACAGACAGACAGACAGACAGACACAAAAATACATACATACCTACTTGCCATAAACTATGTTTGACTAACTACAGTATCTGGATTTCTGCTGACTTATAACTCAGCATCAAACAAGTCACTGTTTCTACAATAAAACTACATTGATTACCATTTCCTTACCTTAACTCTTGGTAAGTTGTAAAGGTGTTGTAGGCTTAGTTTCGAAGGTGAACTCTGTGTTTACCAATTCCAAAATAAACTGAATTAATCTGCATCTCCCAGACTGCCTTTGACCCTCTTCTTTTCATTCGTAGCAAATTTTCCAATGCCTTGGTACAAGGAGTCTGCCAACGGTCTAATAGTTGGGTTTTATTAATAATTTATGGCAGTGGTGAAATCCAATTTTTTTTTATTACCGGTTCTCTGGGTGTGGCTTGGTAGGCGTGGTGTGGCTTAGTGGGTGTGGCAGTGGAAGGATACTGCAAAATCCCCAGTCCCTCCCCACTCCTGGGGAAGGATATTGCAAAATCTCCATTCCCACCTCATGTGGGCCAGCCAGAGGTGGCATTTGCCAGTTCTCCGAACTACTCAAAATTTCCACTACCGGTTCTCCAGAACCTGCTGGATTTCACCCCTGATTTATGGCCTTTCTACTGGGTTTTAAAAAATTTTAGCAGATGTACACAATGTACATTACCACCAACAGAAAATGAATGAAAGAGGGAGAAGGAAGTTCCAAGTAAAATAGAAGAGATTGACTTCTAGGCCCCTCAATGTTGTAAAGTTACAATGAAGTTTGATTGGATATGAAACGAGAAGCTCTGCCTTCATCCAAAGTCCTTGGTGCTATTGTTATATCTGATCTGCTGTGGTAGGTAATGCAGGACTGACTGTTATTGAAAAATTCATTGCATTCTGTAGTTGAATATTAAGGGGAAGAAAGCTAAAAGTATATGAAGTCATCTAGCTCATGGTTGTTTCAAAAGGTTTTGTTTTGTTTTTTTTAAAATACTGGACTAAAAGCACCTGGACTATGTTGTTGTTTTTTTTCTTTGAGAAGGAAGATGTTTCACTTCTCATCCAAGAACCTTCATCAGTTCTGACTGGATGATGAAGTGGGGATGGAAGGATTGGATCCTTCCATATCTCCTGACCCCCATCCAGTCAGAAGGATCTTTCCATTCCACCACCATCCAGGCAGAATGGTGGATGAGCTTGGATGAGAAGCGAAGATACCAGAGGTGGGTTTCAGTAGGTTCTGACCAGTTCTGGAGAACCGGTGGCAGAAATTTTGAGTAGTTCGGAGAACTGGTAGAAAAAATTCTGACTGACCCCGCCCCTATTTATTCTCCATCTCCCAAGTCCCAGCTGATCAGGAAGGAATGGGGATTTTGCAGTATCCTTCTCCTGGAGTGGGGTGGGGATGGAGATTTTGCAGTATCCTTCCCCTGCCACGTCCATCAAACTGGTCAGAACCTGCTGAAACCCACCTCTGGTAGAACGGGAAATGTTTTTCCTCCGACAAAGAAGTCCTGTCTGATAAACTTTGGGGACCATGGTGAGATCAGCTCATGTTCTCTCTCTGCCGCCCTACCTTTATTTACACTATGCCCTTCTCTGTGGACCTTGAAAGAGATTTACAAGAACCATTACCTAGACTGATGTTGGCAAATCTTTTCAGCACTGAGTGCCGAAATGGGAGTATGTGTGCGTGCCAGAAACTGGAAAAGCAGATCTTCCAGTTTCCTGCGTGCGAATGTGCGCCGACCACCTGGTCTTCCGGTTTCTGCATGTGTGAAGACCAGCTGTCCGGTGCGCATGTGTGCCCTGGAAACTGGAAGATCATCTTCCCGGCACGCGTATGCACGCCGGGAGGTTGCTCTTTTGGTTTCTGGCACTCCTGCACATGTGAAAATCAGCTGATTGGCACACCGGAACCCGGAAGAGAAACAGGCAACAGCTCTGCGTGCCCAGAGATATGGTTCTGTGTGCCACTTCCAGCACATGTGCCATAGGTTCTCCATCACGGACCTACACAAAGGGGGCTGAAATTTGTTGTTGCTGTTATTGTTATTGTCCAGAAGGTATTCTTTTAACTTAAGCACTGTACCCTCTTTATATCTCATAGAATTCTTGGTGTTTTGTTTTGTTTTTAGTTGTTATTGGTTTTAAGACATTGTCGTTGTTGCTTTTAATGGTACTGTGTGGATATTTTAACTATTCTCACATGTACTTTGTCAGCCACTCATGAGATTTATGAGACTCTGGTAAGGTAGAAATTTAATAAATAACAATTTTGTTATGTACATACTCAGTGTGAACCAAGGAATATTCCAACTGTTTATCTCTTTTCATCCTCTCTTTCTATCTCTGAAAATTAGACATTATCCTCCTCAGCACCTCTGGCAATCTTAACGTTCATTACCAAAGAATGATCAAAATGCTTTGATTTTTTTTTGCCCATTTTATATGTTAACAGTGCTAATTTATGCAGCAATCTCAAATCTGCTGCTCTTCAGATAGGATACATAGTCACTCCCATCAGCTGCAATGGCTCTGCAGGGTTGGGTTAATGGGAGTTAATGGGAGTTTCAATGTGGGAATATTCCCTTAAAAATACTGGTTTGGAATAAAGTTGATGTATGCTCCTTTAAGCCTTTATCTGCAGCCATATTTTGAGCAGAGATATAATAAAGTAAAACATAAACTAAAATATAATTAGATAGGTAGGTAGACAGACAGACAGACAGACAGACACACTCAGACAGACAGACAGATTAACAGAGTTGGAAGGGACCTTGTAGGTCATCTAGTCCAACCCCCCCCCCCACCCAAGCAGACCCTACACCATTTCTGACAGATGGCAGTCCAGTCTCTTCTTGAAAGAGTGGTGAAAGAGTCCAGTGATGAAGCTCCCACAACTTCCAAAGGCAACTTCTGTTCCACAGGTTGATTGTTCTCACTGTCAGAAAATTCCTCCTTATTTCCAGGTTGAATCTCTCCTTGATCTGTTTCCATCCATGATTCCTTGCCTGGCTTTCGGGTGCTTTGGAAAGTAGCTTGACCCCCTTCCTCCTCTCTGTGGCAGCCCCTCCAATATTGGAACACTGCTATAATTAAAACAAACTATAATTAACTATAAATTAACACCGCTATGATTTTATATCATAAAATATAATCTAAAAGAAATAAAACCTAAACCCTTATAAAGCAGAGTACTCCCTTTTCTTTGTAAATAAACTTTTTCCCCGATGTTGATCCTGTTATTAAATTGTGCCTCTGTTATTTATTTGTTTGGGGGGAGGTATTTTGATGGCATGCGTGATTGTTTCTGGTGACACAATAAAGAGCTTAAAGTTTGACTCCAAAGAAGTTTTAATTTCAGAAGAGAACGTTTGCGTCCTTCCTAATATTGTGCACCAAAACTTTCTCCTCCTATTTGCACACCATTTTTTATTTATTTATTTATTTATTTATTTATTTGTCTTCTGTTTCAAATACTAGAACCGGTGGAAAATTTTCTCCTGATGGGTCTTTGATTCTCCAAGCCTCAGTCTTTCAAAAATCATCCTACCTATATGGTTGAAAGAAGCAAAAATAAAATAAAATAAAATAAAATAAAAATGCCCACCATAATAATAATTTTGAAAAGGGTGCATTTTGCTGTCCAGCACATTGTCAGTTCTGCTTCGGCAGCAGTGGTAATAGCATCATGGAGTCAGTAGATGGCTGTAGAAAAGTACATTGAACACTCCCGTGTTAGAGTAATAAGACTGGAGGGGCCTTGACCTGACTAGATGCTGCTTTTAAGTGAAGTACATTTAAAGAGATAGAGGGATGCCAGATTTATTTATTTATTTATTTTTTCTTTTCTTTTTTTTCTTTTCTTTTTTTCTTTTCTTTTTTTTTTTTTTTTTTGCTTTTGTGGGATCATCTCTTTGAGTGAAAGGTTGGGAGGGGGGAATTCTGGAATGTGGGATTTTTATGGATATTATTATTATCATCATCATATTTTTTTTTAAAATATATCAGTTTCCCTTTGCAGAAAAGGTAAAGGCTTGATCTATAACGGTTTTTAATTTTTTTTTTTTATTATTTTCCTTATTGTTCTTTGAGACGTTTTATGGATTCCCCCCCTCTTTCTTTTTTCTACTCTATATCAGTGGAAGTGGTGTCTTCTTTAGTTCTTTTTCTCTAGTCTCTCACTCATTCGTTCACTCACTCATTCGTTCACTCACATCTTCCTTCCTTCCTTCCTTATCTTTTCTTTCCTTTCTTCCTCATCTTGTTTCCATCTTCTTCCTCCCTTTCCCCCCTCTCCGCCTCTCCTTCCTTCCTTATCTTATCTTTCCTTTCTTCCTTCTCTCATTCTCATCTTCTTCCTCCCTTTCCCCCTCTCCCCCTCTCCTTCCTTCCTTCCTTCCTTCCTTCCTTCCTTCCTTCCTTCCTTCCTTCCTTCTTATCTTTCCTTTCTTCCTTCTCTTGTTCCCATCTTCTTCCTCCCTCTCCCCCCACTCCTTCCTTCCTTCCTCCCATCCCTTCTCTCTCTCTCTCTCTCTCTCTCTCCCACTCTCTCTCTCTTTCTCACTCACTCACCACGCTAGTTGCTTGCCTTTGAGTACAAGGATCTGCTCATTAAACAGACACACCAAGAATTGTTACCTAAGTCAGCTTGACAGCCACGAGAGGACAGGCTGAGTTGGGAAAGGAAGAGCGAGAAAGGGGGGAGAAACGGAAGAGGAAAACGAAAGAGGGGGGGGCTTTTGAGAAATAGCCTGAAGCAATTACTTCTTGCGCAGAAAAAAAAAAAAGAGAGAGACTGAACGTGACCGAGTGCTCTTCTTATAATCAAACAAATATACAAACAATCTTCCCTATATAAGAAAAAAAGAAGAAATCTGGAAACCACTGACAGGAAAAAGCAAGATTTTTTTTTTTTAAAAAAAAAGAAAACCCAGTATCCAGTGGGTTCAATTTGTTCTTTTTTTCTTCTTCTTCTTTTTCTCTTTTTTGTTTTTTCCTGACATACTTAGTGAAGTAAAGGAGACTTCTCGTGGCTGCCTTTTTTTCCCCCCCTTTCAAGATGATGATGTATTTATGGGTAGGTAGTCCATCTCAATTGTTCAATTTTTACTGTTTGTGATTTTACTGTGGCGGCGATGGTTCCTCTGCTTTACAATGAATGTGGGTTTGGGTGGTTTTTTTTTTTTTTTTTTCACACGGATTTTTGAAGTTGGGCTGGGATGGGAAGGCAGCTCACCATGGCAGAGCTTTTGCAAGGTGCTGAAATTTGGGGCTCTGCTGCCCTAAGAAGCGGAGAGCCGGTTTGAAAAACGAAGCCTTACGTTTGGAACGGAGGATCTGAAAACCTGCGAGAGTTTAAAGCAAATTGAATTTAATAGAATTATCTTGCCGTTTTAATGGGAGGCTTCTTGTGTGGGAGCATGACATGTGCCTGGACTGTTTTGAAAGGGAGTGTTTAGCAATCCTTTTGAGGTTGTTGTGGGGTTTTTTTGGGGGGGAGGTGAGTTTTGGGGCATGAATGCCTGCATCACTTCTGGGTATGCAAAAATTTATCTCTGTTATTAAGGACCGCTTGTTTGGGGAGAGGGTGGAGGGCAGTGGGGGGGGGGTCTAAGAGAACTTTGGAATTGCAGCAGTGAAAGTGCCTGTTAGCAGTCATTGTCATTGTGTCCCTTAGTCTCTCCTGTTTCAGGTAAATGACAGCTATAAACGAGCAATAAATGATCAAGTGGTTGTGTGTTCGGTATGATTTTTTTTTTCTTCTCCCCTCCCTTCCCCGACACTTTTGGATGCAGAACTGTTCAAGCTCAGGAACTAAAATTAGGTTGCAGGCAGGGCAAATGGATGTGGTCAAATACAAGAACGAATTAGCGTGATAAATCACGTCAGTTGGGTCTCTTTCGGTACTAAGCGCAGGCATTTCAAAGGAAAGGAAAAGATTTCTGTGAAACGATCAAAGTGCAATTTCTCCATTACTGTGTTTGACCAAGACTGTTTTACATGCATAAACATTTCCTTCCTTCCTTCCTTCCTTCCTTCCTTCCTTCCTTCCTTCCTCCCTCCCTCCCTCCCTCCCTCCTTCCTTCCTTCCTTTTCCTTTTCCTTCCCTTCCCTTCCCTTCCCTTCCCTTCCCCTTCCTTCCTCCTTTCCTTTCCTTTCCCTTCCTCTTCCTCTTCCTTTCCCTTTCTCTTCCCCTTCCCTCCTTCCTTTCCTTTCCTTTCCTTTCCTCTTCCTTTCCTTTCCCTTCCCTTCCCTTCCCCTTCCTTCCTTCCTTCCTCCTTTCCTTTTCCTTCCTCTTCCTCTTCCTTTTCTTTTCCCCTTCCCTCCTTCCTTTCCTTTCCTTTCCTCTTCCTTTCCTTTCCTTTCCATTCCCTTCCCCTTCCTTCCTTCCTCCTTTCCTTTCCCTTCCTCTTCCTCTTCCTTTCCCTTTCTCTTCCCCTTCCCTTCTTCCTTTCCCTTTCTCTTCCCCTTCCCTCCTTCCTTTCCTTTCCTTTCCTTTCCTCTTCCTTTCCTTTCCCTTCCCTTCCCTTCCCCTTCCTTCCTTCCTTCCTCCTTTCCTTTTCCTTCCTCTTCCTCTTCCTTTTCTTTTCCCCTTCCCTCCTTCCTTTCCTTTCCTTTCCTCTTCCTTTCCTTTCCTTTCCATTCCCTTCCCCTTCCTTCCTTCCTCCTTTCCTTTCCCTTCCTCTTCCTCTTCCTTTCCCTTTCTCTTCCCCTTCCCTCCTTCCTTTCCTTTCCTTTCCTTTCCTTTCCTTTCTTTCCCTTCCCTTCCCTTCCCTTTCTTTTCTTCCCTTCCCTTTCTCCTTTCTTTCCTTTTTCCTTTCCTTCCCTTTCCCTTTCTCCTTCCCTTTCCTTTCCTTTCCTTTCCTTTCCTTTCCTTTCCCTTCCCTTCCCTTCCCTTCCCTTCCCTTCCCTTTCCTTTCCTTTCCTTTCCTCTTCCTTTCCTCTTCCTTTCCTTTCCCTTCCCTTCCCATCCCCTTCCTTCCTCCTTTCCTTTCCTTTCCTTTCCTTTCCTTTCCTTTCCTTTCCTTTCCTTTCCTTTCCTCTTCCTTCCCCTTCCCCTTCCCCTTCCTTCCTTCCTTCCTTCCTCCCTTCCTCCCTCCCTCCCTCCCTCCCTTCTTTCTTTCCTTCCTTCCTTCCTTCCTGTTTATTTTTGCAAGCTACCAGTTAAATGTCCTGTGTGTTCCCATTCTGGCATTTCTGCTCCTTTATTTCTGCTGTAACAAATTGCTTTTATCTTGTCACAAATGGAAAAGAAGGCATCATGTGCCGACTTTTACAAGACTTCTTTCTGTTCTTTGACCTTTGTTGTGCTTTTAGGAGCTTCACCAATCAGCATCCCTGGTTATTTTAGACTGGCCCCCATTCATAGCAGAGGCAACTTGGTTTCCACCAATACGAGGATGCATTGTGGACGGTGCCTTCTTTATTTGTTAACCTTGCTTTTAAAAAGAAAACAATTCAGACGCTATTTAGCTATTTCTTTCAGTGGAAAAAAGAAAAGAAATAGAGTGTCTGGCTATGCAATGCTTTTGGTTCACTTAAACCGATGAAATGTTGTGTTTGAAAAGTACAGGAAGTGATATTTTTCTCTGGCTATATTTTTAATTGATAAATAGCAATGTGAACCTAGCTAGTAGTGATTTTATTTAATTATTTTGTGTGTGTACAGATATGGAAAGAAGATTTGGCACCATAAACTCTTTTTGTTGTTTTTTAAAAAGAAAAGGTTTAATTACAGGTGCAAATTCAACCTTTAGTGTTGCAATACAGAAGAGGTGAAATTCTTATTATTGATAAGTTGTTGTTTTTTCCCCCCTTGTTTTTCCCTAGTCATTTCTGAGACTTGAGTTCACAAAAATAAACAGCCTTTTATGAAGTACCCCCTGGGCTTGGGAACATTCTGAAGTGCTTTCTTAGTAATTAATCTTTGACCTTTCAAAGCCAAGTTTTTCAATTTCTATTTTCTTATTTTGACCAGTGTTTTACAGCAGGTCAGGCTTTTTATTGGAAGGATTCATCCAGTGAGGATTTCTATAAATCATTGGTTCCTTCTTATGTGATAGAAAATACTCTCTTCAAGATTTTATTTGGTTATAGAAATGTGTACATTAATCAAATTAACTGTGTTCTGCCTCTGTTCCTGAACCTACCTCAAGCTCCTATATTTACATATCATGGTTTATTTAGTTTTAAACCTAGTTAGTTTTTCACTAAGCTAGTTAGCTATTGTCTGATCACAGGCTACTTGTATAGTTATAATTTTCTTAATTTGGGACGTTCATAATATGTTAACTCAACAAACAGGCAAGAGTGTAAGCTGACTGAATACACAACCACTGTAAATTTTGGGCATTACTTTCAGACGCATATGTCCACACTCTTTCCCTCACCCTCACACCCTCTCACAATATTCCAACTGAAAATTAATTGTACTTTCTCACAATGGTGGTTTTAAGAAAACGTGCCTCTAACACCTAGCGTTTGAAAAGCATTAAATTAAATTAAAATTCAGCTTTAAATTCTCTCTCAACAAGGAGTTCAGTATCTTGAAAGTAAAATGTAGAATTTCATCGAGCAGTGCAAAAATGAAAGACATATTACTGACACTAACTGCAGCATTTAATATGATTATGTATGTGCAAGTCAACAATATTTATATTACTTGAGAAGCCTCATGCCTGGGAAAATTGAGTTGGTTCCTTCAGGTGTATATTACATTTTTTTTTTCTTTCCCTTAGCCATGCAAACAGTTGAATCATTCCTGAAGGAGCTGGGGCCATCAGTTGCCTCTGATTTATGAATACTTACTGTATTAAGTATTCATCTCCGAGCCAGATGGGTGGTTAAGAAATAGGAAATACAAATAAATAAACTTCCTGCAAACTTGCGAAGTTTTCTCAAAGTTTGCAAGTCAGCATTTGATATCCAATTCGTGATTTCTCCTAGTTTGCAGCAGTAAAGTGTCTACCTTAGTGATTTGAAGTGTGTTTGTATGTGCAGCGCAGTTTGTGGCTATGTCAATCGTACAAACACAGGCCATTTATCTACCTTTGCTTTCGTTCATTTGAGAAGTTCACAAATATGTACATTGGGAAAACTCTGTTGGCTTTAATTATGTTATTATTATTAAACATGTGATCCTTACATGATGGGAACTGGATCTGGATGGGCAAAACCTCAGAAAACCTAAAGGGTTTTTGTGCATTTCTGGGAACAGAGTGTTAAAGGAGTGACTTGTACCATTAAAAAATGAATCAGGTTTCTAGAGGTGTCCAGTTCCAACCTTATAATTCTTCCCTCTAAATGTGGGCAGGCACATCGAAGTACACGCAGAGCCCAAAATCAATGTACATTACCCTCAGTTATGCTCCGAAGCAAAATGAAATGCCTGATGCTTAGCCTCACAGATAAGGGGACAAAAGGCATAGCAATAAAACGAGCCCTTTATTTAGTACATGTTTTGCACTCAACCATTGCCAAGATGCCAAGAATGGTTCCGTTCACTGATAAAGAGTTTCGGATTCACATTCCAGTTGAAGAAAAAAAGGCAACTCTTTGGTTGGCTTTGTAGATGTTCAGTCCACATGTGATGAGGAAGCAACATCCTTCGCATGTTACAGATCCTATTCATTGCCAATTTGGAAATAGCTGTAAGAGGGAAAGGTTTCGAGAGGGTTATCTGAGACGCTTTCAGAGAAAGTGCAATTATGCTGTATTTTTCACCTCCTGCATTTCAAACCTGAAATGAGGTTTAGAGTTAGCGTTGAAATTCAAGGAACTAGTTGCTGGATCTGGAATAACCTCGCACAGTCTATGATTATTAGAAGTGTTATATTATGCAATCCAGTTTATTAGATGTGTTGCATAATATTGCAGTGCAGTTCTAGTGCATTCCCAGGAAGAGAACAAAATAAAGGACCTTATGATTTAAAAGGTGGGTGGGTATCTTCTGGCCCTTAAGCCATTTGATTTTGGCTCAATAACAAATTGGATTGGATTGAACTGGGCCATCTTTGAAGAGGAGGGGAAAAAAGATGGCTATGATCCAAAGTATCCATAGGCAAGATTTTGACCATGGCCCCAACTTTTCTTCATTGAACCATGGACGCCCTAAATTATATCCATAACTTTCTCCTCCTCCTCCTCCTCCTCCTCCTCCTCCTCCTCCTCCTCCTCCTCCTCCTCCTCCTCCTCCTCCTCCTCCTCCTCCTCCCTTCATCCTCTTCCTGCTTTCCTCCTCCTCCTCCTCCTCCTCCTCCTGAAATGTGAGTACCTAAGTATTTTTGGCTAACCGATGGATTTTGAAAAAAAGAAATACCAAACAATGTACTTTTCTTTCTTATTTCTGCCCGTTTTATATAGGAAAATGAAGAAATCAATTGTGCTATCAGAGTACATGAACTCTGATATGCTGTAAATATGTTATCTGATATATATTTTTCCAGATCACAGATATCCAAAATACCCAGTTAGCTCAAAATTAGTAAATTTCAGTCCCACTCTGCAAAAAACAAAATATATAAATGTATGATGCATACACACACACACACACAAACGCACACACACACACACACACACACACACATGAAACAATTATCAGTATCCAAGTCTAAAGTGCAATGTTGAAAATCAAGTTATGACAAATGCAGAAGGCAAAGTTTTAATTATTGATTATTGTTTTTTGGGTATGATGCATGATAATTGGTATGCCACTGTTGTTATACATTTGATGTATCTCATGAACAATCTTAGTGATAGGTGGTGCTTTCATTTTGAAAATACCAGTGAATCATTTGCTTTTTTGGGAAAACTCCAGCACTAATCATTTGCTGGTGGATCACTCAGTCTCTTACAGAATCTTCCAGCCATAATAGAATACAATAGAATTCTTTTTTGGCCAAGTGTGATTGGACACATAAGGAATTTGTTTTCAGTCCATAAGTTCTTGGTGTACTTACAAACCACAACAAAGTGTTAAGTCATAGATCATAAATCATAAGATGTGATCATGCATCATAAGATATGAATAACAGCTGATAAATCATAATATATCAATAGGAGAAAGTAGTAGGAAAGGTGAGAAGGATAAGAAGATGAGAAAGATGAGAAGATACCGTCTACAGGATTTGTCCCAAATACATGTCTTCTCCACCATAGTGATGTTATATAACAATTGTGGCTAACCGTTTGCACTGCTTAGTCATTTCCCTTTTAGCATTGAAGCTACAATGGGCCACACAGTTTAGAGATTGCAACTATCATACAGTAAGACCATGTATAATTGACACTGGATTTTATTATAGATTTTGGTTGTTATTGATTATTTTATATGAGAAGTTTTAAGTGTATATATGCCGACTGCTTTTATTTGTTTTGGTCTCAAACTGTAATAATAAATTGTTGCTGTTATTGATACAGTCTACTACATGGGTAAATATATTTAGACATAAGACAGTGCAGAGGGAGTTAGGTGTTTAGAAGAGTGGTGCCATGGGAGAAGAAACTATTTTTTGTCTAGTTCAGGGATAAGTAACCTGCGGCTCTGGAGCCGCATGTGGCTCTTTCCCCCATTGCTGAGGCTCCCTGTCACTCAAAATATGCGTCACAACCACCAATGTGCAACACCCACCGGCACGCAATTTATTGAGCTTTTCAACCCCCGGTAGGCCAACTATGGATAAATCCAAGACAAGAAAAGTTTCAGAAGAAAACAAAACGTTTAATTCAACTACATATGCTAGTTTTGTGGCTGCTCAAGAAATAGTCAGGCACGGGAAGGGTTTTGTGGCTCCCCCGGTGTTTATTTTTTCTGTTGGAAACAGGTCCAAATGGCTCTTTGAGTGTTTAAGGTTGCAGACCCCTGGTCTAGTTGTTGAAGGATATTGAACACTTATCAATTCACATTCCAGCACACTGCAACAAAACTTTATTTTTGATTATTTTAAATACCATAGCAGAATCACACAGATTATGGCAGAATATGAAGATCTTTTCCACTCCTTTCTGACAGTTCTCCACCCTGGGTCACCATGATGGGTGAGAAAGAAGGCAAAGGAGCCTTGGTGGTGCAGTGGACTAAGTGCTGTTAAAGTAGCACTTAGCTGCCAGCTGCCTGCAATTACTGCAAGTTCAAATCTCACCAGGTTCAAGGTTGAC
Source organism: Pituophis catenifer annectens (assembly GCF_029215685.1). Lineage (NCBI taxonomy): Eukaryota > Metazoa > Chordata > Lepidosauria > Squamata > Colubridae > Pituophis > Pituophis catenifer. Next base: position 6,809,283 of record NW_027256896.1, on the reverse strand, counting down.
TCAGCCTTCCATCCTTTCGAGGTAGGTAAAATGAGGACCCGGTTTGTGGGGGCAATAAGCTGACTTTGTATAAAAAAGAACACTGCTTGGGGTGGGGGGGGGGGCGAAAGCCCTACTAAGCAGGTATATAAAAAAGTATGACGGCTATTGCTTAATGCATTGTAAGCCGCCCTGAGTCTCCAGAAAAGGGCGGCATATAAATCGAACTAATAAATAAATAAATAAAGCCTAGAAAGGCTCCACTTTGGCATTTAAGTTCTAGAATGGTGTCTTTAGGTGAGAAATGGAATGAGACCGTAACTCTTGTGGAAGCCATTTTCATCATACCATTGACTAGAGGGAGCCAATTCATCGGAAAACAACCTTTGGATGGCTGAAAATCTCCTCTTGATTTGTTGCTACACTGGGTTAAAAATACTGGCTGACATACTGACAGGTGTCCAGTCCTTTGATTCAGATGAGCATGTTCAGTGAACGGACCATCTAATAGTTAACTATAATATAAAAAAAAAATATCGGCATTTTTTAAAAAAAAATCAATTTATTTTTATTTCTCATAACCATACATAAATGTACAGTCTCTGATCCATTATTAATCATATATATTATCTTTTAACTTCCATATTGGTTCCTTCTTCATCCTATAAACATTTGTGTATACTCGTGATTGCTTTTCTACCATTCTATCTCCCTTATTTCACAACAACCCTTCCTCTCCTTCTCTCTTTCCCTTCCCTCCCTTCTTCTATCCTTTTCTACTTTCTTCTTTCCTCCTGTCCTTCCCTTTCTCTCCTTCCCCTTCCTTTACCCCACTCCTCCCCTCTTCCTCCCTTTCTAACCCTCTCGCCTACTCTGATTTCCCCTCCCTTTCTTTCTCTCCTTTTCCCTTTCTTCCATCCCTCTCTCCTTCCCTCTCTTCTCCCTTCCTATCTGTCCCTCTACTCCTCTCTCCATTCCCTCTCCATTGTTGTATTTATTTTCAATTCAATATATTTCCCAAATGGTATTCGAGCAACCCCAATTTTATATTTACATACATTATCCTTTCAGTTTCTTTTCTATTTTGGCATTGATACATAGAACCTGACACTTGATGTTGGGTTAAGCATTTTGTGATTGAGATCAGCAAGTCACCTGTTTGTCTGAGATGTTGTGTGAACTATACCGTGCTATGAACTATGGTTTGTTTATCCATAGTTATGTTTTCTGGGCCCAGCTGTGATTTATTTCATCAGTTTCTATTTAGAATTTATCATGTCATGGAAGACTGGTAAAGAAATGGTAATGTTTCTGGTTTTGTCTCCTATGCGCAAAAGCAAACACATGCCTGAACAGAGACATATGAACAAAACAATGAAGTGCCAGCAGGCTTAATCACCCAGTACTTACCCATTTACCTGGAAGTAAACTGATATGTTCAGGCAATTTGCATCTTGGTGGTAACATAAAGGATCATAACACTGGTGAATTTTGAATGTCAAGAGAGTGTTGTGTTTGAAAATGGAATGCCTCATCCTGAATTCTGAATAATAGGAGATCAAGGATCAATGTATACAAATATGAGAGAACAATTGGGGACATACAGATTCATGGTTCTGATTTGGGGGAATATAAAATTATCTCTTGCAATGCAGCATGTACAGGAAAGTTGCCATAGAAAAGTCACAATCCAGTATTTCTTAGTGAGGATTATTGCTTAGCTTTAGTAGGAATCTTCCTCTGATTTCACATGTACTTGATTATTTTTACCTTGGAGGATTGTTCAGCATCTTTTTAGTTTGTTTAGAGACAGAAATATAAATATAAACAAACTAAAAAGATACATATGTATATATGTGTGTGTAATATATCTAGATATTGTTTCCTGATTGCTTATTTGTACCCTATGACTATCATTAAGTGTTGTACCTTATGATTCTTGAAGTATATTTTCTTTTATGTACACTGAGAGCGTATGCCCCAAGACAAATTCCTTGTGTGTCCAATCACACTTGGCCAATAAAAAATTCTATTCTATTCTATTCTATTCTATTCTATTCTATTCTATTCTATTCTATTCTATTCTATTCTATTCTATTCTATTCTATTCTATTCTATTTTTATAATCTATATCATTAGTCTGTCTGTATCGTCTGTCTGTCTATCTATCTATCTATCTATCTATCTATCTATCTATCTATCTATCTCGTCTTATTCTTTGAGTTTTCTTTTGCAATTATCAAAGTCCAATCATTATAGAAACAAGACAAAGAGACGTTCATATTAAAATACCATAAAATATTATATTACCCACTGTGCAAAAAGCACATGTTATATCAATAAAGCATTTTTTGACTTAGACTGTTGATACATTTCTGTACAGAATTATATTATGATATATTTTTGGCACTGTTTTGACAATGTAATTTACAAACAGATAGAAGGAAATAGAATGCAGTTGGTAGCTGTAAATCTTGATATTACGCTTAGGTTTATTTCTGAGTACATGAGACCTTATGCCTCTCTACATGCAGTAACCCAGATATCAAGAATTTTATTAATTTACGTTGGAAAGAAAAAGTCCCAAATTTTTATGTAACATTTACATAAACAACTATATACTGTATATATCCAATTAAAATATATATAACTATTTCTTTTTAAGTCATCTTTCTTTGGGGGTCCATAATGGATATATTGAATGTTCCTTAAATAAACAAACTTATGGCATATACCATGTTGAAGGGGTATGTTACATACTCACAAATGTCTTATACAGAAAGTCAAGTTATATAATATAGGTGAATATTTTTTTTAAATATTGTATTAGTTTTAAAAGTAAAACAATGGACATTGTACAACATCTCTGGTTTCTAACGTTTGCGTCAAATTCAAGTTAATAAGTAATCGATTCCTTAATCTATATACAAATTTACGTATCTCCTATTTCATTATATATCAAGTATATAATATTTTACTTCCTAAACAGCTATACATATATTTAATAAACCTATAATATAGGTGAAAATTATTCTCAATAGATTTATTTAATTTTAACCTATGCAATATATTATGTTAAGGGGGAATGTTTACATACTCACAAACATCTTATACAGGAAGTCAAGTTATATAATATAGATGAAAATTATTCTCAATAGATTTATTTAATTTTTAACAGAATTAGAGGAAACAAAAATAGAATTTTGAAGCTATTTCCATGGGACGTTTCCAGTTAAAATGATATTGATTATTTTTAATTTTTTTAAAAAATACAAAACAAAACCAAAAAAGAGGAAAAGGAAAGCAAATTCAAACATACATGTCCACAGGGGTAAATAAGAGCCTACTTTTTTCGGTTGTTGGTTTTCTTTTTTTCTTCTGATAAACGAATAGTCCATATATTTTCCCAATATTCATATTTGGCTACATAGACACATTAGGTGGTTTAAGGAATGAAATTCATAAATGTCCTTCTCATCCTTAGATTTAATGTAGCATTCATCTTAGACTGAGAATTTTTATTTACCCAATGTTTGTTTGTTTTTTATTCATGGTAAGAACTCTTCTAATGGATTTCCCAGGTCTGGAGTTTATTATTTTATCAATGTTTTTAATACTCTCTAATATTTTAGATACTGTATATTTGTGAAGCAACCATTTTTCACTCTGTAGAATGTATTTCTACATAGACAAGATTACAATTAGAACAAGATTTTTTTTTTTCTCCAATAATTGCAATTTGCTTTAAACTAATCAATGAAAAGAGGGACGTGGTGGCTCAGTGCCTAAGACGCTGAGCTTGTCGATCAGAAAGGTTGGCAGTTCAGCGGTTCGAATCCCGAGTGCTGCATAACAGGGTGAGCTACCGTTACTTGTCCCAGTTTCTGCCAACCTAGCAGTTCGAAACCACATAAAAAATGCAAGTAGAAAAATAGGGACCACCTTTGGTGGGAAGGTAACAGCATTCCGTGCACATTTGGCATTGAGTCACGCCGGCCACATGACCACGGAGACGTCTTCAGACAGTGCTGGCTCTTTGGCTTTGAAACGAAGATGAGCACCGCCCCCTAGAGTCGGGAACGACTAGCACATATGTGTGAGGGTAAACTTTCCCTTTCCCTTTAATCATTGAAATCTTTGAAGATATATTTTAAAACTGGTTTCTAACAGGTAAGCAATTTGCCACTGAAACTTCAAACAGTAGCTAAATACAAATGGATGTGAATATGCATGTCCCAGGATAATGTTGCAGGATTCAATCTGGGTCGGTCACCAGGACCGGAGGTTTTGTCTTCCAAGCTTTGGGACTTATGCTGGAGCCCATTCTCAGGGAATGTCTCTCTAGCAGCTAGTAGCTAAATAAATGCTGGTAAGTCAAGGACTACCTATTTCATATGATAAGCAAATCAACTATTAACCAACTCTGTCAGTTTCAAATACATGCAAGCCAAATTAATCACAATGGCACCTAGAGAAGAAAAACAAAATGCACAGGTACCGTACATGTGGTACCTTGCTCAATAGTAGTAACTGTGAGAGGGATCTTGGAGTCCTAGTGGACAACCATTTAGATATGAGCCAGCCGCGTGCAGCAGCTGCCAAAAAAGCCAACACAGTTCTGGGCTGCATAAACAGAGGGATAGAATCAAGATCACGTGAAGTGTTAATACCACTTTATCATGCCTTGGTAAGGCCACCCTTGGAATACTGCATTCAGTTTTGGTCGCCATGATGTAAAAAAGATGTGGATACTCTAGAAAGAGTACAGAGAAGAGTAACCAAGAAGATTAGGGGCTAAAACATATGAAGAACGATTGCTGGAAATTGGGTATGTCTAGTTTAATGAAAAGAAGGACCAGGAGAGTCATGATAGCAGTGTTCCAATATCTCAGGGGCTGCCACAATGAAGAGGGAGTCAAGGTATTCTCCAAAGCACCTGAGGGCAGGACAAGAAGCAATGGGTGGAAACTAATCAAGGAGAGAAGCAGCTTAGAACTGAGGAGAAATTTCCTGACAGTTAGAACAATTAATCAGTGGAACAACTTTCCTCCAGAAGTTGTGAATGCTCCAACACTGGAAGTTTTTGAGAAGAGGTTGGATAACCATTTGTCTGAAGTGGAGTAGGGTTTCCTGGCCAAGTAGGGGATTGGATTGGAAGACCTCCAAGGTCCCTTCCAACTCTCTTACTCTATTCTATCCTGAGGATGGGCTCCAGCACAAATCCAAAAGTTTGGAAGAGTATAAACCTCTGGTCTCAGTGACTGTCTCAGGTTGGATCCTGAAGCAATATTCTGGGACATATATATTTACTTTCATTCATGCAAAATAATCAAATGTACAGTGTGTTCAAAAAAAAAAAAATTCTGGTGCTTCCCTCTGATGGGAGAACACAAACAAAATGCATCCATGAATTTTGCAAGATTGGTGATTTTACGTGTTTGGATACTCCAGTCCTTTTAATTAGTTAAAAAGAACTTGACCCTGCTCTCTGGGAAATTGTCAGGTTCTTTCTCAGTTCCAGAATTGACGGGTAGATATATTTATTTGGTTGTGGGGGTGAACAAACAAGGTGGTATTATGTGGGTCTGAATGTGTAGCCACGGCTGTTGGATAAATATGTACCTTTTGCTATTGACACAGCCGAGGAGAAAGAGGAGGAGGAGGGGGAGATGAGAGAAGGAAGGAATGGGAGTGGTTGAATAAGAGAGCACACATATGAATTTCAAGCCTCTTCAAGGGGGTTTTGACTCAATAAAGCTGAATAATGGAGTAACAGTGGAGTAAGTTGGCATACAAAAGAGCAGTCCGAGGCCGGGGCCTGCCTGGAAGAGCCAATTGAAAAAAAGTAGGAGCTGAATGAGAATGAAGCCACAATTAGCTGACACAGGTTTCAAAAGCTTCCCCACTGTGTTGCTTTTGTAACTTTGGAAAGTGGCCCCGTGTGTGGTGCAGCCTAAGCTGGCACAAGACAATGGAGAGGCTTCAGTTGGCTTTGAAAAGGCCAGCTTGTGCTTGGGCTGCTTGGAGAGGGACGGCTTGCCCCTTTAAAAGCAGGCTGACATTCCTCAGATGTGGCTTCTTTTCCTGGTGAAAGGAGCACAAGGAAGGAAGGAAGGAAGGAAGGAAGGAAGGAAGGAAGGAAGGAAGGAAGGAAGGAAGGAAAGAAGGAGGGAGGGAGGGAGGAAGGAAGGAAGGAAGGAAGGAAGGAAAGGAAAGGAAGGAGGGAAGGGAAGAAGGAAGGGAAGCAAGCAAGGAAGGAAAGGAGTGGAAGGAAGGAAGGAAAAGGGGAAGGGAAGGGAAGGGAAGGGAGGGAGGAAGGAAGGAAGAAAGGAAGTGTTTGTTGTGTAATAGCAATAGTACTTAGACTTATCCCACAGTGCTTTGCAGCGCTGTCTGGGCGATTTACAATGTCAGCATATTGCTTCACAACAATCTGGGAGTCCTCATTTTACCATCCTTGGAAAGATGGAAGGCTGAGTCAACCTTAATTTAAAATGAAGGGGAAATTCTCATTGGCCTCCAGGCCCAGCTATGAACTTTCACTGCCGGTCAAACGCCCGGGGAAATCAGGAGATTCAGGCAGTTCAAATGAGTATAAAGATTTATTGCAAGCTTAATGCTCTCTACAAGAATCTGAATTACTGACACAGCCGAAGAAAATTAGCAGGAGTTAAGAATTAGACAGGAATTCAAAGCGGGTTGGACTTAGATCTTTTGTGGCCACGAAGGGACTCTTGACTGATGACGTGTTTGACTCCTCCTCCGGGCTCAGTCTGGTGATCTCCAACCCTTCCTGTATTCACAAATGTGTCTCTGTGTCAGTTGGTCTGCTTGTAACCACTCTCCACTCAAGTCTTGGACTTGCGCAGAATATTTACCTGGACAGGGTATTGGGAGAGACTTAAAAAATTGTGCATGCTTTACACACTCATCAACCTTTTCAGTGTGCAACTAACTAGTTTTCTATCCATTGAAAGGGATTGAACATAGTTACCACTGGGATTTGTAAAAAAAAAAAAAAAAAGGAATATGCCATTATCCAAGACTTAACAGAGTTGGAAGGACCTTAGAGACCTTAGAGGACTTCTAGTCCAACACTCTGCTCAAGCCAGAGACTTCATACCATCTCAGACAAGTGGCTGTCCAGTCTCTTCTTGAAAGCCTCCTGTGATGAAACACGTCAGAACTTCTGAAGACAAGCATTTTTCTCACTGTTAGGAAATGTCTTCTTAGTTCTAGGTTGCTTCTCTCCTTGATTACTTTCCATCCATTGCTTCTTGTCAGATTGGGTGGTGGGAATCCAAAGTATCACACACATCAGAAAACAGGAAGCAGGTTCGCTGTCCTTGAAATATACAAAACAATGATGACACATAAATCCCTTAAAGAAATAAATAAAAATAGACTGATCCAACCATGGGATTTTCTATGTGGCTGCAAATTTAAGCATTAATTTCTCTGAGAGAGATGACCTGTTAAAAAATATTAACAATGAATGAGTGAGTGAGTGAGTGAATGAATGAATGAATGAATGAATGAATGAATGAATGAATGAATTGCTTAACTTTTCAATGTCGTCCAGGATTATTGAAGTATAGCATATAAAAACAAACTTTAAGAAATGAAACAAAACAGCAATGTGCTCGTATGAAGTGTAAGCAGGGGGGAAAATGCAAGGGCGAGGGAAGCCAAGTGAAAGGATAAATGAAAAAAGGCACTTGCCATTTCAAAATGAAGTGCTTCTCCCTCCATCTATCCTTTTGAAAAGTTGGAAGGAATTCAAGACAAGAGTTCCATTTTAGTCTCATTAAATTTAGATTTGAGCTAGTGAGGGCTTAGGCAGCAGCGAAAGTCATTGAAATGTCAGCCACATGGTTTAAGAGGTAGAAATGGCAGGGAGGGGGAAAAAAAAACCAAGATATGTATCTGCCTCGCTCACATCAAGAACATTGACCAAAATTCAATTTTATGCCACGTAGTAATCCGTCATAAAGAAGAAGCGAGCCCCTCATCTTCTGTGAGGGGAAAAAAACAACAACAACAAGTTTGCTACTAATTTCAATAATAGATTAATTCCTGGGGTGTTCTGTGCTCACTTCAAATCTTAAAGAATTCAGCCCTATTAGGATATTTTACCATTTATGTCGGCTTTAGTTAGGTCATATCACTACACGAAGTAGGGCTGTCAGCTTTGCTTTCTCTGTATTCAGCATATTAGAATCACAATTTTGTTCCCTCAAAAATTATTATTATTATTATTATTATTATTATTATTATTATTACATTTTTTTAATATGTTCATTTACCCTTTTTCTCAAACCATTCAGACAATTAGGGTTTATCTCATTCCTTAAGCAAAATGTCCCTATTTTTCTAGAAAACATCCCTACAAGTCTTGTGTCAGCTTTGGAAGCCATATTAGCACCGGAAGCTTCCAGGCTGCCACCTTCTTGTGTGGGAAAATAGGAAGGGGGAGATTTAGTAGAGGGAATGTATTTAGACAAAATAGCATTCTTCTTTTCAGTCAAGGTCATGGTAGTCCTGCATCTGGAGAAGGAGTGGTTGGAGTGATGTCTCGAGATGGGACGGATGATGATTGGACCATGTGATGTGCTGATGGGTGCAGAGGATGGATTTGGGGGTTTTGATTTACTGAGGGAAAACCCAGAACTCTCAGATTTGGGTTTTCTCAGATGTGCCAGAGTACGTCTTCCTAGAGTATACCTATTCTAATAAATGGAACTTTGAGAAAATGCTTGTCTCAGAGTTTTTAATTGGAGTTGGGTTTTTCTGGAATGCTGACATTTTGAATAACTGAAGGACTAGCCTACGTAGGCAGACGGTCATGGTTAAATACTAAAATCCTATTTAGATGGGGCAAATTTCATATGATAATATTTACCAAGTAAATGGAGTTTTAGACAAAAGAATTAAAAAGTGTAGTATAATTGCTTAAACACTCGTCTAAGTACAATTCATTTTAAATAACAAACAGACAATAAACATAGTAGCAATCATAATATGCATATCATTGATAGTGGCACATAGTAATATTGACATTAGTTTAGCCATACTAAAAAAAACTTATTATATAATTAATCATATAATAATCTAATAAAATATTAATTATCTTAATCGTTTTAGTTTCTAACCTCTGTTTCTGTTAGTTAGCCATTGGTAAAATAAATTGTACTCAGACAACACACTATTCATGTAGATAGAGTTGTTTATGTTTATTAAAGAAAAATATAGCAATAAAACATATATTTAATAATAAAAAAACTTGTCTATCTACATACTGTGTTTCACCAAAAAAAAGACCCTGTCTTATATTTTTTTGAACCCTGAAATAAGCATTTGGCCTTATTGCCATGCACTCAAAAGCCCGATTGGGCTTATTATCAGGGGATGTCTTATTTTGGGGGAAACAGGGTAGTGTATGGTTTCTTTTCACTGTACTGTGTTGAAGAATTCCTACCGTTACAATTTGTTGGTTAGCGGCAGTTTTGTATGCAGGGTGAGTATCCCGTATCAGTGTTTCTTGTGCTAGTTACAAAACTAATCACTACTTTTTTTAATTGTTATTAAAAATAATGCCAAATAATATTTTATGGAGCTCTACAATGTTGGCAAACATTTTTCTACTCTTAGCTGGAACACACACTTCATAATTAAAGGACTTTTACTGGCCTGTGCTTTTGCGTGGAGTGCTGCTTCATTAAATCCTGAGTAAGGTGTTGCCACCGTTATCCATAATACAGAAAAAAATCTTTAGCAGATTGTGTAAGGGTTCAAAATAGGGCAACAGGATGGTTGTAGAATCGCAATCAATTCAAATCTTTATTATCAGGCATGGCTCAGAATTGGCACTTATCAAACCAACCATTTCATTAGAAGTAAACATCCCAAACCAGAAACACTGGATTTGAATATGAGTTCAGTCAAATTACAGCATAAAATTATGTGTTTATTTCCACAAATAACCATAACTCAAGATTAAAATAACTATTTTTCTTTTAGCACAGATGCTATAATTCCATAACTCCTGCGAAAGCTGTATTTCTGGTTATAAACCAGAGCTAGATATATAAGCTGAAAAGAAAGGGTTAAATCTAACATTTCCATATTTTTGAAGCTGGAGGAGCAATCATCTCTTGTCTGATTTTAACTAGGAACTTAATGAAATGTGATGATGCTGTCTGATTAGCTTTATGCAGGATAAATCAGTACAGTTTACATATTTTATAAAATAAGAGGAAATAAAAATGTCTCTAATCTACGCACCACTAGAACTCCTGTGTGTGATTGTTTGTAATCTTCAATTGGATCAAACAGATTTTTACAGATTAACAGAGTTGGAAGGGACCTTGTAGGTCATCTAGTCCACCACCACCCCTTCCGCCCAAGCAGGAGAGCCTACACCATTTCTGACAAATGGCAGTCCAGTCTCTTCTTGAAAGCTTCCAGGGATGAAGCTTCCACAACTTCTGAAGGCAACTTCTATTCTATTGGTTGACTGCTCTCACTGTCAGAAAATTCCTCCTTATTTCCAGATTGAATCTCTCCTTAATCAACTTCCATCCATTATTCCTTGTCTGGCCTTCGGGTGCCTTGGAAAATAGTTTGATCCCCCTCCTCTCTGTGGCAGCCCCTCAAATATTGGAAGATTGTTCTCATGTCTCCCCTGGTCCCTCTCTTCACTAGACTAGCCATGTTGAATACTTGCAACTGCTCATTGTATGTTTTAGCCTCCAGTCCCCTAATCATCTTGATGCATCATAGGGCAATAGTTTTTGGACCAGCATAACTCAAATGGGCTAACTTATAGAATGCATCCAAAATCTGGACCCATTATTCCCTAGGGTTTAAATTTGCAATGCTACAATGCTGCCATGTTCAGCTACACTTACATATTTATCATTTTCAATGCTGCCTGCCAGTTTCCCATGAGGAAAGTCAATGGGGAAGCTGGCTGGAAATCAGAAGTCACTCCCAGTCATAACTGTTTTTTTACCCAACCATGGTCATTCTATCACTCTATTTAGATAAGAAAATATTTCTGAAACTGTCACACAATGGGGCACGGGTTGTCCAGCTTCTGTTTAAAACCAGAAATACAATGGCATGTGGAAAATTGCAATCAAAGTTCTGTGCCTTTGTACACAGAAATGACATTGGCACATGCAAAAAAGAACAGAGTTGGGATCTGGAAACTAAAACTATCATTTTGCCTCTTTTGACTTACTCTGTGGACGTTGTTGCTTTGCTGGCAATCAGATTTGAAGATGGACCAGTGAAATTCCAAAAAATTCCCTACTAGTTCTGTGGGCGTGGTTTGGTGGGCATGGCTTGGTGGTCATATGACTGGGTGGGTGTGGCTTGGTGGTCATGTGACCGGGGAAAACCAACTATCACACTTTGCACAAAAATAACACAAAAGCTACACAACTGACTCACACACAATGCAAAAGCACCTCACAGAGTCACAGAGAGCTCAAAAACAAACTATCACACTTTACACAAAAATACCGGTTCGGGCAATAGGTAGTAAAAAAATACTTTAAAAGGTTAAAAAAAAAATTCTGACATTCGCACGGCACAGCTGATGGTCACAGCTGATTGCTGGAACCTTTTTTTTTTTTTTTACTTTTTTTAAAGCATTTTTTTATTACCTATTGCCCGAACCATTAGTAAAAAATGTTTTAAAAAGTTAAAAACAGCAAAAAAAAAAACTTTAGAAGATCAGCTGTACCGTGCATTCGTCGGAACTGTGTTTTTTATTTTTTAAAGCATTTTTTTTTACTACCGGTTCAGGCAAAACAGACACAAACTGGTAGCATTTCACCCCTGCCTTAAGCCAATCTCCAGTTTGGTTTTATATTACAAAAGTAGATTTTGATTGGAAAAGTAGTCCTAACCCAGATTACATTTTGGATTTTATCTGAAAAAGGTGGTAAGCACTAAAACTCTTGATGAAAGATGTGCCTTTATAATCATCCATTTTAATAATTGGAGAGTTGTGAATCCAAGCAACCAACGTTTCTAAACTGTCCCATAAAGCACATTTTTATAACTTATTTAAATTATTATAAAGATATGGAATATTATCCTTATTCCAAAATATGGTAATAGTCTTCACTTTAGCTGCTATATACAGAGCAAGGCTTGCTCTGGTAGCCCCAAGAAATTATTCTGCCCATAATCCCCCAAACCCAAACATTCCTGAAAATTAACTATGTCCACAATTATATTAAGCCACTGTTTGCTGGAAACTGATTTATTGAATAAGCAATGAATGACTAGGTTTGCACATTGCACCCAGTTTTAAGTATGTTTTGTTTAAAAAAATAAAGTGGTCAGGCCAATTAACCTCATTACTTATTTACTTATTTATTTATTTATTTATTTATTTATTTATTTATTTAAAAAAATACATCAAGAAAAAGAAATAGTCAAACAAATGATCGCGACAGGAACTTTACATGATATTTACACTTTCTACGGTATGTAGACTTCAGTCGGATTTAACATATATTAAACATAATCCTGGTTATACTTGACTTTTTGGGCATTTGTTGTTCAACCAAACATACCATTTGTCCCAACATTGGAAATATACGGAGTCCTTTTGATCTCTCAATGCTTTAGTCAGTCTGTCGGCTTCCGCATAATCCAAAATTTTCTCCAAAATCAAGTCTTCAGCCGGCAGGTCTTTCCCCTTCCAATATTGGGCGAAACATATTCTTGCTGACGTGGTGATAAAAACACACAGACACCATATATTTGTGCCTATGTTGTCTGGCCAGACAACCTCATTACGACTTAATAAAATTGGATTTGATTGCTCCAAGTATTTATCGATCTTAGGTTATCAAGGCTTCTGATCATATGTCCCACCATTAAAATGAACATTTCCATATTTTTGCCATTCAATTCAGTAACTACGAGTTTACAAAAGCACAGCAGAATACTTTTTTTACCCTGGAGGTGCATATATCCTTTTTTTCTCTCTCTCCAGCAACTGAAGTTTCTGAAACACATTTTGTCAAGTATTTGCAAGCCATTGGCACATGTGTCATATAGATATCAGTGGAGGCAGAGAGTGTCTCCACCCCTATGTGGAAAGGAGGGGCTTACCCTGAGTACCTTTTCCACCTTGCTCACTCTCTCCATCTCTCTCTTTTCATGTTTGTTCCTCATGAGACTTGATCTCTGTTGTACATAGTTAAAATGCTTTATCATATGAATAAATACATTTAAGACATTTATTTATGCATCTGCCTCTGAACTCTTCTATGCTCCTGGGTGTTTCTACGATCCCAATTCCACACATTTGCTATGGATTCTCTTAGAAATGACAAGAAAACTTCTAGGCATTGTCTCCTGTGTGTTAATCTATTCTTCCATAGTCATAACTAGAGTGACACTTAAAATACAGAGTAAATGAGAAGGGTTGTTGCTATACCAGTGACGGCTAACTTTTTTGGTGTCGCGTGCCAAAAGTGGGGGGATGCGCAGAGGGGTCGCGCGTGCGTGTACCCACACCCATAATTCAATGTGCCCCACCCCCCTGTGCATGTTCGTGCAACCCCCCCCGTGCTCCCCCCACTTTTGGCACATGATGGCACAATGGACCTGATAGGCCTATTTTTTGCCCTCCCCAGGCTCCAGAGGCTTTCTAGGAGCCTGGGGAGGGCAAAAACGGCCTCCCCCACCACCCCGGAGGCCCTTCGGAGGCCAGAAACAGCCCATTTTGCAATGTCCAGTGGGCCCGGAAGGCCAGAAAATCAGGTGGCCCGCATGCACATGTGTGCTGGAGCTGAGCTAGGGCAATGCTTGTGTGCCCACAGATATGGCTCCGCATACCACATGTGACACGTGTGCCATAGGTTTGCCATCCCGGTGCTATACTATAAGATAAATTTGTAAACTATTTAATACCAAAATGTTGGGTGAACCCACAGAATTATGCAATCACATTGTATCATATTTCAGTCTGCTTACATAAAAGTGTTTGGGCTGTTAAGAAATTGAGTGGTTCTTAATGCAATCGATGTGCATTTTAGGATGAATATGGGCCACTAATATTAAATGGGGGAAATGAAATAGGCAGATCCAACTGTAAAAGCCATTGAACCTACGATATTTCATAATAAATGGTTCTGAGCCTTTGAAAACGTTCACAGTCTACCTTCATTTCTAAAAAGAAATGTTTTTTTTAAAAAAATAATCATTTGTTTAAACAGTACAGATAAAAGATAAAAACTAGTACAAAACTAAGAGACAAATAAAAATAGAAAGTACAGAAAACAAAAATGCAAAGGAAAAAATATTTAAAAAATAAAAATAAAAGAAATACACAGAGGAATCACTTCCACCTTCATCACAAGTATATTTTTTTAGCAGCTGATCACCTTCTCTTAAAATAAAACAAATGATTCCTTCTTCCCATATCTCATCTCTTATCTATAAACAAATCCTGAAAGCCTAATACACGTTCAGTCTTGATCAGAAAAATCCATCAAGGGTTACCAGAGCACAACATATCTATTTTAACCTTGATCAAATATACCAACTTTATATTATTCCCTTTTCCTTTTAGTAATCTTCATCTTTAATCCCTTCAAACAATATCTTAGAAATTTATTTATTTTCATATTTTTTTCTTTATCTGATTTCATTTGTATATCTAGTATAACAACTTTTTTGTCATTATTCTTGTAGCCTGTCATTTTTATACCTGTTTTCAGATCTGTCTCATTCTTAACTGGTAAAAGATTTTCCTTTTTCATAGCATGTTTTAAACACATTCTGTCTATAACAGTGGACACTCTTAAAATTAACTTCTGGTCTATTGTTCACAAATATCCTTCAAGATATCCAATTTTAAAGTATTTGCTCAGTTTACTTACAAATGTGTAAGCATTCTTCTTTAATTGTGATCTTTAGTTCTTTTTGATTTCCTGTAGCATCCAGATGTCAAAGTTCCATTCCATCACTTTTCCCCCCCCCTCAAAAAATGCATTCAAAACTGCATTTTCACACAGTTGGGAAAGATTGATTTCAAATGATCAAACTATCTTTGTTTCTAATTGTTTTGGCATGCATTGTCCAATAGCGTCGTCCAGAGGGGAGAAGTTGAAACAGTTTACGTCCAGGATGTGAGGGGTCTGTAGATATTTTCTCAGCTCTATTTCTGGCTTGTACAGTATACAGGTCCTCAATGGAAGGCAGGCTACAGGTTACAGTTGTTTTTTTTCTGTACTTCTAACTGCCCATTGAAGTTTGTACCTGTTCTGTTTGGTTTGGACTTTAAAAGTTACAAAAAAATGGTCTCCCTCTCCCTCTCTCTCCCTCCCTCCCTCCCTCCCTCCCTCTCTCTCTCTCTCTCCAAAATTGTGATTTTACAAAGACCAAGTTGATCTTATTATTGATGTTCTTACTGCTCCATTTAATTCCCCTTAAGATTTGCAGTGTGGATATGGATCATTTACAATAATAATTATGCAATGATCGATTGATTGTTCCTGACATTGTATTTGCCACCTTGAAATGCAAAAACCATCAATTTTTAGCAGCATGGACTTTTTTTTTTTTTTTGCTACTCTTACACACCAGCATGCAAGAGTTTATTTTATGGAAAAAGAATAATTTATAAAAGTTGGGAGATTTAGCATTAACCTTTTAGAAGAGGAGGAAGAGGAAGAATAATAGTTTGTTCCTTTTTTTCCCCCCCTCAAAAAATGAAAATTACCCAATCAGCAACTTTCAGAAGATTAGAAAACAGAGTCTAATTTTCCAGAGGACTTTTGAGCTCTCCCCTTTTTAAAATCCAACTGCATGTATTTCATTTGGGCAATGCATGTACCTTATAAATAGTTGTTCCTTTGCTCTTGAGTGAAAGATTGTAAGCAGAACAAGTATTCTAGATGAAATTTCAAGCATCAATAAATTCAGTTTTGATCTAGGTCATGTTGCAAAAATAATGAACTTCTTCTTACCAATAGACCTACGAGCTTTCAGTTTCTCCAGAAGTCTTAATTAAGCAAGATGTTTTCAGAAGTAAGCGATGGCTAAAGTAACAACCAGGAAGAAGTGTGCTGAAATTCATTTCTCTCTGCTTATAAATCCTAATTAGGTGGACTTCAGCTCTAGCTTCCACATATTAATAGTTTTATTAAGTTTGCTTATTGATAGGGAATTGGGAGCATTTGATTCACATTTCATAAGGATCTGCCTGATTTGTATTTCACAATGCCGTATTTCAGAGAAAGACAATCTGGTTCGCTAAAGATGCTTTAGCTTATAAATGCCATTGGCTCTTCATATTGACTATTATTTATTTATTTTATTATTATTTATTGAATTTGTATACCGCCCTACTCCCGAAGGACTCAGGGCGGTGAACAGCCATAGAATAAAACATATAAATACAAAATTTAAAATAGATTAAAATGAATTAAATAATTTGGCTGAACAAATTTAAAACCCCAATAATTTAAAACCAGATTTAAAATTTCAATTTAAAAAGGGGAAAGACTTAGGTCAGGCTGGCTTGATGAAATAGGAAAGTCTTGAGCGCGCGACGGAAGGTACGCAGATCCGGGATCCTCCGTATCTAGAACTAATGAAGTCCAAAACATTTGCAGGGTGCCTGGATTCTTAATTTGTAGTATGTAAACAAGATGAAATGTATATGTGTCAACAGCATTTCTCTCGATTTTCTGATATATCACTTCATAGAATTTATATTGGGAAAGTCATATATACCAGCGGTGGGTTCTACTTACCTTTACTATTGGATCACAATGGGACCATGTGCATGTGCAAGCAAAGCGAACACACTTCTGTGCATGCACAAAAGCTTCCTGATGACATCTGGGTCGGTGGGCGGAGCCTCCAGCCGGTTTTACTACAGGTTCTGGTGAACCGGTCTGTACCGGGAGCAACCCATCACTGATATATACCCAAATGCTTATTTTAGTAAATACTTATAGCTAGATAGCTAGACAGATGGATGGAAGGAAGGAAGGAAGGAAGGAAGGAAGGAAGGAAGGAAGGAAGGAAGGAGGGAGGGAGAGAGGGAGGGAAGGATGGAAGGAAGGAAGAGAAAGAAAGAAAAAGAGAGAGAGAAAGAGAAAAGAAAGAAAGGGGGAAGGAGGGAGGGGGGAGGGAAGCAGGGAAGGACGGAAGGAAGGAAGGGGAAGGGAGAGAAGGAGGGAAGGAAGGAAGAGAAAGAAAGAGAGAAAGAAAGAAAGAAAGAAAGGGAAAAGAAAGAAAGGGAAAAGAAAGAAAGAAAGAGGGGGGAGTGAGAGGGGGAGGGAAGGAAGGAAGGAAGGAAGGAAGGAAGGAAGGAAGGAAGGAAGGAAGGAAGGAAGGAAGGAAGATCTAAAACATTTATTAGTAATACTCATGGGCAGCCCCCAATTATCTTTGGTTGATCTCAGAAAGCTTAACTGGGTCACAACCTGGTAAATTCTTGGGTGGGAGAGATTTAAGTCAAGATATGAAAATTACAGTGCATTGTGTAATTGTGCTTTTCCAGTTAAGAACTTTGAAACAAGTAGTTAGAGATATTTACAGCAAGGGCTTTATTTGTTCAAGTGGTAAGAGAAACCCAGAGAGATCTATACACTTGATATGTTGCAGGGTTATGCAAAACCATAGACCTTTCCATGTTCAATCAATCAATTTTATTTCAGTTATAGGTCAGCACATAACAGCTAACATAGCAATGATGCTGAAACAGAAATAAAAAATATGGATAGGATAAAAGAAGGTAAAAATAACATTATTTAACTAATTTTTTAAAAAGTTTTGACTTTTTAAAAAATGTGAGGCTTTTCCCAAATCATATGTGCCGTGTTCAGTTCTTGAAATGCAAAATGTTATCACACCACAATCTGAGGTCCTTCTGTGTTGGACAGCAAACAGTGTCACAAACTGTTTGGGGCAAACTTTACTTTGGGGCAAATCAACATAATTTGAATGGCTGAGTTCCTGTATAGATGTAAACCACAGTTTATATATCACATTGGTTGGGCCCAGTTCTGTGGGCGTGGCTTGGTGGGCGTGGCAGGGGAAGGATATTGCAAAATCTCCATTCCCTCCCCACTCCAGCTGAAGGATATTGCAAAATCCCCATTCCCATGCCACTCTGTGGTCAGCCAGAGGTGGTATTTGCTGGTTCTCTGAACTACTCAAAATTTCTGTTCCCAGTTCTCCAGAATCTGTCAGAACCTGCTGGATTTCACCCCTGGTTAGGCTCACATATCCCATTTAAGCAAAGACCTCTCCACTATTGCCTGAAGGAACTTGAAGTCTTCTGTCCAACTTAATTTTATGACATTTTTGTGATGGTCATTGAGTGAATCCATCTTTGTTAAGCAAACACATTTTCTGCAATGGTCATTTTTTTTTTGCCAGAAACTTGAAATAAATGTTGGTTTCCAACAAAATAACATCAGAAATTGTGGTCATGTGAACAATGCAAATCAGTTTCCAAGTGTCCAAAATACAATCGGGTGACCAGATTGGGGGGAAGGGAGATAACTATCAGAACTTCAAATCTGTCAAGAAGCAGTTACAGTTAGAGATAAAGATCCCAGAGAGGAAGGTGGGAGGCAAGTTTTAAAAAGCATAGCAACTAAAGTATTGAAGCGGGCAAGAGACGATGGATAGATGGTTTCTTTTCTTTGTTGTTCTGATTTGCTTTTCCTTTTCTCTCTCTCTCTTTCCTTTTCTTTCTTTCTTTTTTTTTAGGTAGGTGACACAACTAGAAGTTAGGTAGGATAGAAAAAAAATGTTTTTCAGTAAAAGGTGACATGATTAAAAGTTAGAATAAGTGATAGAAATAAGAGAAGGGGAATATTAGTGTAGACACTTTTATATAATAAAGTAACAATAAGTGAAAGCATGAAATAATTGAATAATGACAGATTGCAACTTATTTTAATTGTGTATCATTATTAGAAATATATAAGTTGACTGAATGTAATAACTATGATTAATTTTACTAGTTTTATTTGTATTAGAATGTATGATACTCAGGTGCAACACTGTTCACACATTGATTTGATATGTTTGTCAAAAAAAAGTACTTAAAAAAATAACTTCAAATCCGGGTAATATGTGCCTTTCTTTTGGCTCTGTTGTGACTTCAGTCACAGAGTAACCTATGTCATAAATTGAGAACTAGTTGTAGATACTTTTGTAAGGAAGATATTTCTGGAACTCAGAATCTTTGAATAACCAGAAAATCTTTGCTGACTGTTACAAACATCTAATGTAAAATATGTGTAGAAATGCAAATTCTGAAAGAAAAATGAATTACAACACACATTTTCAGGCAGCTTTGCTTTTAAATGCCATTATGCAGGGATGAATATATGAGAACCTACAGAATAAAGTGTCGTAGATCAGAACTCGTAATGTCCCTTCCTTGTGCTATTTCCTTTTTTATCCTTAATTTTACTATTTTATTTGTGCACTATTTTATTTTTCAGATTTATTTTTTTATTTTTTTAAGTGAACTCCCTGCCACCATCACTATTAACACAGCTAATCTAAGGAAGGCTGTCATACTTGTGATTTGAGTTTCTTTATGGATTTTGAAGGTCAGATTTATGCAGCTGGGTTTTCAAAATGCATCGGACATCTCTATTATTGAGTTGCTTGTTTCTGAGGTTTTATGTAGAATATATTGTCCGCATAGTTTATAGCAATTGTCAGCTCTCTTTAGTCCCTCTGTATTTATCCCCTGCCCTTTAAAGTTGATTTGTATAGTGATAAATCACTGCAGAGGAGGGGAGAGAAAGAATAAAATTAGATTCTTCTAGGAAACTTCTAGTATTTCTTAAACTTTAGGGGTGTTTTTTCACTCTCAGGACCCCCTTCCAGTGGTGGGTTCCTCCCGGTTCGGTCCGGTTTGGCCGAGCCGGTAGCGGTGACGATATGACATCACCGAACCGGTTCTCCCTCCCCCCCCGCTCTCCCACCCACCCACCCACCGACGTTATTTTTACCTTTTATTTGGTGCCACCCCCCAATCTATTGCTGCCTCCTGAGTCCCCACTGATGACTAGAGGGAAAAAACCTGTTTAAACTCTTGCCGTGGGGCATCAAAGGGCCGTCCTACAGCTGATCAGTGTTAAAAGCAAACAAATGAGTCAGGTTGTAAGTGCGGGGACCTTCCAGAAATAACTCTGACCAGCTAGCCACGCCCACCTAGTCACATAATCTCCAAGCCACACCCACAAAATAAGCCATGCCCACAGAACCGGTAGTAAAAAATATTAGAACCCACCCCTGCCCCCTTCCCATTTTTAAAATTAAGGACCCCAAAAGAACTTTAGTTTCTCTGGATGATATTTATTGATGTTTACCATATTAAAAATAAAAAAAATAAAATCGACACATTGACTGCTGCTACCACTTCTCATAATTTTTGTGATGGGGTTTTAATATTGTATTATTTTTCAACATAGGATGGCAAGTAGTTTTGATTTTGAGGAGCCCTTAGAGGGTTTAAGGGGGATACCTCCCCCAATGGTGGTCCACCAATGGTGGCTTTTAAGAAGAGACTGGACAGCCAATTGTCTGAAATATTGCAGGGGTCTCCTGTTTGAGCAGGGAATTGGACTAGAAGGTCCCTTCCACCTCTATGATGATTGATTGTTGATTGATTGATTGTATCTTATGATTTATGATCTATGACTTATCACTTTGTTGTTTGTATGTACATTGAAAGATTATGCCAATGATGAAATTCATTTCTTTTTTTTACTACCGGTTATGTGGGCATGGCTTGGGGGGCGTGGCTTGATGGGCATGGCAGGGGAAGGATACTGCAAAATATCCATTTCCTCCCTACTCCTGGGTGAAGGATATTGCAAAATCTCCATTCCCACCCCACTCTGGGGCCAGCCAGCGGTGGCATTTGCCGGTTCTCCAAACTACTCAAATTTTCCACTAATGGTTCTCCAGAACATGCTGGATTTCACCCTTGGTTTATGCACCAAGACAAATTCCTTGGGTGTCCAATCACATTTGGCCAATAAAGAATTATATTCTATAACTGAGAAAAACACATTGGTTTGGGGGAAGAAATGGTGAACCAGAGATGGCTCAGTCTCTTCCAACTCTGTTAGTCTTGTTATTCTGCTATATTTTATGAAATATAGCCCTTGTCTTCAGCAAGGGCTATCTCAGCTTTCCTCTCTTTCAAAATACCACTTAGAATGACTGAGAATTGCCCATGAAAATAGCCCTTACCTAGAACTGGGGGTGGGAAGCTTCTTTTGCATACTGAGGAAAAGAGACACCTTGTCTCACAATCTACAATTACATCTTATGTGCATTTCACCAACTATTACAAGTTGAAAATTACTTATTGCAAAAAGCTTCCAACATGTGCATTATGAAAAGTAATGCACACTTTCTGGAAATGTGCCAAGATACCTGCAATTAAGTGATTCATAAAGCTGCTTTCTGCTGCCAACATCTAAAGTGGTTGAAGCAGCCAGACTTGAAGGGTGCTAAGTTGGAAGATTAGTAAAACTCTGTCTCTCTCTCTCCCTCTCTCTCTGCCTCTGTCTCTCTTGCTCTCTGTCTCTCTTGCTCTCTGTCTCTCTCTCTGTCTCTGTCTCTGTCTCTGTCTCTGTCTCTCTCTCTCTCTCTCTCTCTCTCTCTCTCTGTCTGTCTATAGATAAATTGATAAATAGATAGATAGTGTTTGTGTGTGTGTGTGTGTGAGAGAGAGAGAGATAGAGAGAGAGAGAGAAAGAAAGAGAGAGAGAGAGAGAGAGAGAGAGAGAGAGAGAGAGAGAGAGAGAGATCTATATATCTATATAGATATATATTGCACTGAAGTCAGAAGCACCAATATGCTTCTAGGTTGAAAGGATTACCTGATGCCATCACCATTGCCCTGGGGATGGCCAGTTGGGGGGCTCCTTTCATATCCTCAGCAAGAGCTGGAATGAAGGAAGGGAGCTCAATCCTTCCCTGTAACCCTCTCAGTTCTTGAACATGGACTTGCTAACCTCCTATCCAGCATTCTAATCACTCAAGCCACCATGTTGCTCGTGAATATTTAAATAGATATTCTACAATGGTTCAATTTCTTTGAGAGTTGTGTCTTCTCCGTATGACTTCTATAGGGAACCTAGGAAGGTGGTTTTGTTTTTGTTTTTTTGATGGTAAAGAACATTGTTTTCTTAGAGGGAAAAAAATGTGACAGGAAGATCAGGAAAGATGCTTTCTAATTCTTTGGAGCTCCAATGTTCTTTAGAGATGAAGTGAACAGCAGCATCTATAAAGTATGTAGCTAAGAGGATGAATGGTCTTCATGGAAGAAGACAACTTAATTTGGTGTCCATCTACAAAAATTGTACTGGAAGGACTTTTTTTCTTATCAGGTTGACAGTCTACGTTCAAAAATGGAAATCTTTGGATGAATCGTCTATTGAGCTATTAAGTCATCCAGGCCATGGTTGTCTCAAAAGTGCTTTTTCAAAAGCTAGCTGGACTTTGTTTTTCCTGGAAGACATTTTGCTTCTCATCCAAGAAGCTTCTTCAGTTCAGACTGAATAGTAGAGGATGGAAGGATTCATATTGACATATCATGTGAAGTGTTAATACCACTTTATAATGCCTTGGTAAGGCCACACTTGGAATACTGCATCCAGTTTTGGTCATCACGATGTTAAAAAGATGTGGAGACTCTAGAAAGAGCGCAGTGAAGAGCAACGAAGATGATTAGGGGACTGGAGGATAAAACATATGACGAATGGTTGCAGGGACTGGGCCTGACTAGTCTAGTGAAGAGAAGGACCAGGGGAGACATGATAGCAGTGTTATAATAACTCAGGGGCTGCCACAAAGAAGAGGGAGTCAAGCTATTCTCCAAAGCACCTGAGGGCAGGACAAGAAGCAATGGGTGGAAATCAATCAAGGAGAGAAGCAACCTAGAACTAAGAAGAAATTTTCTGACAGTTAGAACAATGAATCAGTGGAACAACTTGCCTTCAAAAGTTGTAAATGTTCCAACACTCGAAGTTTTTAGGAAGATATTGGATAACCATTTGTTTGAAGTGGTGTAGGGTTTCCTGCCTAAGCACGGGGTTGGACTAGAAGACCTCCAAGGTCCCTTCCAATTCTGTTATTCTATTCTGTTCTATATATGACTGCAATGAATATAAATCCTTTCATCCTCCACCATTCGTCAGAACTGAAGAAGCTTCTTGGATGAGACAAGTGAAACATTTTGGAAGAATCAACTTTTCAGATATACTGCTGATCCCAAAACCTTAATCAGATGCCTTGAAGACTTCACTCCCAGTCAAATAACCCTTTTTGGGGAAGGGAGATGAGGAAGGATAGAATGAATTTTCTGCTTTCCTTGTTCTTCTCGTAAGCGCAAAAAGATGTTCTTTTTAACCTGCAAAAATAATCTTGTGGCACTTTTCCTAAATAGTCACCTTTCAAATTTTCAAAAGAATTCCATTGGCAGATATAAGAAATTACACAGTAGCATAAATACGATCTTGTGGCAGGTGACAATCCATAAATGCCAAAGAAATGAGAAACCCAGTTTTTTTGACAAAGTTCATCCTTCTTCGTTGTTTCAGGTTTTAGAGATTCCTTCTCTGCCCGATTACAAACATATTCTATATTTGCTATTCTGAAAGTGGACGTTAATCATTTTTTATATGTATTAAAACAACCACAACCATAATTTTGGCTGTTGAGTGACAGACATGCAAGCTAGTTATTTGCCTTCGGTGAAGGAATTGCTACCTTTAGCAACAGAAACAGAATAGTAAACTACTTGTTGCTATGTTGGTGTTTGGAGTGATTATTTTTCAACAACAACATTTAATCTTGTTTTTTTAAAAAAAAAAAAACACAATATGACTTCAAAGCTCATTAGTGATACATAGATAAAAGGCAAGGGCTTCATTATGAAAATTAGGCTTAAAGTTTCATTCCTGTGATTTGGGGGTGGGGAATCATATGAATTTATCTCTTTCATAAAGATGTGGATTTATTTATCAATTTCTTAAACAAAGTTGTATAGCCACCCAAAAAATGCATAGGATTTTGAGTTAAGGATTATTCCAGATAGTGTTAAAGGACTTTGAGGGGGCTAAGTTTCTCTAGTCTAACAAAGAAACTCGAATACTTTGGCCACCTAATGAGAAGGAAGGACTCCCTGGAGAAGAGCCTAATGCTGGGAACGATTGAGGGCAAAAGAAGAAGGGGACGGCAGAGAACGAGGTGGCTGGATGGAGTCACTGAAGCAGTCGGTGTGAGCTTAAATGGACTCTGTGGGATGGTAGAGGACAGGAAGGCCTGGAGGAACGTGGTCCATGGGGTCATGATGGGTCAGACATGACTTTGCAACTATCAACAATAAATCTAACAAAAAGAAGGCCTAGGATTGATATGATAGCAGTCTTCTAGTAGTTATGGGGCTGTCACAAAGAAGAAATGATTGACTTTTCTAGCTTGTTAAATGGAAGTTTGTTAAACAGACATCAAACTTAGAACTAAGGAGAAATTTACTGACTTGAGAACAATTAATCAGTGGAATGGTTTGCCTCCAGAAGTTGTGGGTCTCCAACAGTGGAGGTTTTTAAGAAGAGATTGGACAACTATTTGTCCAAAAGGATGTCATGTTAAGGTTGTCATGAGCAGGGGATTGGACTAGAAGACATCCAAGGTTCTTTCCAATCCTATTATAATATGTTGTATGTTTGAGTGAATATTTTTTTTCCTGCTTTGAACAATTATGCCCTGTGGCCTCTGTCCATGGTCCTGAAATATCAACTGACAGTTTTCTCCCTCTTGACATGGGGAGCTATTGTACAACTCTACGAATCTTTGTTCTTGTTGAGCTATTAGTTGCATTGTAGCAAGATGGTCAGCAAAATATTTAAATTCATACATACTTACATAAATATACACACAAACAAAAACAAAGGCATAGAACTATAATTAATGGTTGGTATTACCAAGGTTGAAAATCGAAATTCACCAGCAATAGATTTTGAAGCCATGATGTTCTTCTTCTGCCTGGACTTTGTTTGCCTTCAATCTTTCCTTGGAGGATTAAGTGAAGGATGCCGTATTTTTCTGGGTGTCACATCACATGTCCAAAATATTCTAACTTTTGCTTTTCTGTGGTTTTGATTATTTCCCCTGGCTTCCCAGGTGGCTTATCCCCTCCTCATTTCTGATTTTGTCACCCAACTTATATGTTAACAGCCACCTGTAAATCCACATTTCAAATGCCTCTAGTCTCTTCAAGTGGCTTTCTGTCAGAGACCAACTCTCCACTCTCTAAGTAGCATGTTATGAGAACTTTAAAAGATCTTAGTAATCATGATGAAAAGAAAGCACAACTTAGGACAATATCCAGACATAACCAACATAAGACACAATTCAATTCATCTCAGTTGGTTGCGGTCATAAAACCAGTAATGTAAGCCCTTGAAATTTTAGTACATGGAGCTGATTGGAAAAATCAAAGCTTAAACTCAATTCCATATTTGAGTGAATGATTTCTCCTTGATTAGATGAAAGCATTAAGTCCTGCGATGTTCTATTCTCAGTCTTTCAATATCTGCACTCTAACAGACAGATCTCACTAATAAAGGGAAACCACTTTAGCACTTGGCAGTTTGTTAGGCTGCATAAATCTGATTTCCTGGCAAATCTAGTAGTGATAATAATAATTTTTAAAAAACCGGGTCAGCAGAAGTGGGAGCATCTGCATGTGTGTGCTCATATACTTTATAACTTCAGAAAAATGCCAGATAAAATTTAATTAAGATTATTCCTTCCTTCTCCACCTCCTCCTGGCTCTTGTCTATTCCTTTTGAGTGAAGATGATAAATGCATGTCAGTTAATCAGCAATCATGCAGACACCCTCCCCTAATATGGCATGTCCCTGTATTATTCCATGTCCCATGTTCTATTAATAGCAAGGTAATGTGTGTATATGGGACGTGGTGGCTCAGTGGCTTAAGACGCTGAGCTTGTTGATCCCTAGTGCCACATAATGGGGTGAGCTCTTGTTACTTGTCCCAGCTTCTGCCAACCTAGCAGTTTGAAAGCACGTAAAAAATGCAAGTAGAAAAATAGGGACCACCTTTGGTGGGAAGGTAACAGCGTTCCTTGCACCTTTGGCATTTAGTCATGCCAGCCACATGACTACGGAGATGTCTTCGGACAGCGCTGGCTCTTTGGCTTTGAAACAGAGTTGAGCACCACCCCCTAGAGTCGGGAACAACTAGCACATATGTGCGAGGGGAACTTTTATCTTTACCTAATGTGTGTGTAAGGTAATATGCAATGAGAGCCAAGGAGGTGAATATCAAGGAATAGGAATGAGAAGCCAGGAAGATAGTTGGTAAAGGTGAAAATCAGAACCTACAAGGAATGAAAAATCAGAGAAAAATCTTGACATACCAATGTTCTTTCAGCATTTATCCTTAGCAATGGGAGCTCTAGGGATGAACAGTTACAGATATAAGCAGTCCCAGTCTGGATATTAATGGGTTCATGTAGTTTGATTCATTTAAGCTATGGTTAGACTCAAACTTAATGTGGAAACATCTTGTCTTCTCTTTCTGATTCCAAAAAGAGAGAGGAGCAGAACCCAGAAACAGTGGTGGATTCCTCCTGGTTCGGCCCGGTTCGGCCGAGCCGGTAGTGGTGATGATATGATGTCACCAAACTGGTTCTCTTTGTTCAGGAGCTGGGCCCTCCCACCACTCACCTCTGTGTTCTTCTTACCTTTTATTTGCCCCTCCCATCTATTTGCTGCCTCCTGAGTCCCAGCTGATCACCTAGAAGGAAAAAAACTGTTTAAACTCTTGCCACCAGACTTCAAAGGGCCACCCTACAGCTGATCAGCATTAAAAGGCAGTGTGGTGGTAGACCAGTGCGCTCAAAAAGCAAAATGGGTAGACCGGTGCCTCCGAAAACAAATGAGTAGACCGGTGCCTCCAAAAACAAATGAGTAGACTGGTGCCTCCAAAAACAAATAGGTAGACTGGTGCCTTCAAAAACAAATGGGTAGACCGGAATGCTCCAGGAACAAATGGGTAGACCGGTACAGCTCTGCAAGCAGTTAAAAGCCTGGTAAACCATTACCCCTGCTAAATCCTAAAGAATTGTCACATGACCATCGAACCACGCCCACAAAATAAGCCCCGCCCACAGAACCGGTAGTAAACTATTTTAGAACCCACCCCTGCCCAGGAAGTCTTTTGCAATTGGAACATCAAAGGGGGTATTATAACATGTAATGTGGTCATGAGATCATTAAATCAGGTGGTGTGGTATCACTTAATGATAGACATAGGAAACAAATAAGCAATCCAATCATATTAGGAAATACGAAACGTACAGTAAATTTAAGCGCTATTGCTATGAACGCTGTGTTTTTTTGATTGGGAAAGGGGGCGTCAGCAAAAGCGGTTGCTTTCTAGCAAATTTGCATAATAAGAGTGCTGTTGTGAGTAATGACACATTGGTGTGACGCTGCGTACAGGTTAATTGCACAGACCGTCTCTATTAAAAATGTTTACTGTCCTGTCTTAAAAAAGGGAAGCAGCAGATAAATGAGCAAATTAAACCTGCCTAATAAGAATAATTCTAGACCGCCTACCCAGGACTGGGTGTTTGAAAGATGTGCAACCCCAGTTTAAGCAGATTTTATGAATTAAATGCATACCTAATTTTAGAGAGATGGATTTCCTGTGCCAGGGAAATAAAGACACGTCTTTTTGCAGATCCTGAAGCATCCCCTTTTCGGTTGTCCTCCGTAGGAGATTCCTAATTCTCAACCTTCCCGGAGAATGGAGGTGAGAGAAAACCTACGAATAATAAAAATAATAATAATAATAATAATAAAAAAACAGGGCTGGAATCGGGACTTCATAAAACATCTGTTCCCGATTCCTGAGCTCAAATGAAACAGAGGCACCAGGAGATCATTTTGGGAGTTTTGCCAATGTTTTGTCTCCCCGCGCAGGTGTTGAAGCTGCCTGCCTGGGAGCCAATTAATGATAACAAATGCTGGCAAGTTCGTTGCATAATCCACCGGTCTGTACAATTTGCAGAAGATTATTTCAAGTATACTTATAGCCCTGTGTGTTAATTGTTGCCTTTATCCCGGGCCTTTATTTAAATATCAAATCATGTTTCTCCTGCTAGAGATAATCAACACAAAATGCTTTGTAATTTTAATCACATTCTTTAGCCAACGCTTTGTCTTCTCATCTTTGCAAGACAGAGGGAAGATGGTTTCCTGTTTCTTCCCACGGAACAGCCTGTCAGTCAACCTTCGTTTACTTGTAAACCCTGGGAATTAAATATTAATATGTAGGGGGCCTGATTGAGGCTTTATGATTAAGACTTAATGGTTTAATGTTAAATGGCATCGTACAACCATGAAGGAATTGGTTAAATACAGATAGTGCTCGATTTATGACCACAATGGAGAGCAATATTTCTGTTGCTAAGTGAATTTTGTCCCATTTTATGACCTTGCTTGCCACAGTTCTTAAATGAATTGCTGCAGTTAAGTTATTAAGTTGTTAAATGAATCTGGCTTTCCCCGTTGACATTGTTTGTCAGAAGGTCACAAAAAGGGATCATATAACCCAGTGGTGAAATCCATTTTTTTTAATACCAGTTCTGTGGGCGTGGCTTGGTGGGCGTGGTGTGGCTTGGTGGGTGTGGCAGGGGAAGGATACTGCAAAATCCCCATTCCCTCCCCACTTCCTGGGGGAAGGATATTGCAAAATCTCCATTCCCTCCCTTCCCCATTCTGGGGCCAGCCAGAGGTGTTACTTGCCAGTTCTCTGAACTGCTTAAAATTTCCGCTACCGGTTCTCTAGAACCTATCAGAACCTGCTGGATTTCACCCCTCATATAACCCTAGTACACTGCAATCATCATAAATATGTGTCAAGCATTGGAATTTCGATCACGTGACCACATGATGTTCGTTAAGTATGAAAAACGGTCATAAGTGACTTTTTTTTAGTGCCGTTTTAACTTTGAATGTTCACTGAATGAATTGTGAATGAATTCATTCACTGAATGAAGAAATAAGGAAGAATTTTCTGACAGTGAGAACAATCCACCCATGGAACAGAAGTTGCCTTCAGAAGTT
This sequence comes from Pituophis catenifer annectens, assembly GCF_029215685.1. Lineage (NCBI taxonomy): Eukaryota > Metazoa > Chordata > Lepidosauria > Squamata > Colubridae > Pituophis > Pituophis catenifer. Next base: position 6,780,112 of record NW_027256896.1, on the reverse strand, counting down.
GTGGGAGCTTCATCACTGAAAGCTTTCAAGAAGAGACTGGGCTGCCATCTGTCAAAAATGGTGTAGGGTCCCCTGAATGGACTGGGGGTTGGACTAGATGACCTACAAGCTCCCTTCCAACTCTGTTAATCTGCATCTATCTAAGATAATCAAAGGTCTGGAGACTAAAACATGAAGAACGGTTGCAGGAACTGGGCCTGGCTAGTCTCGTGAAGAGAAGGACCAGGGGAGACAGGATAGCAATCTTCCAATATTTGAGGGGCTGCCACAGAGAGGAGGAAGTTAACCTGTTTTCCAAAGCACCTGAAGACCAGACAAGAAATAATGGATGGAAACTGATCAAGGAGAGATTCAACCTAGAAATAAGGAGAAACTTTTTGACCATGAGAACAATCAACCGATGGAACAGAAGTTGCCTTCAGAAGTTGTGGGAGCTTCATCACTGGAAGCTTTCAAGAAGAGACTGTCAGAAATGATGTAGGGTCTCCTGCTTGGGTGGGGAATTGGACTAGAGGACCTACAAGGTCCCTTCCAACTCTGTTAATCTGCTGTAAATCAAACATTATTTTGTGTTCTTCCTTTTGGTTCCTTATAAAATGAGATATATTTTGATTTTGATCAGAAATGGAGAGGGGCCTTTAAGCATTGTTGACCATGGGAAGATGATTACTTCTTTGGTTCAATAGGTGGACTGACCCTTGCCTACAAAAGATTTGTTTCAGCTGACTTCATATGGGAAGAGAGGGGAAAATACCTCCATGTATTTACTGTTCCCATGTTTGCTCAACACTACGGATTCTGCATAAGAAAGAAATATCCCAGCCCTTTGTGGTCTCAACAGTGGGACTAAGGACAATTTATTTTCAATGAGCATGCACAAAGTAAGATTTATGATTTTTGCTGCTCAGATGACATTTCCCACGTAGTTGCCGAGCTGCGACAAATTAAAGGGATTTGTGAATACTAAGGGGTGTGTTTTTGTAACGAGGGAGAAGAGACAGAGGCATTAAGATGATAATTAAGGTAACAACTTGTGAAAAATTAAAGTATTTCTGTCTTTCATTTTTTGAATCTCCAAGCATAAACTTTGTAGTTGTTAATTTAATTGCTGATGTTCTCCGTATCCCTGAAGAATATTAAGGATTAATCATCTGATTCATTTCAACAAGAGATAAGGCCTAAGTGAATTGAAATTTTACCAATTTAACCCTGTCTGCTTCCTAATAAGACATGATTAACATTTTTTCAATTAACAACACATAATTATTCCAGAGTCCTTGCTTGTATATATATTCCATCTTCTCAGGGTGCTTAGATGACTTCTTCATTTTTTTAAAAAAATATATCTACAGAACTATTAAAAGAGCAATGTATTCTTTTTGTTCTACATAAAAAAACAGGCTCAAATAAAATTAGTTGGTTTCTTACTGTTGGGAAGATTACAGCGTGTTCTGTCATCTGTTTTCCTAACTTCTTTTAAAAAAAAAAAATCTTTATTTACATTTCATTTAAAAAGAAAGGACAAACAACATAAAATGACAAACATAACCATACAACTGAACTTCCATATAGTACCCTAGTAAACATGTATTCGGTACTATAACTCTAAATTATATTCCGGAGAAGTTTTCCTAACTTCTGTACAATTTGTGATGATTTTATTTTGATTTTTTTTTTTCAGTATAGGAATATGTGGTTCTTTTGGTAATAGAAGACATTCACCGTTTGCGTTGTTTTCATTTATAAATGTTCTCCTTTTGAAATAGATCTATACTAGTCTTCCTTTATTTCTTTATCAGCAAAATATAAAATAAAAATAAAAATAAAATAAAAATTTCCACTACCGGTTCTCCAGAACTGGTCCCAACATGCTAAAACCCACCTCTGGAGAACCTATACATTTCAGACAAGTGACTGTCCAGTCTCTTCTTAAAAACTTCCAGTGTTGGAGCATTCATAACTTCTGGAGGCAAGATGTTCCACTGGTTAATTGTTCACACTATCAGGAAGTTTCTCCTGAATTCCAGGTTGCTTCTCTCTTTGCTTAGTTTCCACCCATTGCTTCTTGTACTGCCCTCTGGTGCTTTGGAGAATAATTTGACCCCCTTCTTCTTTGTGGCAGCCCCTCAAATACTGGGATACTGCTATCATGTCACACCTAATTCTTCTTTTCTTTACAGTAGCCAAGCCCAAATCCTGCAGCCGTTCTTTATATGTTTTATTCTCCAGGCTCTTGATCATCTTGGTTGCTCTTCTCAGATAGGCAATCCTCAACTTATGACCATGATTGAGCCCAAAAATTCATTTGCTAAGCAAGGCCGTTAGTAAGTTTTGCCCTGTTTTATTACCCTTTTTTTTTGCCAGAGTTGTTAAGTGAATCATGCAGTCATTAAGCAAATTCAACCTCCCCCATTGACTTTGCTTGTCGGAAGCTGCCTGAGAAGATTACAAATGATGATTCCATAAACTTGGGACAACGGTGCGACGTCGTAAATACAAACCAGTTACTAAGTGACTGAATTTGGCTCATACGACTGTGGAGATGCTGCATTGGTCATAAGTGTGAAAAACAGTCATAAGTCGCTTCTTTCAGTGACGTTATAACTTTGAATGGTCACTGAATGAATGGGGGTTGTACATCGTCCTCCTTAAATAATGAAATGGACATTTTTAACATGGCGCGTATTAGACGCTACAACTTTTCATAGTTAAAAAAACATTATTAAACTTTTTTTTCCCTAGGAAGAAAATAAATGTTGTTTCAGATGTTTGTTTGTTTTTTTTAAAAAAGTTTCTTTTTATTTTTCATCAACATGTTTAAATGTACAGTCTTTTATCCATCCTTATCCATTGTCCGTTCATCTTCTTCTTTAACTCCCATTAGGTAATTAATTAATTATTTGTTTGGGTCTGCTCTTTTACCATTTCCTTCTTTTGTTTTACTACAACCTTTCCTTTTTCCCTTCTCTTCTTTCTCCTCCTTTCTTTCTTCTTTCCTCATTCTTCCTCTCCTCTCCTTTCCTACTTCCTTTCCTCTTTCCCCTCTCCTCTCTTCTTCCTCCCCTTCTTACCCTCTCTCCTGCTCTTCTTTCCCCTTCCTTCTTCCTCTCCTTTTCCCATTCTTCTTTTCCCTTCTTCTCACCTCCCAACTCCCGTGCTTTCCCCTCTCTCCTCCTCCCCTCTTTTCCATTCCTTTGTTGTTTCCTTTTTTAAATTCAATCTGAGATTGTATTCCAGCAGACCCAATTTCTATTTACATCCCCCAGGGGGAGAGCCTTCTCTGTGAGGGCACCTGCCCTCTGGAATGAGCTGCCCCCGGAGATTCATAGGATCCCCGACCTCCGCACCTTTTGCTGCACCCTCAAAACGCTATTGTTTCACCAAGCAGGGCTGGCCTAAATGCTATTTTAATGGATGGTTTCTATTTTAGCTCTTTCGGCCAAATTATTTAATATTTTTTAAAATGTCTTTTAACTTTCATATAGTTGTGGGTTTTATTTTTGGCTGTACACCGCCCTGAGTCCTTCGGGAGAAGGGCGGTATAAAAATTTAATAAAATAAATAAATAAATAAATACGTCTTCATTTCCAATTTCATTTTTTGCTTTACTATTATTCCTCTAGTATTCCTGTACATTTTTTAATCAATCCATGTATCATCTGGGTATAACATTTGTGCTATTATCTTCAAAGTTTACCATTATTTCTTAAAATACATATTTATCTTTCCTTTTTTCATTTAATTTTAATATACTACCCTGTTGCTTCAGATGTTGATGGACCTCAGCATCTTCCTGATGCAGGGGAGAAGGCCTTTGCTCCAGAAACCCAGAATGGAGGTTGTAAAAGTTACTATTAGAATTACATTCAGAAACAGCCCTGCAGCTATAATTAGCAGTAGCTGGTAGCCTGGATGTATCCATATTGTGCTTGGAAGCATTAAGTAGAGAGCTCTTCTCAAGGAAACAAAAAGATTTAGAAGCAGCCCTACTCTTGTAGAACATCCCTTTCCTTACCTTTCTCCTCCAAGTTACCTATCTCCTAGGCGGGTATTCTGCTCCAAGGAGTTACTTTTAATTGAGCAAACTCCCAGAATAAGAACTCCTTTGAGTTCACAGCTGTTTCTTTTTGCTCTTTTCATTCAGCTTTTCAAGTGCCCTGCCTTTTCTTCCCTAATCCAAAGGGCTTCTTACTAATCTCTCTTCCCTCCCCCCACCCTCATTTCCTCCTTCATGAGATCCATGACACCCAATCCCCACCCCCTCTGCATTCTTGGGGATGTTGCTTTTTGAAAGCTTTTGAGGCCACCTGGCAACGGAATGGGAAAAATTGCCATAGCTGACTCACTCTGGCCAACCCACCACGGGACAATTTAACAATTGGATTTGATTGTTTAAAACGAATAGACTAGAATAGGAATAGGAATAGGAATAGGAATAGGAATAGGAATAGGAATAGGAATAGGAATAGGAATAGGAATAGGAATAGGAATAGGAACAGAACAGAACAGAACAGAACAGAACAGAACAGAACAGAACAGAACAGAATAGAATAGCAGAGGTGGAAGGGACCTTGGAGGTCTTCTAGTCCAACCCCCGGCTTAGGCAGGGAACCCTACATCACTTCAGGCAAATGGTTATCCAACATCTTCTTAAAAACTTCCAGTGTTGGAGCATTCACAACTTCTGGAGGCAAGTCGTTCCATTGATTGATTGTTCTCATTGTCAGGAAATTTCTCCTTAGTTCTAAGTTGCTTCTCTCCTTGATGAGTTTCCACCCATTGCTTCTTGTCCTGCCCTCAGGTGCTCTGGAGAATAGCTTGACTCCCTCTTCTTTGTGGCAGACCCTGAGATATTGGAATACTATTATTATGTCTCCCCTAGTTGTTCTTTTCATTAAACTAGAATAAAAATGATTTTTTTTCATTCCCCATTCATTTTGTTTCCTCCTTTTTGCATCCTTCCTTTAACAATTCTATTCCACCATTTCTTTGATATGAGTGGTAACTCTTGTCCTCTTGCAGCAGTTAGTGGTGGTGAGTTGGCTGTGGCGAATTGTCATAGACCCCCTGGCAATGAGGTTAGCATTTTTATTTGCACTCCTTCCTCCAAAACCGTTGCTCTGGTCTGGCAATTAAAGAAGAAGGGGAAAAAAAAGATTTGCTGTTCTGCATCAAACAGTGACTTAATGCACAAGGAGTTGGAGACCGTAACATCTGATATTTGGCATGTAATAAGAATTTGTGCTTTCTGTTCAACATTACACAATTTTACAGCGTCCATAGTTTCTTAGATAAATAACAAGTCAATTCCAAGGCACCCGAAGGCCAGACAAGGAATAATGGATGGAAACTGATCAAGGAGAGATTCAACCTAGAATTAAGGAGGAATTTTCTGACAGTGAGAACAATCAACCGATGGAACAGAAGTTGCCTTCGGAAGTTGTAGGAGCTTCATCACTGGAGGCTTTCAAGAAGAGACTGGGCTGCCACCTGTCGGAAATGGTGTTGGATCTCCTACTTGGGCAAGGGGTTGGACTAGATGACCTAAAAGCCCCCTTCCAACTCTGTTAATCTATGCAAAAGGAACACTGAAAAGGACTCAACTATCTATACATTACATTTTTGATCTAATGTTGTTCAGATCTAGCGGTAATTTGAAAGGGTTTTTTTTTTTAAAAAAATGTTAGGTATTTGGCTATTATCTAAATGGCTTCCCAGTTGTTTTAGTTATGTAACATACAGCGTATCCCACACCCATGGAATAACCCAGTAGCAGGTAACGGGAAAGGCTCATTAATGGTTGTTTATGGTAATTGACCAGAAAGCAAAACAAAAACAAAACCTCAGATTGGTTTAATGGGCAGCAGAACTAATGGGCTGCCTTAATGGTCAGAAGAAATGTGTCATTTGCTGGCTGGCAGATGTAAAACCGAAAAGAGATGAAAAGGGAAGGAAAGAGGGCTTTTCAAGCATTGTAGCTTAATACCCACAAGTTTAGAATCGGAGGCTTGTTTCTCAAACTTTTTATTTTATTTTGGAGTCTTTGATCCTCTCATCCTTTCAAGCTGCTTTCTAATTTGATAGCAATAACTATCATCACAAACACAATGGAAATGCATCATTAGGGGATGGTTTGCATCAGGAAATCTATAAATCTGGGAAGCGTTATGCAACAAGTCTGCACTCATTTGTCTCTTTCTTTCTTTCTTTCTTCTTTTTTTTTGGACATTGTGTTTGTTGTGAATGGCTATAGACAGGTTGCTTAGATTATAGACACAAATAATGCGGCTGTTTGCCACAAAGGCCCAGGACATCAGAGAAAAGGCTCCATTTCAATGAGGGTTGAGTTCCTAATGGACAAACAGTTTCTCTGTTCAGATAGCCAAGGGATAGAGAGGACAAAAACATGAAATATTATTGTTGGTGACAAGATGAGGAAAAGATGAGAAGGAAGGGGCGGCGAGAAGCTTCAAAGGAGCCAGTATCTACCAAGAAGTAACGACTGCATTACACTCAATATATTTTTGTTTTTGTTTTTCAGTCCCTGGTTTTCAAAACTTCTCCTAGAGTTTAGGGCAGTGATGGTTCACCCTTTTGGTGCTGAGTGCCCAAAGTGTGTGGGCCTGAATGCATGTGCGCGTGCCCTAACCCCCAAAATGCCCACGCATCCCTCATGTAGGTGCCCCGGACCTCCCCTCACCCCGTTTTGGCTTCCAGCTTGGACCTGGAAAGTCTCCTGCACCAGCCTGGAAGCCAAAACAGGGCACAGGGGTGCCGTGCGAGCCCCCCCCACACCCCGTTTTGGGCCTGGAAAGCCTCCTCCACCAACCTGCACCCCGACCCTCTGCGCATGCGCACATGCATCCCCTGCATGCGCCCCACCCCATACGCATGTGTGGCAGAGATCCAAAGACGAGCTAGTCAGCAGGAAGCATTGTCGCATGCGCAGTGGGGTTGGGCTGGGGCCATGACTGAGAGGACTCTGCATGTCACCTGTGGCATGTGTGCCATAGGTTCGCCATCACAGGTTTAGGGTGTGGTTAAGACATTGCGCTTCTCGGCTGAAAAGCCAACAGCCCAGGTTGACCATGTGATGGGGATGAGCTTCAATCTTCACTCCAGCTCCTGCCAATCTAGCAGTTTGAAAACATGCAAGTGCGAGCAGATAAATAGGTACCACTTTGGTAGGAAGGTAACAGTGCTATGTGATGTCGTGCTGGCCACATGACTGCAGAAATGTCTTCAGACAGCACTGACTCAATGACCTTGAAACAGAGATGAGTGCTGCCACTTCAGCCAGCAATGACTAGCAGTCCCAAAGGTGCTTTTTCAAGAGGCAACTGGACTTTCTTGTTTTTTTTTTTTCTTTTGAAGACATTTCACTTCTCATCCAAGAAGCTTCTTCAGCTGTGACAGGATGGTGGGGAATGGAAGGATTTATACTCCTTGCAGACAGCTGGTCATTTGCATCCTTTTAGAGGGTCGTTGAAGCACTTGGAGGTTTATCTGTGTCAGGGATGAAATCCAGCAGGTTCTGACGAACTGGTAGCAGAAATTTTGGGTAATTTGGAGAACCAGCAAATGCCACCTCTGGCTGGCCCCAGAGTGGGGTGGAAATGAAGATTTTGCAGTATCCTTCTCCTGGAGTGGGATGGGAATGGAGATTTTGCAATATCCTTCCCCTGCCACGCCCACCAAGCCACGCCCACAGAACCGGTAGTAAAAAAAAATAAAATTCACCACTGATCTGTGTCCTCAGGGTCACTTGAATGATGCTCCTGGTTCCTGCAGTCTGCAATTTTCTCTCTGGAAATCCATTCCTACTCCCACACCATTCCAAGGGCGTTCATCCCAAATTCTATAGCTAAAGGTCTGTAGAGATTCTCAGTCTTCCGGGTCATGGATGTACCTTGGAAAAACACCTTTGGGACAACCATGACCTGGCTGACTTGAGAATCTCTACAGACAATGACAAGCAGAGTAAAATCCACAGAGACTCCTTTTCCTTACCTCCTTTACCTACAAGTAAAACTGAAGTATCATACAATCATAAGACTGGGAGAAATCTGGAAGGTCTTCTGATCCAGCTCCCTACCCAAGGCAGGAATCCTTATACCATCCTGGAAAAATGGATGCCCAACATTTTCTTTAAAACACCAGTGATGGAGCGTTCACAGCTTTGGAATGCAAGCTGTTCCATTGATGAACTATTTTCACCATGAGGAAATTCCTCCTTTGTTTTAGGTTGGATTTCACTTTAAGTAGTTTCCATTTGTACCCAGCACCTCAGGTGCTATGGAAAACAAGTTTAGCCCCTCGACTGTTAGAGGACAGCTGTTGTGAGCTGTGGTGGCGCAGTGATTATAGTGCAGTACTGCAGGCTACTTCTGCTGACTGCCGGCTGCCTGCAATTTGGCAGTTCAAATCTCACCTGGCTCAAGGTTGACTCAATCTTCCATCCTTTCAAAGGTAGGTAAAATGAGGACCCAGATTGTGGGGGAAATAAGCTGACTTTGTATAAATATACAAAAGTATGAAGGCTATTGCTTAACGCATTGTAAGCCACCCTGAGTCTCTGGAGAAGGGCGGCATATAAATTAAAGCAAAAAAAAAAATGAGGACCCAGATTGTTGGGGGTAAGAGGCTGACTCTATAAACCGTTTAGAGAGGGCTGTAAACCACTGTGAATCGGTATATAAGTCTAAGTGCTCTTGCTGATTAGCTGTGATGGTGCAGTGGTTAAATGAAGCATTGCAGGCAAACTCTGCCCACTGCCAGGAGTTCAATCTTGACTGGCTCAAGGTTGACTCAGCCTCCCATCCTTCCGAGGTGGGTAAAATGAGGACCCAGATTGTTGGGAGCAACATGCTGACTCTGTAAACCGCTTAGACAGGGCTCTAAAAGCACTGTGAAGTGGAATATAAGTCTAAGTGGTGTTGCTACGTCACCCCTAATCCTTTGTTAGGCTAGTATATATCTAGCTGTCTCAACCATTCATCATATGGTTTAGTCTCCAGACTTCTTATCATCTTTGTTGCTGTTCTCTGCACTATAAGTTCCTTCAGGAAAATCTTTGTTCCTTGGCAATCCCTATGTTGTTCTCATTAGCATTGCCATCTAGAAAAGTGCATCTCTATTTTATTCTGGTATTATGGACCTTTTATCTTACGTGCAACTTGTATCTCCTTGGAGTAGCATTTTATTATTATTACTATTGACCCAACTCTGCAATATACTGAGGTCATAGCATTCCTGCTATCTTTGGCTTCGGACAGCTAATTGGGCCCTTGTGCCCTTGATATTCAATATTATATCTGAACATTTGGGGCAGAGTTTTGCGCAACTAGTCGCTGGTGCTTTTGAGTTCATTGGTACTAATGAAGTACTTTGTCAAAGACGATCCCTTTTGCTAAAGCTGGACACATAACAGCTAACTGTTATTTAACTCTATTAAATATCGCCAGCCACACTAACACTTCTGCACCTCCCTATCGGGAAGGAAGGAAAGCAAAGTTAGGTAACCTAAATTGCAAAGTTCAGAAACATTAGAACATTAAAATAATAATAATAATAGAGACTTGTATCAAAATTCAAATGCTAGCATTTGCTAGCATTCTGTAGAATATTGGAAAACCAGGTATCAGGTGAAAAAGAGGAAGGCCAGCTAGGGCCTTCTTATGCTTCAGCTCCTAGGGGTTTATGGAGACTCACAGCCATGCAGGTCATGGTTGTCCCAAAGGCAGGGGTGGGTTCTAAAATTTCTTCCTACCGGTTCTGTGGGTGTGGCTTATTTTGTGGGCATGGCTTGGTGGGCGGAGGGTAATGTGACTGGGTGGGGCGTGGCCAACTTCTTTTTTTTTTACTTTTCAAAGCATTTTTTCTACAATTTTAAGAGGTTGTAGAAAAAAATGCTTTGAAAAGCCTCTGCCGATCAGGCAACTCAGCTGGGATCATCAGAGGCTTTTCAAAGCATTTTTTTTTTACCACCTCTTCCGCTGAAAAGATTGTAGAAAAAATGCTTTGAAAAGCCTCTGACGTTCCCAGCTGAGCTGCGGGATCATCAGAGGCTTTTTTTTTTTTTTTAACTTTTAAAAGCATTTTTTCGGCCGAAGAGGTTGTAGAAAAAATGCTTTTAAAAGTAAAAAAAAAAAAAAAAAAAAAGCCTCTGATGAGGTAAGCGAGTGGCGACCGGGCCCAGGACCAGTTTGCGGGCATGGCCAGCCAATGTTATTACCGGTTCTCAGAACTACTACAAATTTTTAATACCGGTTCTTGTGAACTGGTGCGAACCGGGAGCAACCCACCACTGCCCAAAGGTGCTTTTTCAAAATGCAACTGGACTTTCTTTGTTTTTCCTTGAAGACACTTTGCTTCTCATCCAAGAAGCTTCTTCAGTTCTGAAGTTTTCAAGGGAAAAACAAAGTCCACCAGGCAGCCCTTAAGTGAATCTGGCTTCCCCCACTGACTTTGATCTCTTCACTTTTATCGTGATTCAGATGCTAAAACTGGCATTTGGGAGACCTTGTTTCAAGTATAGGTCGTCCTTGACTTACAACAGTTTATTTAGTGACCATTTGAAGTTACAACAGCAAGTTTTAAAAAATAGACCATTTTTCACACTTACAAACGTTGCAGCATCCTGACTCAGATTTATGACGGTTGCAGTGTCCCGGAATCATGTTAATCCCCTTTTGTGACCTTTTGACAAGCAAAGTCAATGGGGAAGCCAAATTCAGTTAACAGCCGTGTGACTAACTTAACAACTTAACAATTGTGGCCAAAAAAGTTGTAACATGGGGCAAACTCACTTAACAAATTTCTCACTTACCAAGAGAAACTTGGGGTTTTAATTATGATCATAAATTGAGGACGACCTGCATTTTGGGTTCCCTACATTTATGGCATTGACTTAGCTGTAAATACTTTCATAAATAAGTACTGTGACTGTGTATTATGTCTTGAGATTTTTAATTTGGTCTGATTCAGTTTTTTCTGTGTGCTTCCTCCTTCTCTCGTATTCTTCTGAGCAAAAATAATTTGTAGGATGGTTCATTTACCTCCATTACCAATCCCTGTGATTCATTTGCATCCTTCTCTGATTCAGACACAATTACGGTAATTTGGGTTATGGATATGTGTGTGTGTGTGTGTGTGTGTGTGTGTGTGTGTGTGTGTGTGTGTGAAAGAGAAAGATAATGTAAAATAACTTCAGACCAAAGGAGTGCAGAACCTTCCAATGTCTTGTCTAAAAGACGAGTCATGGCAGCTGGACTTATTTTCTTGTTGGCTTGAGACGTTTTGCTGCCCATTGAAGCAGCTTCTTCAGTCTGAACAAATTTGTCAGAGGAATCTGAGTAGGCAAGCAGTTTGTTTGTTTGTTTGTCGAGTATGTATTAGATAATATATATAAGTATAAGCATGAATTGAATACATAAAATGAATACAATTAAAGGGGACATTAGGACAGGGATGGTAGGCACGCTGGTGCTCTTTTGCACACCCCTTACAGACCTCTTAGGAATGGGGTGAGGTCAACAGTAGACAGTTTTAGGTTAAAGTTTAGGGGGTTTTGGGATGAGACCACAGAGTCTGGTAGTGCATTCCAGGCATTAACAATTCTGTTACTGAAGTCACATTTTCTGCAATCGAGTTTGGAGCAATTCACTTTAAGTTTGTATCTATTGTGTGCTCGTGTATTGTTGTGGTTGAAGCTGAAGTAGTCATTGACAGATAGGACATTGTAGCAGATGATTTTATGAGCTATCCTTAGGTCATACCAAAGGTGGCGTACTTCTAAATTTTCTAAACCCAGAATTTCAAGTCTGGTGGCATAGGGTATTTTGTTGCGAGCAGAGGAGTGGAGGACTCTGCTTGTGAAATATTTCTGGACGCACTCAATTGTATTAATGTCCGATATGCAGTGTAGGTTCCAGACAGATGAGCTGTATTCGAGAATTGGTCTAGCAAATGTTTTGTATGCTGTGATATTACCGGAGAAGAAGCTACGCAAGATTAGGTTTACAACTCTTAATGTCTTTTTGGCGATGTTGTTACAGTGGGCTTTGGCACTTAGATCTTGCAGTTTGCCACTTTTCTTATTGTCCTTTCCTATTCCTGCACCATCCTTCCTTCTCCAAAGTATGTGGCAATCGATGAAGGTTCTCGGTCTTCTAAGTAGAATTGTCCAAAAGTTGAGATGCTGCTTGGGTGAGCAGCGAAATGTCTCAAATCCACAAAAACTGTGGAGTTGAGACTAATTCAACTGTTACCCAATTCTACCTGGGTGACTCTGAATCTTCATCCCTCCCAATGTCTTGTTTTAACCAAAAAGAACACAGTTAGAAGGGACCTTGGAGGTCTTCTAGCCAACCCCTACTCAAGGCGGAGACCCTATACCCATGATGGCGAACCTATGGCACGTGTGCCACAGGTGACACACGTAGCCATATCAGTGGGCATGCAAGTTCAGCTCTGGCGTGCATGTGCACACAAGCCAGCTGATTTTCGGGCCTTCTGGGCCCACTGGAAGTATGTATGTATGTATGTATGTATGTATGTATGTATGTATGTATGTATTTATTTGTTTGTTTGTTTGTTTGTTTGTTTGTTTGTTTGTCACATTTCTATGCCGCCCAACTCCCTAGGGACGCTGTAGTAGGGAAACAGGCTGTTTCCTGCCTCTGGACGGCCTTTGGTAGTGGTGGGGAAGGTTTGTTTTTTCTCTCTCCCCAGGCTCCATATCCTTTCTAGGAGCCTGGGGAGGGTGAAAACGGCCTTCCCCACCCCCTGGAGGCCCTCCAGAGGCTGGAAATGACCCATTTGCCAAATTTCACTGGGACCGGAAGGTCCATTTTTCACTCTCTCCAGCCTAGAAAGGCTCTGGAGCCTGGGGAGAGAGAAAAGCAGGCCTACCAGGCCCACTGGGCCATCATGTGCCAGGAGCGGGAGGGAGTGGGGGGGGGTCACATGCACATGTGCAGGGGTGGGGTGCATAGAAATATGGGTGTGGCCGAAAACCACCCCCCATACTCCTGGCAGGCAATGGCAAAAGTTTAGCCATCACTGCCCTATGTTTTCTGGACAGAAAAGTGGCTGTCCAGTCCAGTCTCTTCTTAAAAGCCTCCAGTGATGGAGCACCCACAATGTCTGGAGGCAAGCCTCTATTCATCCTGATCACAACAGTCCTGTGGCAGTTACGTTTGCAAATCTTCATTGACTTAGTCATTGCATGAGTACAGTTGATGCTTTCTTGTGACCAAGGACCTACTAAATAATAGATTTTTAGGCTGTATTGGTTTCCCTCCTCATGTAACAGAGTGGGAAAAGACCTTGCGAGGATTTCTCTCAAGACACTTCAAGGGAAAAGAAATTTGGGAGGGTTCGGGCTCCCTGACTGGGAGTTATATCAAAAGGCGGCAAAAATAATTTGGATAAAGGAGTGGATCAAATTACAAGAAGGTAGAATTTTGACACTAGAAGGACACGATCTCCTTGAAGGATGGCACGCTTACCTCTGGGACATAAAGGATAGGAAGAAAACTCATTTCTATAAACATAAAATTAGAGAGACATTGATCCGTACGTGGCTGGAAATTAGACAGAAGATATATACCAAGGTTCCTAGCTGGTTGTCGATTATGGACGCTCTAGTGGCCCCAAATAGAAGAGGGAACTATAAAATGGGCACATATAAGGATATCTTGGATGAAGAAGGGAAGCTCAAACCCTTGGAAGTACTGAGGGACCAGGGGTTTATTCTGGATTGGTGGAAATATCTTCAGATTAAGTCTAGATTTCAAGAAGATAGAGATAAATGTGGTATTGAAATGAAATATGGATATTTTGACAAAATTATTTGGGGACCAGATAAGAAAATGCTATCGAAAATCTATAACTTTATATTAGATGAGGATAGAGCCGAGAAGATAGCTAAAAATCAGCTAAGCATTTGGGAGAAAAATTTAGGATATGGCCTTAATTTCAATGATTGGGAGATAGCTTGGAACAGAAATCTCAAAATAACGAAATCCGTAACATTCAGGGAAAATCACTACAAAATGTTGCATAGGTGGTACCTAGCCCCGGACAGGCTGGCCAAAATATTTCCAAATTCCTCTGCTTTATGTTGGAAATGTGGAAAGACGGTCGGCACCTTTTATTATCTGTGGTGGACTTGCCCTGAGACCAAAAAGTTTTGGTTAAAGATCCGACTCTGGCTCTCGGAAATAATGGGACAAGAGATAGCCCTGGCTCCGGAATCCTTCCTCTTAGGTATGATTGGAGATGGTCTCGACAACAATAAAACCCAACTGGCAATTCAAATTATTACTGCGGCTAGATTAGCCTTTGCGAAACTCTGGAAATCCAACTCTACCCCCTCTGAAGAAACATTAATAAATAAAATTCTAGAGTGCGCAGAGATGGCCAAATTGACGAGCGAGCTAAAAAACGAAGAGAACTTTAAGTATCACGAAGTATGGGGAATTTGGTATAATTGGTTAAAGAATAGGATAAAAATATGATAATAAGCTACGATCTGTTAGACACTCGAAATGGACTTAATTGTATAGAAATGTAGAGAATTGTATAGAACTGCATATTGTATAACTATGGATGGAATTCATTTAATGTTTGATCTATGAAATGTGTAAACATTGCACCTCGGATCAAGATTGTGATTGTACATTGTCTTTTTAAAAAATTAGAAAATTCAATAAAGTATTTAAAAAAAAAAAAAAAAAGACCTTGCGGGTCTTCTAGCCCAACCTCCTGCTAAAAGAGGAGATCCTACCTATACCATTCCAGACAAGTGGCTGTCCAGTCTCTTCTTAAAAGCCTCCAGTGATGGAGCACCCAGAACTTCTGAAGGCAAGCCATTCTGAGGATTAATTGTTCTCAGTGTTAGAAAGTTTCTCCTTATTTCTACGTTGCTTGTCTCCTTGATTAGTTTCCATCCATTGTTTTTTGCCTTGTCTTCAGGTGCTTTAGTAATAGGTTGGCCCTTTCTTCCTTGTGGCAACCCTTCAAGTATTGGAAGACTGCTGTCATGTCACCCCTGGTCCTTCTTTTCATTAAATGTACAGTTAAGTTCTGTAGTACAGTGGACTAAAGCACTGTTATTAACATCTGCTGCTTGCAATTACTGCAAGTTCAAATCTCACCAGGCTCAAGGTTGACTCAGCCTTCCATCCTTTCAAAGGTAGGTGAAATGAGGACCCAGATTGTGGGGGCAATAAGCTGACTTTGTATAAATATACAAAAGGATGAAGGCTACTGCTTAACGCATTGTAAGCCACCCTGAGTCTCTGGAGAAGGGCGGCATATAAATTAAAAGCAATCTACAGATTTCCCCACTCAATCCAGAGTTGGCCAGTTTTTATCTATTCCTCTATATCAGAGGTCTTGGCAGCTTTTAAGACTTGTGGACTTCAACTCCCAGAATTATCCAGCCAGCTGTGCTATGCTATGCTGGCTGGAGAATTGTGGGAGTTGAAGTCCACAAGTCTTAAAGCTGCCAAGTTTGAAGACCTCTGCTCTATATTCTTTTCAGAGGCTATTAGAATGAAGAGAGCTCGTAGACTCAGTTTGTATATTGCTCATTCAAATATAATTTGCTTGGTTATAATTCAGCGTGGCATGGGACTCCAGGCAACATGAGTTGTAAAGCACAGTTTATAGCTAGTGTGTTGTGTCCATCGAGATAATTTTGATTTATTTCATGAAAAATTATGAATCCACCCATGGTTTTAATGTCGTATGCATATCAGATTGTAATGGTAACCAGTAACTCCATAAGGGACAGGTAATAACATTGTTGATTATATTACATTATAGTTTGTTTGTTTTAATGGCAGAATAATGGAAATCATAAAAAGGGATTTGCATCAGACTACAAAGTATATTTTTTTTCAACTCCAGAAAGCCTCATTAAAGGTATTTGTCTTCTGCAATTGCTATTAGAATTTTATAGCTCAGTTTAGACTCTGAAGTAAATGACTGCTTGTAATAGTGGAATGTATTGACAAATTTGTGTTTTGATTCCCTCTTTGTTCTACATTGCTGAGTTGGTAAAATAAATATGAATTAGAGACCAGGATAAAACAAACTTACAAACCATCGTTTATAGCATTTTAGTGGGTCTGCAAATAGCAAGTAAAGTGGCTGATTTTATTCTGACATATAGCAGGTAATTTAAATGATATCTTTTCATCAGAAAACAAAGCTACATGTGAATTTATTCGGTCAATAATACCTGCAAATCATCATCATCATCATCATCATCATCATCATCATCATCAACAACTCAAGATCTTGTGGGACTTTAGGATTCAGACTGACAGGCACTTGGTCCACAACACACCTGACATAACAATAGTTGAAAAGAAAAAAGTATGGTTCATTGACATTGCAATACCTGGTGATGCACAGATTGAAGATAAGCAGCAAGAAAAAATCACAAAGTACCAGGATTTGCAAATTGAAGTTGAGCGACTGTGGAAAAAGAAATCGTGTGTTGTCCCGATTGTAATTGGAGCCCTTGGAGCAATACCCAAAGGGCTACCCCGCTATTTAGAAATTCTAAATTTGCCGGACTTGAACATTTTGACTCTACAAAAAACCACCTTACTCGGAATAGCTTACATCCTCCGACGATACCTTAACAGTTCCTAGGTCCTTGGTTAGGACTCGAGCTGCTGAGCTATTAACCAGCCTCAAAGGCTGTGAATCTCACTAAAGATTAAATAATAATAATAATAATAATAATAATAATAATAATAATAATACAGAGATATAAAACTTTGCTACCTTTGGAAATACAAATTGGAGGCGCAGAGTTTAGAGTAAGGCATGTCTGTTGCCCTTTTCTGCTTTATAAATTACAATGTAATGCAGTGCAAATAAAATTGGCTGAATCAATTTCTTTCTCGCTTGCGTCCATTCATAGACGTTGGTTGCCTAAACTGAATAATTTCTTTCTCCGCATTAAATCTGTGCATATTGAATGTGTAGATTTGCATTAAAAGCATACATTGACATTGTTGTTTTCTTTATGCCTGCTCCGAAAATGTGAAAAATTTCTCTCTGGGTTACTTTATTTTCCAAACCCTTTTTCATCTTTTGAGCCTCGCAAAGCATTTGCAAAGTGTGAAAGCCCAAGATCGCCACAACTTGAGCTTCGTAGGAGAATCGGGGATTTATCTGCTGTCTTGGAATTCCACAAAGATCAAAATACTTCTGTATCCCACTCAGGGCGGGGGGTGGGGTTTGGTGGAGTGGGAGGCAAGATTGTGCCAGATGCAAAAGGACAGACAGGCTGCCAGCACAGTTCCTGATGTTGGTATCGCAGCGCCACACAAATGAAAATGAAAATATCCTCACCAAACTCTTTGCTTGCCCGCTGGGTGAAGGATTTCCGAATCGAGAGCTAAATGAGAAGGCTCGGAAGTGAGAAATGAATGTGTCCTTTTTTTTGTTTTCGTACAACAAAAATTACAATTTAGCATTAACTTTTAAAGGGACGCAGTGACTCAGTGGCTAAGGTCGGCAGTTCAGCTGTTCGAATCCCTAGCGCCACGTAACGGGGTGAGCTCCCCTCCCAGCTTCTGCCAACCTAGCAGTTCGAAAGCACGTAAAAAATGCAAGTAGAAAAATAGGGACCACCTTTGGTGGGAAGATAACAGCGTTCCATGCGTCTTTGGCGTTGAGTCATGCCGGCCACATGACCACGGAGACATCTTCGGACAGCGCTGGCTCTTCGGCTTTGAAATGGAGATGAGCACCGCCCCCTAGAGTTGGGAACGACTAGCACATATGTGCAAGGGGAACCTTTACCTTTTAAAGGGATATCGGGGAACTCAATGTCAGACGCTTGGTCAGTGATTGTCACCTTGGGATTTCAGTTTCGGAAACTCTCCGAACAGGTGATCCTTGCCTTGCAACAGTTCCCTTAATGACCATTCAAAGTTACAATGGCACTGGAAAAAAAAGACTTACGACTGTTTTTCACATTTACGACCATTGCAGCATCCCCATGGTCACATGATCAAAATTCAAACACTGGGCAACTGACTCGTATTTATGACGGTTGCAGTGTCCCGGGGTCACGTCATCCCCTTTTGCGACCTTCTGACAAGCAAAGTCAATGGGGAAAAGCCAGATTCGGAAATACGTAAGATCTCCGACCTCCGGGTGTTCCACTGCGCACTGAAGACCCTGTTATTCCGCCAAGCAGGGCTGTCAATATAATAATTTTAAATTGGGGTATTTTAATTTTTAGGGTTTTAAATCGGCCAAATTTATTTAATTATTTTAATTTTTAATTATTGTTGTGTCTTGTGTTTTTAAATTGGCTGTACACCGCCCTGAGTCCTTCAGGAGAAGGGCGGTATAGAAATAAAATTATTATTATTATTATTATTATTATTATTATTATTATTATTATTATTATTATTATTATTATTATTATTATTTATTGGTTAATCTTTAGTGAGATTCACAGCCTTTGAGGCTGGTTAATGGCTCAGCAGCTCGAGTCCTAACCAAGGACCTAGGAACTGTTAAGGTATCGTTGGAGGATGTATTATTATTATTATGATTATGATTATTATTATTATTATTATTATTATTATTATTATTATTATTATTAACGTAACAACCGTGTCACTAATTTAACGACTGCAGTGATTCCCTTAAGAACTGTGGCAAGGAAGGTCCTAAAAAGGGCAACATTCACTTATTTATTTATTGGTTCGATTTATATATGCCACCCTTCTCCGGAGACTCAGGGCGGCTTACAATGCGTTTAAGCAATAGCCTTCATACTTTTGTATATACCTGCTTAGTAGGGCTTTTGGCCCCCCCTAAGTGGTGTTCTATTTTATACAAAGTCAGCTTATTGCCCCCACAATCCGGGTCCTCATTTTACCTACCTCGGAAGGATGGAAGGCTGAGTCAACCTTGAGCCTGGTGAGATTTGAACTCGCAGTAATTGCAGGCAGCTGGCAACTAAGTGCTATTTAACAGCACTTTAGTCCGCTGCACCACCAAGGCTCCTTAAAATCCACATTTTCCCCCCTTAAAATCCACATTTTTAATCATTTCCTATTTTTCTCTCCTTGCACACAAGGTAAATACGACAGTTATTGATCTACAGATACATTTTTGACTTTTTCACCTAAGCAAAATTTAAAATTACTGAATAAATCCACTTTCTGGAAAAACTGGTCCTTTCATAATGTTGTTGTTTTTGAGTAAGTCCATTTTGAGGAAAGCCATTTCTAAAACTGTGTAGACTTAAAAAGGGCTTTGCTTATTCAACTCAAGCATTTTTTGGTCAGTCTCTTTCCTGTTATCTCTGCTGTTTCTTAAGTCCAAACCACAATGGTTAAAGGTTTCGGAAGAATATATTGTGATTCCTATAATACTAGGAAAAAGTTTATCATCTGGATTTATATTTATGCTATTTATGCAGCCTCAGGAGTAATGGACTTTGGTTAATAGTTGTAGACCTGCATATGTGTAATCTATATATATATATAAATGGCTGATTGTGTGGGTGTATGTTCCAGCATAACTCTGGAATGCCTCGAGCAATTTCAACCAAACTTGGTACACAGATAACTTACTTTCTGGAAAAAATACTGTGGGAGTAAGACGTCCCTAACACCCCTCAGTGTGTATGTGTGTGTGTAGTTTTTTAATACTATTTAAAAATAGTTTTCTAATAGTTTTTTAGGCTGTATTTGTTTCCCACCTCTTGTATACTGAATAAAAGAATAACAGAGTGGGAAGGGACCTTGGAGGTCTTCTAGTCCAACCCACTCCTCAAGCAGGAGATCCTCTATCATTCCAGACAAGTGGCTGTCCAGTCTCTTCTTAAAAGCCTCCAGTGATGGAGTACCACATCTTCTGGAGGCAAGCTGTTTCACTGATCAATTGTTCTCACTGTCAGGAAATTTCTCCTTAGTTCTAAGTTGCTTCTCTCCTTGACTAGTTTCCATCTATTGCTTCTTGTCCTGCCTTCAGCTGCTTTGGAGAATAGCTTGACTCCCTCTTCTTTCTGACAGCTTCTCAAATATTGAAACACTGCTATCATGTCACCCCTAAAACCTTTCACTAGACTATACATACCCAATTTGTACAACCATTTTTTCATATATGTTAGCCTCCAGCCAGTGGTGGAATTCAATTTTTTTTTACTACTGGTTCTGTGAGTGTGGATTGATGGACGTAGCTTGGTGGGCGTGGCAGGGGTAGGATACTGCAAAATTTCCATTCCCTCCCCATTCCTGGTGGAAGGATATTGCAAAATCCCCATTCCCTTCCCACTCCAGGGGAAGGATACTGCAAAATCTCCATTCCCACCCCACTCTGGGGCCAGCTAGAGGTGGTATTTGCCAGTTCTCCGAACTACTCAAAATTTCCGCTACCAGTTCTCCAGAACCTGCCAGAACCTGCTGGATTTCACGCCTGCGTCCAGCCTTCAATCATCTTTATTGCTCTTTTCTACACTTTCCAGAGTCTCAGCATCTTTATCATGTGTGATATACAATATTGCTCGTCAATGAATGAAACTATTCATTTGCTAAAGAAGCATGTTAAGTATAAATGTTATAAAAGTACATCTTCTGTATGTACTGTATTCCCTTTCTATTAAAAACACAGCTTGTTTTTCAATCTGGATGGATATATGAATACACCATAGCACACTTGCTTGCTGGACAAGTAGAAGAGTGGCTGGGTGTTACTTATTTTTTCAAAGAGTTCATTCTTTGATTAAAATAGTTGTATCTGCTTTTCTGCTCCAGATGGCTCCCTTGAAGCAGAACAAAATAAAAAAGGCACCACTAATAAATCAGCAAAACGTTTGACAAAGCCAGAAGCAACTGAGTAGCTTCCTTCAAATCTTTAGACTATAACTCCCAGAATTTCTGACAATTTTCCAGGCTGGCATAGTTTAAATCTTGATAGAAACATGGGTTTTTTTTGGTGGCAAAGGGGGAAATAAGTGGGTTTTCCCAACATGTGGCAGCTTTGTTTCATTTCAGTGTTTGTGTTGTAGAGGGGAATATGTCTCCTGTAGTTGTAGCAGTGTTGTGATTTACCACATCAAGATACAGTGCACGGTCTTTCTTCAAACGTGACTCCATGAAACTTTCCATGTTTTTCTGTGGACGCCAAAGGCCCAAAGAGAGCTCTAGAAGAAAACTCTTCTGACAAACATACTTGTTTCTTAAGGAACTTCAGATACAGATTAACAGAGTTGGGAGGGACCTTGTAGGTCATCTAGTCCATCCCTCACCCAAGCAGGAGACCCTATACCAGTGATGGCTAACCTTTTCCGGACTGATTGCCCAAAGCGCGCAGCCCCCGCGCATGCGCCTCCCACATGTGCCCCACACATGCACATGCAGCCCCCTGTATGTGCCTCGCCCCCCCCATGCATGCACGGCAGAGATCCAAAGACCAGCTGGCTGGCGGGAGGTGCATGCGCAGCTGAGGTGAGCTGGAGCAATGGCTCATGTGCCCACAGAGAGGGCGCTGCGTGCTACCTCTGGCACACGTGGCATAGGTTTGCCATCATGGCCCTATACCATTTCTGACAGATGGCAGTCCAGTCTCTTTTTGAAAGCTTCTAGGGATGAAGCTCCCACAACTTCTGAAGGCAACTTCTGTTCCATGGGTTGATGGCTCTCACCGTCAGAAAATTTCTGCTTATTTCCAGGTTAAATCTCTCCTTGTTCAGTTTCCATCCATTGTTCCTTGTCTGGCCTTCGGGTGCTTTGGAAAATTGCTTGACCCCCTCCTCTCTGTGGCAACCCCTCAAATAGTGGAACACTGCTATCATGTCTCCCTCTTTAAAAGGAAACATCACTCACTCAAAGCAGTTTGTCCATGCTAAGTGCTTAACAAATATTTTCTAACAATCTCTATTAGGGGTTAGTTCTACTTATCTTTACTACCAGTTCGCAATGGGATCGCACGCACGCCGAGCTTCTGCGCATGCGCAGATCGCCAATGATGACATCTGGGGCAGTGGGCGGGGCCTCCCACCAGTTTTCCTACTGGTTCTTGTGAACCGGTCCGAACTGGGGGCAATCCACCACTGATCTCTATCCTGTTTGCTAGAAAGTATAATTTGAAAAGTTCTCTCCCAGGACAGAGTGTTTGCTGGAACCTTCCTCCTGCACTTTTGCAGACTCCCTTCTACCTGCCATGGCAAGTTAACTTAATTACACCTCCACTAATACCTTTTCACACCACCTCAGAAGAAAGCCCACATGCCTATTCTTAGCTGGCAGTTCTCCAGATATTTCCAGAAGGGTAGCCAAATTTATTGCACTTATTATCGCTATTCAATGCTCCATTGTATCACAATTTTTGGAACCTCAATACTTTCATGTGTACAGTTGGGCTAACTTCCGGAAATCCCTCTCCCTCTCCCATTCCCTCTCCCTCCCTCCCACCTCCCTCTCTCTCTCTTTATATATATATAGAGAGAGGGGGGAGGGAGAGGGAGAATATACCAAATTTGGTATAAAATGGTTTGTCGTGAATGCGACTGCTTGAGGGCTCCTGGATTGGAGCTGAAAGGAGAAAGGGAAGCAGTATTTTCCCTCCCGTATTGGGGTAGACCAGGTGCTTAGATAGGAAAACACTTAATCTCTCCCGTGGCTCAAGCTGATAAAGGCAGGAGAACTTGTGGCTCAGAGGTTAATACAACTGCCTAATATGCAGGCAGTCCAAGTTTGAATCCGAGTAAGGGTATGGCTAGCTGATGAGAGCCAAATAGCTTGAAATAAATCTATACTAGTCTCTCTTTATTTCTTTATCAGCAAATATAAATTATATGTATATATGTATGTATATATATACTTTTGGTCTTTTAGATTAATTCACATAAATAAAGAGCCCTAGAAATGGCTAGTTTGTATTATTATATAAAAGTAAAAAGTTGAGGCTTGATGTTATTATTTTATTGTACTGCACCAAAAAGAGTTGGAAGTCAATACTTTTTCTTTTTTTCCCCTTTTTTCCTCCCTTATTTTCCTATTATTTTCTTCTTTCTTTTCTTTTTGTATTTTATATTAATACAATTTTGAATGCAAGAGAGAGAGAGAGAGAGAAAGAAAGAGAGAGAGAGAGAGAGAGAGAGAGAGAGAGAGAGAGAAAGAGAAAGAGAGAGAAAAGAAATACATCCAGATCAGGAATTTTAGAACACCTATTATCACGCAAAAGAAAGCAGGCTCTGTCCTGCCACCCTGAATTAAACTGCAGAAATTGTGGCAAATTTCCACAATTTGGAAATTGTGGCAAATTTCTGGATTTTATTTTAGGACAATTTTTTTTTTTTAAATGTTCATCAGTATAGTATTTCAGAATGTTGTCGATTCTATAGCAACAAACGTATCTAATTGGCAACACCCAAAATCAAAGTTTCATTTTTTTTCAATCTCAAACATGAAGTCCAGTAGCGGTTTCCAAGCAGAAACAAAGTTAATTGTGTTCTTTTCTTTAATCAGAGCAGTCAATTTGGCCATCTCTGCTAACTCTGTTAATTTTTGCAGCCATTCTTCCATGGTGGAAATCAAAATATCCTTCCAATTTTGTGCTGATGTCAACACATATAACATCAAAGTACCTTCCGCCCCGCACCCCGCCCCCGAAAAAAAAATATTCATTTGGATGTATTTCAAGTGCCTTGGTATCTCCCAGCCCAAGCCAACATTGGCAAGAGTTATCCTTGCTAGAGATTGGGGGTATTAAAACCCACCCACTTGGAGGACAATAGTGTTGTGGCCTGTCGGATAGATAGATAGATAGATAGATAGATAGATAGATAGATAGATAGATAGATAGATGATAGATAGATAGATAGATAGATAGATAGATAGATAGATAGATAGACAGATAGACAGATGATGATAGGCAGGCAGGCAGGCAGGCAGGCAGGCGGACAGGCAGACAGGGAGCCAGAATTCAAAGTATTTTATTAGGTAAGGAATGATGAGGTGGGTCCTTAGGTCCTTATAGAGAATACAGTTCTGTATAGCAGAAGCTGAACTGTAGTTTCAACCTATTGGTTCAAGTAAACAAAGTTGATTTATTCAGAACTGATAGGTGCACCAAGAAAAACAAACAATTATGTATTTAATTCTTTACAGGTTTTTTTAAACCTTGTATTACCTAATGAACTACATGACATTTTCATTTGTTGCTACTGCTGTTAAATCAAAACTTACCAAAACTGACAAAATTGTCCATCCACTTTGAATACTGATCTCTTAAAATTGGGGAGCAATTGTTTTTTTACAGTTAACATCACTTTCAATGTTTCTGAATTCTTTTGTCTGCCAGGAGCTGTGGTGGCTCAAAGTATAAATATATATTTTCTGAACTAACAGGTAGCACGTTTCTTAATTGCCTGTTCTTTAGATTGTACTAAGAAAAATGACAAGGGAGATACAGGATGAAACCAGGCCAGAAAGGAACTGATCAACTTTTTTAAAAACGTTCTAGCCAAATGAATATTTTCTGGAATCCACCTGCTAGACAGCAAATCAAAGTTTGCAAGCTTGCATGTTCTCTTTAACCTTGGCAGTTTCTCCACTTGCATTTTGCCAGTTTTTGTTTCTCCAATATTGCCCAGCTCACCTGAATGTATAATCAAGTTAAATCTTTGCTTATGGTCAATGACCAGATGCAGCTAACAATATTACAAGGGGTGGGTGAGAAGGGAGTGAGTTAAAGATAACTGAAGAATTTAAACCAACATGAGGTGAAACAAAAGCATTTAAAGAAAGAGGAAAGGAAAGAAGGAAAGGAAAGGAAAGGGCAAGGAGGGAGGGAGGGAGGGGGAGAGAGAAAGAGAAAGAAAGAAAGAAAGAAAGAAAGAAAGAAAGAAAGAAAGAAAGAAAGAAAGAAAGAAAGAAAGAAAGAAAATGAGAGAAAGAGAGAGAATGAGAGAGAAAGAAAGAAAGAAAAAGAAAGGAAGGAAGGAAGGAAGGAAGGAAGGAAGGAAGGAAGGAAGGAAGGAAGGATTATAAATGTGTTGCCCTACAGTTGTTGTCATTGTTGTTGTTTAACTTCTGCTCCCATGTTCCCCCAGTATTGTTCATCCTGGCTAGAATTGATAGAAATTTATTAATAGTTGAGTTTATTGTTTATCCTCTGTGAAGATTTGCTTGTTTTTTACCTTAATATCCTGTGTAACCTCAGCCCTTGGGGGTTTGTAAGTGACGGCTTGTAATGAAGCTTCCATCTGTGTGTGTTGTGCCAACGTAGGCAATTTTAGATTGTTCTGGTTTGGGCAAAGCAAGCCTTAGCGTAATGTGTGAACCTCTCTGGAGAGCTCCAGGTTCTGTTCTTATAATGAGACCTGATTTGGCCTAATGGCTAATCAATAAAGTATTATCATAGGACAACAGAGCAACTGTAGCCCAGGTGGGGTTTGTATGCCACCAGAAACACTGAAGAGAAAATACAACCTTCATTTTGGATGGAGCAGCAGTTCCCTTAAATATCACATCTGGTAATTTTCATTTTCAGCAGGATGGGCAGAATGGGAAGATGGAGGAAAAAGTAGTTCTATCATTTTGACAAGCCAGACGCCGGAGTCTTTCAATTCTCAGAACTCCTTACTTAAGCTGTAAGTGCCGATAGTGGCAGAGTCACGAAGCCATGACAAATCTAGACAGCATTCTAAAAAGCAGAGACAGCACCCTGCCAACAAAAGTGTGTATAGTCAAGGCTATGGTTTTCCCACTTGCAACGTATGGCTGTGAAAGTTGGACCATAAGGAAGGCTGAGCGCCAAAGAATTGAGGCCTTTGAACTATGTGCTGGAGAAGACTCCTGCAAGTCCCTTGGACTGCAAGGCGATCCAACTGGTCAGTCCTAGAGGAGATCAACCCTGACTGCTCTTTAGAAGGCCAGATCCTGAAGATGAAACTGAAGTACTTTGGCCACCTAATGAGAAGGAAGGACTCACTGGAGAAGAGCCTAATGCAGGGAACGATTGAGGGCAAAAGAAGAAGGGGACAGCAGAGAACGAGGTGGCTGGATGGAGTCACTGAAGAAGTTGGCGTGAGCTTAAATGGACTCCAGAGGATGGTAGAAGACAGGAAGGCCTGGAGGACCGTTGTCCATGGGGTCGCGATGGGTCGGACACAACTTTGCAGCTAACAACAACACGAAGCCATTTCTAGAAGGCCTATCTTCATTTACATCTGACCATCCTTTAGGGAAAGAAGGACTTTTACATAGTTTAGTGGACTAGTCACAGCAGATTTTGTCAAAAGGAACTATCCTATTTGCATCTTTCTTGGATTATGACAGTGTATTCTATCTGGAGTTGCCTTTGAACTCCTAAGTGGTCCGAAGGATTGAAATGAACTGAGAGTTGTGAGAGCTTCATCACTGGAGGTTTTCAGGAAGAGATTGGACTGCCATTTGTCAGAAATGGTGTAATGTTTCCTGCTTGTGTGTGTGGGGGGGTGTTGGACTAGATGACCTACAAGGTCCCTTCCAACTCTGTTAATCTAATCTAAGTATTACTGATTTTAAGAGCAGAAAGGGTGAAGCTAGATAGTTATGTTAGAGAACAACCATTGAAGGCAAAAATAATTGGACCTTCACTATGGATGAACATAAAGACATTGGACTGAGTCCTCCTCCTCCTCCTCCTCCTCCTCCTCCTCCTCCTCCTCCTCCTCCTCCTCCTCCTCTCCTCCTCCTCCTCCTCCTGCTCTTCCCCTTCTTCATATGTCTGTTGTACCCTATGACTATCATTAAGTGTTGTACCTTATGATTCTTGATAAACATATCTTTTCTTTTATGTACACGGAGAGCATACACACCAAGTCAAATTCCTTGTGTGTCCAATCACACTTGGCCAATAAAAAAAATATATTCTATTCTATTCTATTCTGTTTTGAGCTACACTCACAACTGATGTATTGTCAATTCCAGTCCAGTGCTAGTTTTAGGCATAAAACTCTTGAAAAAGAGGCCTCTGGTTTTGGCAACAATTCACTACATATAGTCCTCTAACCTATGACCTCATTTGAGCCCAAAACTTCCATTGTTAAAGCAAGGCAGCTCTTAAGTGAGTTATGCTCCATTTTGCAACCATTTTTTTGCCGCAGTTGTTGAGTGAATCACTGCAATTGTTAAGTGAACCACACAGACATTGGGTGAATCTGGCTTCCCCCCTTGACTTTGCTTGTCAGAAATCAGTTGGGAAGGTGTCAGGTCTACCTTTGTCCAACTCCAAAAAAAAGGGGAAAAAAATCTGATTCCATTGATTTAGAGAACAGGTTGTCAGCTTTGGAAGCCATACTAGGGCGGAAGCTCTAATGCTGCCACCTTCTCATATGTGGGAAAGTAGGAGGGGGGATTTAGGAGAGAGGGTTAGTAGACATAATAGCATTCTCCCTGTCGGTCAAGGTCAGGGTGATCCAGCATCTGGAGAAGGAGTGGTCATGAGGCTGGATCAGGATGGGATGGATGTTGATTGGAGCATGTGACCGACTGGGTGGAAAAGGGGATAGTTTTGGGAGCTTTGACTTACTGAAGGAAAACCGGGGCTTTTCAGATTCGGGTTTCCCCAGATGTGCCAGTTTGCCTATTCTAGTAAAGAGAACTTTGGAAAATGCTTGCTTCCGCGTCTTTACTTGGAGTTGGGTTTTTTTATGGAATGCTGACATAGGTACTTCTACTAAGAATGAACTGATAGCAGCTAAAGCAAGGCAAGATCTGAAACAAAGCACACAAAAGTTGCAAATTGAAAATAACCCCAAGGCCCTTCCCTCCAGGGTCCAGCACTGAGAGTCCAATCAGCATCCAGTAAGATGTTATGGGAAAACTCCTCTGCAGGTGTTCTGTCCCCGTCTCACACACGCACACAAACAGTCAGCCAGGGGTTAAATAAAACTTGCAGACAATAAATTTCTTCGATAACAGGATTAGCAGCAACTCAGTAGTTGCTTGCCAAGAACTTTACTCACAGAGGGAGGTGTCCTCCTCTGTCAGATAAACCAAAACAAATACACAAAGTCAAAGAATTGTCAAGTCCAGTCCGTATTAAATCCAAGGCAGGCAGATAACGTAGTTTCAGAGATACAATGTGACTCGCTAGTTGTTTAGTTTTGTCCGTCACAGAGCCTGAATGGCCACCACACCCCCTTTTATCCCCTGTGGGGTGTGGTTCAGTGACTCAGCTTAATCTCTGGCACACCTCCTTTTCTGTTGTGTGCGCTTGTCTCTCCGATGCTGGTGTGGATCCAGCCAAGACTTATCTCCGTCACTGTCCGACTGCGACTGCTCGGAGGCTCCTGGCCAGTCTCTTCTCCTTCAGGAGACACCTGAGGCATTGCCAGAGAGGAGGGTCCTGGAGAGGGAGGACTGGCCAACTCCTCTCCTTCACTTTTGGAGCCTTCTCCCTCCGATAAGACAGGCTCGGGGGTCGGAGTCACAACACCAGGTATTGTGTGCTTCCTGAGTCTCAGGATGCTTGGTCTTGATGGAGTATAAACAACTCCAGTTCAACAGTTCATGAGTGCAAAACCTCCCTTCCAATTCTCACGGGACTACTCCACACCATCTCGCTTCCCCTCCCAAATGCCCAAACCCTCCTCTCCGTTTCTAGGGCAGCCTAGAAAGCAGCCTTCTAAGCAAGCTTCAGAAACCAGGCTGGAGATCCAGTTGGCGAAAGCTTACAAACTGTGATCACATGACCCCGGGACAGTGCAACTGTCATAAATACATGCCACTTGGCAAGCTCCCTAATTTGGATCATGTGACCATAAGGATGATTCAATGGCCGTCAGCGTGAAAACCGAGTCAATTTTTCATTGTCATTGTAACTTCGAATGGTCTCTAAATGAATGTTGTAAGTTGAGGACTACCTGAAGGTAACAGAAGGTAAAGTCTACAACGATAGGATGAAATCATCATCAAAAGTTTTTAACAGATTAACAGAGTTGGAAGGGACCTTGTAGGTCATCTAGTCCAATCCCCCACCCAAGCAGGGGACTCTACACCATTTCTGACAGATGGCAGTCCAGTCTCTTCTTGAAAGCTTCCAGTGATGAAGTTCCCACACCTTCTGAAGGCAACTTCTGTTCCATGGGTTGATTGTAATCACTGTCAGAAAATTTCTCCTTATTTCCAGGTTGAATCTCTCCTTGATCATTTTCCATCCATGATTCCTTGGTCAATGCATATTTAAGAATTTAAGTTTTTTAATATCTTTATTTTTAAGAACTTCATTTTCATGGTTAGTGCCATTGGTTTTGACAGTGAAATCTTGTCAGATATATTAGCCTGGTAGGTTATCAGCAGTCTTTTATTTGGGGTCACTGTGAATCTGATACCCAAAAAAATACTGAACATCATGTCTCTGGTAACAGCTCACATTTTCCCCCATTTTCTACCTACTTGTATTAAACCCTAGTTTGTCTTCATTCAATCTGTTCCCACCCACCAGAAAAAGAGGGGGGGGTTAAAAATCACTATTCCTTATGAAAATGTGTGCTTTTTTTTTTCCTGTTAAGAAAGACGGGTGTTATAATTTAGTTTAAAAATACCAAAAAAACATCTATAAAACCTCCTTTTCCTCAAAAACCTCGGAGAACGTTAAAACGTTTGAAATGCGTAGAGTGTTAATTACATCCAAGGGAATAACAGAAGTGAAATGCATTACTTTCTGTTGAATCAATCAACAGTAAATTCAAGTTCCAGATAGCATTTTTTTTAAAAAAAAAGTATATACTTTCTCACCACTTTATCCATCCTAATTTTTCTTCCTGCCCCAATTTTTTTCTAAAGATACATATATATTGTCGGAAGAAATGTCCATCTGGGTTCAGTTCTAAGTGGGGAGAAAGACATTGGAAACATGGAGACTGCTTGAAAATATGGTTTAATGGTGGATAGGATCACATTGTTTTGAGGTCCTGGGCAAAAAAAGCACATGGGTGTGAGAGAGAGAGATTTCTACCCTCTGTTGGGCTTTGAATTTGAGCTTGTATTCTGATTGGTTGTCAGACTCCCATGAGGCCATACAGGGGTAACTTTGTAGGTCGTCTTTTGAGTCCCAGGCTCAGTTGAATCTTGCTGGGTGATGTAATCTCCCCAGGTGCCATGTGGTAAATTCTGTTGCTAGATGGGTAGAGGGCTAATCCTACCTTTGTTGGATCATGGGTGAGGGCATTTGCTTATGAATAGACCTAGCTATCTCTTTATCTCTTAAGTGCGGACATCTGCTGTGGGCTATTGAGGAAGGTGGGGGCTATTAAGAGTGAGTTTGCTTCTTGCCTAAAAAACATATTTCTCCATTTCTCATCCAGGGAGGTATAATATTCTGCCTTTTTAATATTTCCTAGAATATTCCATTTTCTTAAGAGAGTGGTGGGTGCTAACTTCCTACAATAGATAGATAGATAGATAGATAGATAGATAGATAGATAGATAGATAGATAGATAGATAGATCTATATCTATATCTATATCTATATCTATATCTATATCTATATCTATATCTATATCTATATCTCTATCTCTATCTCTCTATCTCTATCTCTATCTCTATCTCTATCTCTAGCTATAGATATAGATATAGATATAGATATAGATATAGATATAGATATAGATATAGATATAGATATAGATATAGATATAGATATAGATATAGATATAAATAAAAACAGGGTTCCCGTCAGTGGTGGAATTCAATTTTTTTTTACTACCAGTTCTGTGGGTGTGGCTTGGTGGGCATGGCTTGGGCATGGCAGGGGAAGGATACTGCAAAATCTCCATTCCCTCCCCACTCCAGGGGAAGGATACTGCAAAATCCTATTCCCTCTCCACTCCAGGGGAAAGATACTGCAAAACCCCCATTCCCTCCCCATTCCAGGGAAAGGATATTGCAAGATCCCCATTCCCACCGCACTCTGGGGCCAGCCAGAGGTGGTATTTGCCGGTTCTCTGAACTACTCAAAATTTCCGCTACCGGTTCTCCAGAACCTGTCAGAACCTGCTGTATTTCACCCCTGGTTCCCGTGTTTAACGAAGGAGAGTGTGTTATTTCAACCTCTGAATTCCAAACGAAAGGTAGATTGATTTTTTTTTTTCCTGGATTAGACAGAGGAGGGAAAAAGCTTTTTTTCGAAAAGAGCTAGGTGGCAGAATTGACTAAGAAAATGACACTCAGCGCTTTGCACTTGGCAGCCTGAATTTTGAGTTATTTAAAGTGGCTTGCAAAGTTACTTTCTATTTTTGGTGAGGTGGGAGGTACGCTGGGACTAGGGAGAAACAGTTCCTCGGGGCTGCAAGGCTTATGCAAACTTAACCAGCGATAAGCTTCTCTGAAAAAGCGGAGATTTGTTTCCGCCCAGACATTCTTAGCGTTTTGCTAAGAATACTGTGTGCCAGGCAGACTAATACTTTTTAAAATCTCTTGGCTGAAAGCCCCTTTGTGGATGGGGGAAAAAAAAAAGAGGCAAGATGTTTATTGGAATTAAAATATATCAGGATTCCAGTGACTTATTTAAGGATTCTCCTATATTACTGTGGGTGGAAAAACAGTAAGTAAACATTATGTAGAGGCTCCACAATTACTTACGACCATAACTAGGCTCCAAATTTCTGCAGTTAAGCGAGACATTTGTGAAGGGAGCTTTGCCCCATCCTAGGACCTTTATTGTTGGACCGTCGTTAAGTTAGTCAATGCAGTTGTTTAAATTAAACAAGGTTATTAAATGAATCTTTCTTCCTCGTTGACTTTGTTTTTCAGAAGGTCACAAACAGTGATTGGCATGAATATGAATCAGTTGTCAAGCCTCTGGATGTTGATTGGGGATGTTGTAACTGTTGTAAGTGTGAAAAACAGTCACAAGTCAATTTTTTTTCCAATGGCGTTGTAACTTTGAACAGTCACTAAATTAACTGTGGTAAGTGGAGGACTCCCCATATTAGGAAAATACCTTCAGTGGATC
Source organism: Pituophis catenifer annectens (assembly GCF_029215685.1). Classification (NCBI taxonomy): domain Eukaryota; kingdom Metazoa; phylum Chordata; class Lepidosauria; order Squamata; family Colubridae; genus Pituophis; species Pituophis catenifer. Next base: position 6,748,117 of record NW_027256896.1, on the reverse strand, counting down.
TGTGAAATAGCCGTCATGTATTCAGCAAGTATCAGAAAGTCAACAGACTTTTCCCTCTTCGACATTGCCCTTTCCTGTTGCTTTCTGCTTGTGTTTGGTTCAGGGGTGAAATCCAGCAGGTTCTGGAGAACCGGTAGCGGAAATTTTGAGCAGTTCAGAGAATCGGTAGCGGAAATTTTGAGTAGTTTGGAGAACCGGCAAATGCCACCTCTGGCTGGCCCCAGAGTGGGGTGGGAATGGAGATTTGCAATATCCTTCCCCCTGGAGTGGGGTGGGAATGGAGATTTTGCAGTATCCTTCCCCTGCCACGCCGACCAAGCAAAGCCATGCCCACCAAACCACACCACAGAACCGGTAGTAAAAAAATTTGGATTTCACCACTGGTTTGGCTGTGTCTTTTCTTTTCCTTTTTTGAGAGATCTCAGTTTTGAGTGTATGTGTGTGAGTTAAAATGTGTGTGTATTTTGCTGTGCCCTCAAAACCTTGTTGTTCCGCCAGGCTGGGCTATCAATGTAAAGATTTTAATTAGTTTTAAATGGGATTTTAAATTTGGGGTTTTATAAATTGGGCCTATCATTTAATAATTTTAATTATTTTTAAATTTTGTCTGTCTTTGTGCTTTTAATCAGGCTGTACACCGCCCTGAGTCCTTCGGGAGAAGAGCGGTATAGAAATAAAATAAAATAAATAAATAATAAATAAATAAATAAATAAATAAATAAATAAATAAATAAATAAATAAATAAATAAATAAATAAATAAAATGTATAATTTTTAGTGTAATGTCAGCTTTCCTTATTGGCAAGCTGACTTACCTGCTTGAAAAGAGGGCATCAGAGCAGAAAAGGCAGGTTCAAAATCATAGAAAATGAAGCACTTTCTATCAGAATCTCAGATGCTACGTTGGCTATCAACCTGCTTCATATGTTTTTAATTTCAGCCGTGTCTCTTATCTCCTACTTACATATATACATACATACATACATACACACACACACACACACACACACACACACACACATACACACAGGTTTTCTATCGAAGCAACCTCGTCTACCCAAATGTGGGAAGGAGCATACTGCTTTCTTTCGCCTTTCAGCCCCAATCCAGGAGCCCTCAGGCAATTGCTTTCATGACAAACTATTTTGTGTTAAATTTATATTTACTGACAAAGAAATAAAGGGAGACTAGTATAGATCTATTTCAAGCTATTTAGCTCTCATCAGCTAGCCATACCCTTACTTGGATTCGAATCTGGGCTTCCTTGCATATTAGGCAGATGTATTAACCTCTAAACCAGAGGCTCTCCTCGCTTTGTCAGCCCGGAGAGATTAAATGGGGTTTCTATCGAAGCAACCTGGTCTACCCAAATATGGTAGAAAACCCATTTAATCTCCCCTGGTACAGGCTGACAAAGCGAGGAGAACCTGTGGCTTAGAGGTTAATACATCTGCCTAACATTGCAGCCAAGCCAAGGTTCAAATCCCAGAAGGGTACGGCTAGCTTTGGACATTGTGATGGATCCTCAGTTGTGAAGTTTCATTGAATTTTGACATCAGAAAAAGTACACCATGATCAATTGTTGTTGATAATTTATGCCAGATTTTTTTTCTTTTGAAATGAGGTTGAATGTTTATTGAAGTAGCATGAAATATAAACACAGGAAGGTGTTTTGCTTTATTTTATTTATTTAATAAAGGTTAAATGCCTTTATACATGCAAGTTTTTCAGTTCCAATTGTCTGGGAGATAGATGGATAGTTAGATAGGTAGGTAGGTAGATAGGTAGGGGGAGGGAGAGAGAGAGAGAGAGAGAGAGAGATTATATAAATCTCTCTCTCTTTATATATATAAACTTTTGTGTGTGTGTGTGTGTGTGTATTCTGTCTCCAAGTCCTAACCCCCAGTTTTAATATGCCACATGCATTCGCAGAAAGGAAGGAGGGAAACAGCAATAACACCATAAAAATTCATTCCATTTTCAGCTAGAAAATGCACAAATTCCATTGCGTTTGAAATGCATTCATTTAATGTACTCTGGCAAGACCCAAACATCAAACCTGATTCTGTATACCTGCTGGATTAGATTAGAATTTGTTTGTGTTCCATCTCCGATGCCCAAAGTGCTCGGAAAATATATTGGTAGCACAGAAAGTGCAGATAGGAATAAAATAAAATAAAATTCAACCATTAGATGCTGAATGCTGACTTAGTCGGAATCAGGAATTTCTCTGCAGGGAAAGGAGAAAGGAAATTTAACTCCATTGTTCTTTTTCTTGCTGTTTTTAGCCATTATACTCTTTGGGGGGAAAAATGGAGGAAGAAAGACACACAGAATAAAATGCTTTGCAAGCCCAGGGCTGTTCTACCTTTGTACCTTTTTGGGGGCCAAATATGCCCCATTGACGTTTTTTTCCCCTACCCTTATTATCACAATGATGCCTTCATTTCATTTCCTGTCCATGAATGGGATGAGATTGTTAGAAGATTTTTTCTTGATCTGATTTTCTGAGCAGGGCCACAAATTTTATTTATTTATTTATTTTGCTTTAATTTATATGCCGCCCTTCTCCGGAGACTCAGGGCGGCTTACAATGCGTTAAGCAACAGCCTTCATACTTTTGTATATTTATACAAAGTCAGTTTATTGCCCCCACAATCTGGGTCCTCATTTCACCTACCTTAGAAAGGATGGAAGGCTGAGTCAACCTTGAGCCTGGTGAGATTTGAACTTGCAGTCATTGCAAGCAGCAGATGTTAATAACAGTGCTTTAGTCCACTGTACTACAGGCTCTTCATTCGAATTAACACAAGTGGCAGCTACTAAAAGTAGAGTTTATTCATTTAACCACATCCAATAGTTGAAAGGTACTCTACAATGTTAGAGATGCAGAACATAGAATAACTGTTAGGATATGGTTTGAGCATAACAAGTTGTCCAGGCAATATATGTGTTCTGTGACTTTAACATGAATATGTATTGTGTTACTTTAAAGTTTTACTGCTGATTCATTGTAATGCTGAGTCATGCTGTAATTAGATAATTACTGGTTGTGAACGTATTTAAGAAAGGTACTGTAACGTATTCAGTTGATGATAAGATACCGTAGTGTGTGGAGTTGCTATCATTGTGCTATCATCGTTTGGATGGATCTGCTATCATCGTGGTTTGTGAGCCAGAGTGAGCTTTGTTATTCTAACCAACTACTGTTTGTGTGGTAAGAAGATTTTGTATCACTGGACTGATTTAACTGGCAAAGACTTGGATTGATTTAAAGACTATGAGATTGTTTTTTCACTATAAAGTAAACTTTTGATAAACCAGTTTGCACATCTCTTATTCATTGATCTCAGCAATGTTTCTCTGTGTTCTACACTCTGCTGGTTGGTAACACAACAACAATGTCCTTAACATTAACGGAGTTGGAAGGGACCTTGGAAGTCATCTAGCCCAACTCCCTGCACAAGCAGGAGAGCCTATACCATTGCAGACAAGTGGTTGTCTAGTTTGTTCTTTAAAACCTCCAGTAATGAAATACCCACAACTTCTGAAGGCAAGCCATTCCACTGGTTGATTGTTCTTACTGTCAGGAAAATTTCTCCTTACTTCTAGGTTGCTTCTCTTCTTGATTAGTTTCCATCCATTGTTTCTTGTCTTGCCTTCTGGTGCTTTGGTAAATAGTTTGCCCCTTTGTCTTCTTGTAAGGGTAAAGGTTCCTCTCGAACATATGTGCTAGTCGTTCCTGACTCTAGGGGGCAGTGCTCATTTCCGTTTCAAAGCTGAAGAGCCAGCGCTGTCCGAAGACATCTCCGTGGTCATGTGGCCGGCATGACTCAATGCCAAAGGCACACAGAACGCTGTTACCTTCCCACCAAAGGTGGTCCCTATTTTTCTACTTGTATTTTTGATGTGCTTTCGAACTGCTAGGTTGGCAGAAGCTGGGACCAGACACAGGAGCTCACCCCATTATGCGGCACTAGGGATTCAAACAGCTGAACTGCCGATCTTTTGATCGACGAGCTCAGTGTCTTAGCCACTGAGCCACCGTGTCTTCTTGACAACTGCTCAGATACTGGTACACTGCTATCATATCAACCCTAGTCCTTCTTTTCACTAGACTAGACATATCCAATTCCAGCAACAGTTCTTCATATATCTCCACCACCACACACACCCAATCATCTTTGTTGCTCTTTTCTGGATTCTTTCCAGAGTCTCAACATCTTTTATTATATATATATTGTGGTGAGCAAAACTGAATGCAATATTCCAAGTGTGGTCTTACTAAGGCATTATAAAGTGATCCTAATGTCAACTTGCAAAGCTTTACACCTAACACTTCACATGATCTTGATTCTATCCCTCTGTTTATGCAGCCTAGAATTTCATTGGCTTTTTTTTTTTTTTGCTGCTGCCACACACTGTTGGATGTACTACTAGTGGTATGGATTGTGACAAGTGGGCTTTGATGTTTAGATATGGAGATTGAGGTTCCTGTCTTAGATCTTGATTGTGATTGCCCTGGGGATGTGTTAAGTCTGGGAAGGAAGAATCTCCCTAGGTGTAGATTATTAGGGGATCTTGTGTCTTCCCACATTTTATTTATTGTATTTATTTTTATTTATTTATTTTGTCAAGCATATGTAAGATTGCATATAAAAGTATAAACATGATTATGAATACGTGAAATGGATATGAATAAAAGGGGACATTAGGACAGCGACGGTAGCAGCAGTGGGTTTCGATAACTTTTACTACCGGTTCTGTGGGTGTGGCTTGGTGAGCGTGGCATGGCTTGCTGGGTGTGGCTTGGTGGGCATGGCAGGGGAAGGATACTGCAAAATCTCCATTCCCACCCCACTCCAGGGGAAGGTTATTGCAAAATCCCCATTTCCTCCCGATCAGCTAGGACTCGGGAGGCAGAGAATAGATAGGGACGAGGCCAGCCAGAGGTGATATTTACCAGTTCTCCAACTACTCAAAATTTCCACTACCGGTTCTCCAGAACCGATCAGAACCTGCTGAAACTCAGCCCTGGGTGGTAGGCACGCTGGTGTGCTTATGCACGCCCCTTACAGACCTCTTAGGAATGGGATGAGGTCAACAGTAGACAGTCTAAGGTTAAAGTTTTGGGGGATTGGGGAAGAAGCCACAGAGTTAGGTAGAGCATTCCAGGCATTGACCACTCTGTTGCTGAAGTCGTATTTTCTGCAATTGAGTTTGGAGTGATTTACCTTAAGTTTGCATCTATTGTGTGCTTGTGTATTGTTGTGGTTATTATTATTATTATTATTATTATTATTATTATTATTATTATTATTATTATTTGAATTTCTATACCGCCCTTCTCCCGAAGGACTCAGGGCGGTGAACAGAATAAGATTTCATATACATATAATATATGTTTTTAAAACAGTAAATAATAAATTGAGTCAAATTAGTGTATCTGCTAAGACCTTGGCATAGAATTTAGATGTTTATGCTAGCCCTGCTTGTTGAAACAGAAAGGTCTTCAGGGCACGTTGGAAAGTGTGAAGATCTTGGATTATTCATATTGAAGCTGAAGTAGTCATTGACAGGTAGGACATTGTAGCAGATAATTTTATGTACGACGCTTAGGTCAGACTGAAGGCGGCGTAGATTCTTTGATGGAGCGAGGGATGACATCTAAATGTTAGGATCGTATGTTTCCATAAGTTCAGAGGGCTGCTAAAAAGTAGGTGGGGTCAAATCAAAAACCTTTCTGTGTTCTTTTTTTGTTTAAACTCTTAAACTTTGGATCTTCAGGGCTGCCACACTTAGTGCTCTGGAAAAGTGGGAGGGGGCTTGCATGGAGTTGGTAGAGTTATTTAGCCATAATATCATTCCTTTCTCAGAGAGTCAAGGATGTCTTGCCCTGCACCTGGAGGGCTAGAACTAGGGGGCATCTCCAGTTGGGATGGTGCTTGATTGGACCATGTGATGGACTTGTGGATGCTGGCCAGGGACTTGGGCTTTCTTTCAGATGGGGAAAATCCGGGAGCTTTCAGATTCGGGTTTTCCCAGATGTGCCAATATGACATCTCTAATAAAATGGAACTTTGAGGAACTTCAAGCCTCGCAGTCTTACTTGGTTGGGGGTGTTACTTGAAACTCTGACATTCTATCCTATCTTACAGACTATGTTTCTATTTAAACTCTATTCTATTTTAAATTCTGACGAGATGATGCCTTCCTTAACTATACAGATAGTTCTCAACCATTCATATGGTGAATGTTCAACAACACTGAAGTGACTTATAACCAGTCCTTGACGCTTATGATTGTGGCGGCATCCCCATATGGTCAAATGATCAAAATTTGGGAGCTTGTCAGCTGGCCTCTATTTACAGCGGTTGCAAAATCTTAGGCTCATGTAATCACCATTTGGCTTCATCCATTGACTTTGCTTGTTGGAACCTGCCTGGGAAGTGTCACTGTCAGGGAATTTCTCCTTCAAAGTCGATTGGCTCGCTCCTTGATTTGTTTCCATCCACTGTCTCTTGTCCTGCCTTGTGGTGCTTTGGAAAATTGGTATCTTTGGAAACGGGAATTTAGCCACGAAACACTTCATCAAAATGTATTTTGTATTCACTTCAGTACTCACACCTAGAAGACTGCATCCACGCTATAACAAAAAATGTTGAGACTCTAGAAAGAGTGCAGAGAAGAGCAACCAGGATGATTAGGGGACTGGAGGCTAAAACATACGATGAACGGTTGCAGGAACTGGGCATGGCTAGTCTAGTGAAGAGAAGGACCAGGGGAGACAGGATAGCAGTCTTCCAATATTTGAGGGGCTGCCACAGAGAGGAGGGGGTCAAGCTATTTTTTAATAAATAGCTTTAAAACATCTGAAGGTCAGACAAGGAATAATGGATGAAAACTGAACAAGGAGAGATTCAACCTGGAAATAAGGAGAAATTTTCTGACAGTGAGTGCAATCAACCCATGGAACAGAAGTTGCCTTCAGAAGTTGTGGGAGTTTCATCACTGGAGGCTTTCAAGAAGAGACTGGACAGTCATTTGTCAGAAATGGTGTCAGGTCTCCTGCTTGGGCAGGGGATTGGACCGGTTGACCTACAAGGCCCCTTCCAACTCCGTAAAATGGGTAGGGGATATGAGGTTGTGTGATCTGCATTTTGGAGATGTATTACTTTTCTAGGGAGGCCACGCTTTATTAAAGCGATGAACTCATCTCAGGCATCATGACCCACTTATTCTGAGTTTACTAATTTGGTTAACAGGACTATAAATAATAATTCAGCATCTTGGTTTATAGTAAGCAGCAGTAGGCTATTATAATTTTCCCCGGCATCCCATATGGTGGATGATAAACTAACTAATAAAGCTGCCACACAGAGCAGAGGTCTGTTCTTTCTTTTGCTTTTATGACTATCCCCCTTTCGCTGCTGCTTAATTAATGGATCAGGTTCAACAATATTTTGCATCGGGGATTCGTCTTCGGTATGATACATTTTGAACGGAGAGGCAACCACGCTGTTGATCCTATGGCTATTATTATTAGTACATTCGAACAGAAAAGGCTGGCAGGCAGCTGTCTCGGGACCATGCTGTCAAAACATTACAGGTAGTCCTTGATTTACAACCACAATTGAGCCCAGAACATCTGTTGCTAAGCAAGACCGTTGCTAAGTGAGTTTTGCCCCCCTTTACCACCTTTCTTGCCACTGTTGTTAAGTGAATCATCACAGTTGTTAAATGAGTAACATGGTTGTTAAGTGAATCCAGCTTCCCCATTGGCTTTGCTTGGTGATCCCATAACCCTAAAACACTGCAACCGTCATGAATGTGAGCCAGTAGCGAAGCATCTTTGAAGCTAAGGCATTCCATTGGTTGATCATTCTCAAACTAACAGAACAGAATCAGGGGTGAAATTCTACCGGGTTGGACCGGTTCAGGCGAACTGCTAGGAATTATTGGCATCAGTTCGCCGAACCGGTAATAATCACCCCTCGTTGGCCTCAACCACGCCCGGCTGGTTGCTGCTTGAAATTTCACAGAATTCAATGTTAAATGCAGCAGAGAGAATGTTAACTTTTCTCCCTCCATTCAGAACGGAGCTGCTGCAGCCTGTCCCTTTTAAGGTAGTCCCCAGGAGGGAGGGTGAGGGTGAGTAGCTGGAATGGAGCCGTTTTTGTGAAAGGCAGGAAAATGGGGAAGGGGATTTTCCTGCCTGTCATCCATTCCTCAATCTCAGCACAGACTGAGTGAAGGATGGTAGGCAGCAATATTTCCCCTCCTCATTTTCCTGCCATTCGCAACAAGGAGTGGCTGAGAGGGGAGGGGCTGGTGAGGAGCCCCTCGATGTGAATGATGTCAAGTTGGCCACACCTACCCAGTCACATGACCTCCCCCAACAAGCACGCCCACAGAACCGGTAGGGTAATTTTTTTAAAAAATTTCACCACTGAACAGAATGATAGAGTTGGAAGTGGTGTAATGCTGCTGGTTTAACAACTGATTCGGTGAGCGCACACTTCGTGCTGAAAATGGGGCATTTAAAAGCTCAGCTGCTTACCTTCCAAGTCAGAAATGGTAAGTAGAACAGCGAGGGGAGGGGTGGGAATCAGCTGTGCTGCACAATTGAGATGAGCTAGAAAGTAGGAAATAAAGGTCAGGATAGGGTGGGGCCAGGTGGGTGGGAAATTTGGAGCTGATCATCAGAGCTACCGGTTCGCCTGAACTGGTCCAAACTGGCTGAATTCCACCTCTGGAAGGGACGCCGGAGATCCTCCAATGCAACCCTCCACCCAAGAAGCAGAACCTGTACAATTTCAGACAAATGGGTGTCCAATCTCTTCTTAAAAACTTCCAGTGTTGGAGCATTCACAACTTCTGAAGGCAAAGCCATTCCACTGATTAATTGTTGTGTCTCTTCCATCCATTGTTTCTTGTCCTGTCCTCAGGTGCTTTGGGGAAGATTTTTATTCCCTCTTCTTCATGGCAACCTCTGACATATTGGAAGACTGCTATCATGTCTCCCCTAGTCCTTCTTTTCATTAAACTAGATGTACCCAATTCCAGCAACCATTCTTTATATGTTTTAACTTTGAATGGTCATTAAATGAACTGTTGTAAATAAACACTGTCTGTATTTTCTGTTTTTTTTTTTTTTTTTAGATATTATTTGTTATTTTCAATATTCATGAAGGTGAGCACATCTGACATTATGGAGATTTATATTGATGATGATGATGATGATGATGATGATGATGATGATGATGATGCCTTTTTAGGCACAAATGAATTTCAGGAAGCCCTCCTGAAAAGTGTCATGCCCCCATAGGAGTCTGATTCTATGGGGGGAAGATGAGCTGGAACAAGAACTGACAGCGAGTGAGAGGGCAGCTCCATTGGCCTTGGAGGAAACTGGGGAAGGACAGAGTCAGTCCAGGCAAAGTAGTAAGGCCTGCAGGCAGGGAGGAACAGAGGCAGAAGGAACATGAGGGACAGAGCTCAGGCAAGGAGCCAGGACCACCCCCTCCTGATGCATGGGCTCAGAGAGTGCAGAGAAGGTGTGATCAGCACAGACTGAGCAGGCTACTTGCGAGGCTACTAGTAGCAGGCTACTATCTTCATCGGGCACACCTGGGGAATGAGACTTAAGGAGCCGCTGAGGGGAGGGGCATCTGTCAGGAACAAATGCTGAGTTCCTGCAGTGTTGTGTGCTGACGTTTGAACTTGCCAAGAGTCCTTACATTCCTTTTGGTGTTCTGAACTAATTACCGGGATCTTTTGCTCCCTGAACTCCTTGATTTGCTCTTGTTTTGCCAAATACATTTTGGGATTTATTGCCATGCAGCCTTGGTGCAGACAGCGCTGGGCTGGACTAACTACAGCCAGAGGCCGCTAGAGGTTTGTATGGGGGTTTGTTATCACTCTGCTCTGGGACTTTCCAGAAATGTGGGAGTGTTAGGGGAAATTTGGAGCAACAAAGAAGTGGTTTGAACTGCCAGCTGTGTGTATTATCTCTGTGCCATGCCCTGGGTCATCACTAAAAGGTTACCAATGTAAGAAACCTTTGTGAGCAAAATTAGTATGGTGGTTGCTATTGCTTGGGCTCTTTAGGAAGCCGAGTACATTTTGGTCATACGCTTATGCTGCAAGTTGCTTTATTTTCTCCCTCAAATTAAGCTGCTTCTATTTGAACTGATTTACTGGATACCACTATTCCTCCAAAGATGTGCCAAACTGGAGACTGCTTAATTATTCTAATTACGGGCTTCCTGGAATAGATGCTGTAGTTCGGGCTTATTTTTATTAAAAAGTAATGAATGCAGGTGGGATCGTATCAGGCATCTCATCTATCTGCATTCTGTTACGAAGAGAGCAAATCCACATTTCCTGCGTTACTCAAGGATTCAAGAGGGGATTTCCATTGCATTTCTTCCACTCCCAATGTTGGGCTTGGTTTTGATTACTTAAACATAGAGCAGGGGTGTCAAACTGGGTTTATTTGAGGGCCGGATCAGCATTGTAGTTCTCTGTGGGCCGGTGCAGGGAGCATGGGGAGCGCGGGGGAGGGGAAATAGGACAGATTCCTCCTGCAGCACCCTGCCGGCCAAAATAGGACACGGGGGGCTGTGCACAGTCCCCTCTGCCCCATTTTCACCTGAATGGCCTCCTGCAGCACTTTACCAGCCAAAACAGGGTGCAGGAGGGCACACGTGGGCCCCCATGTCTGGTTTTTACCCTCCATGACCTCCAGCAGCACTTTGCTGGTCCAAAACAGGCTGCACGCTCCCAAGGTCCCTGTGTGTTCCATTTTCAGCCTCCCTGGCCTCCAGCAGCACTCTGCCGGCTGAAAATGGGCTGCGCAGAGGCCTCCCGAGGCCCCTGCATAGTCTGTTTTCAGCCTCCATGGCCTCCAGCAGCACTCTGCCAGCCAAAAATGGGCCACATGGAGGCATCATTTGTCCCGCAGATGCATCGCGGGCTGCTCCTTCGATATTTCCAAGCCAGCCCCATGGTCCTTGAGTTTGACACCCCTAACATAGAACATTAAACATAGAATTGGAAGGGACCTTGGAGGTCTTCTAGTCCAACCTTTTATCTTCAAATGCTACAGTATATCATGGAATAGAAATACATGGAGAAACCAGGTGGGGAACCCAAGCTGTTGAGATTTTTTAAAAAAAATATGTAGTATTTAATGGGACTATTATAAAACATGAATGGGGGAAATTGAATGGATTTTTTTTTAATTATAAATTAACGTATGGAAAAGTGATATTGAGTTAGAAAAATGTCTCTCTGTCTCTATAGGTATGGCATTGTCCTAACAGCCAAAGATTTTGTTTCTACGTAATGAACAGATTGAGATTATATGACACTACCATTGATGTGATGGTGCCTGCTGATGGAAATATCTCAAGGAAATCAATGGGTCTTGCATAGTCACAGTTTGTCTCATGGGTATAATACAACCTGATTCAGCCTATCTTTTCATCGACACTCCTAAGTATTGGAAACTTATATTTGGATGACTTCTATTGGCACAGTCACATTTGCACAAGGTGTTCCCCTGGTGTGAATTCCAGAAAGTTGATGGAAATATTCATCCAGGTTTTTGGATGAATTCATATGTTTTGGCTAGAGGCTAAAACATGGAGAACCATTGCAGTAATTGGGTATGGCTACTCTAGTGAAGAAAAGGACCTGGGATGATATTGTAGTAGTGTTCCAATATTTGAGGGGTGTCAGAGGAGGGGGGGTCAACCTATTCTCCAAAGCACCAGAAAGCAAGACAAGAAACAATAGATGGAAACTAATCAAGGAGAAAAGTAACCTAGAGCTTAGAAGAAATTGGTCTTCTTGTCTTCAGAACTTGTGGATGTTTCATCACTGGAGCTTTTTTTGGAAGAGATTGGGTTCTCCTTCTTGGGTGGAGGGTTTGACTGGAGGACCTCCAGTGTCCCTTCCAACTCTTTCATTCTTTACTGTTATTCTTTCTATGACCACATGAATCCATACTATCGAAGTCTGGAATGTTATAGGATATTCAAGGGCTTGGGAGTAGAAGACTTCCAAGATCCCTTCCAACCCTATTATTCTATGATCTATGTTCTATTTGGAATTTTTCAACTGCTTAGATTTATCATTGAATAATATTGTTGGAAATCCTGGACCACTGAAAAAATCCTGCAGAAGAGGGATAGCATATAGAATGTTTTTATTTAAATGACATTTTGGAGCTGCAGGAATCTATATTCCTCCAATTAGGTTAGTTCTGTTTGCTAACCTAGTTAAAGCTGTCTGCCTTACAAAATTGAAGAGCTGGATTCAACCAAGACACCCCAAGGCCCAAATAAGCAAGTGCTGTAATTTTCTAAGACCATGCGTGAGTCAGCCGCTGATTGGCTTAAAGTCATCTGGTGAACGTCATGGTTGAAATATGGTTTGGCGACTCGGATTTCCCAGGACAATGAGTTTGCTGTGTTGAGTTTTATCACTGCTGAGTACATAAAGATGAAAGTGTTGTTTTCTTTGGAAACAAAATGGTTTGTTATTGCTGACTTCTGCTTTTGTTTCATTTTGTTTTACATTTCTCAGCTTGGTTGAAATCTTGGAGATTGTCTGGTAAGCTTCCAACAAAGCACTACCCACACATTCAATTTTGTCTAGGTTTCTGAAGTTAGTCCTCACCACTTATATGTCGCCACTTGCTCAGTTCAGTTTCCCCGATTAGATTATCCCTTTATTGGAAAACTATGGACTCTAAAATTAACCTGACAGTTTTGTTTGGCTCGGCAGTAAAAGACACTGAGCTTGTTAGCTGAAAAGCTGACAGCCCGGATTTTGAGACCCGAGTAATGGGGTGTGAGTGGCTCCTGCCCACCTAGCAGTTCAAAAGCATGCAAAGGTGAGTAGATAAATAAGTACCACTTTAGTGGGAAGATAACAGCATTCTGTGCACCTCCCGGTATAGTCATTTGACCACAGAAATGTCTTCAGACAAGGTTAAGAAACAGTGATGAGCATTGCTCCTTAGATTAGATTAGATTAGAATTCTTTATTGGCCAATTGTGATTGGACACACAAGGAATTTGTCTTTGGTTCATATGCTCTCAGTGTACATAAAAAGAAAAGATACATATTTTAAAAATCATAAGGTACCACACTTAATGATAGTCATAGGGTACAAATAAGTAATCAAATCATACTAGGAAACGATCAATATAAATCGTAAGGATACAGCAACAAAGTTACAGTCATGCAGTCATAAGTGAGAGGAGATGAGTGATAGGAACCATGAGAACATTAATAGTAATAGTAGTGCAGACTTAGTGAATAGTTTGACAGTGTTGAGGGAATTATTTGTTTAGCAGAGTGATGGCGTTCGGGAAAAAAACTGTTCTTGTGTCTAGTTGTTCTGGTGTGCAGTGCTCAATAGTGTCGTTTTGAGGGTGGGAATTGAAACAGTTCATGCCCAGGTTGCAAGGGTTAGGGTTAGGGTTAGAGTCAGACACGACTGGACAGGGGAACCTTTTACCTTTATTTTGGTATCAAAACCCTTAATGCAAGCATTAAGAGCCGCAGTGGCGCAGTGGTTAGAATGCAGTATTGCAGGCTACTTCTGCTGACTGCCGGCTGCCTTCAATGTAGCAGTTCAAATCTCACTAGGCTCAAGGTTAACTCAGTCTTTCATCCTTCCGAGGTGGGTAAAATGAGGACCCATATTGTTGGGGGCAAATAGGCTGACTCTGTAAACTGCTTAGGGAGAGTTGTAAAGCATTGTGAAGCGGTATATAAGTCTAAGTGATATTGTTGTTGCTATTATAAAATATATCTTTGTACTATATTATACTCTACATGCAGACACAAAGACACACCCAGAAATGTGAAGTAAAATTATGCAACCAGCATCTTAATCTTGCAAAAGAGTATCTTTGTGTCTCTTGAAAATTGGCAATGAGAATCAGAGGTAAAAGGTGGAATAAAGCTTCAGAACTCTGGATAATATCTTTACACTCAAGGTCATTTAGACTCGGTGAGCCCACAGTTCCTTATACAACTGGCAGACGAAACTTGGTGCGTATGTATGTGTGCCTTATGTGCTTTTTTTTTTTTTTTTAATCATGCAAATAAATCAAACGGAGAGAAATCCAGATTGAGTGTCTGAGTGCAAAATTACCCGGCTTTTAGGATGGAAATGACTTTGGCTGCTTTATAAAGTTGCAACTGCAAATTTAGCTGCTTGTTGTGGGTAAGCAGATTTAATTTGCAAATCAATCCTTTAGTTACAGCCCTTACCACCAAATGACCAGCTATTGATATTCAAGGGCTGTTTTACATTCTGAGCATGGCTGCATTTTATTTCTGAGCCAAATAACGTTTGCCAGGTCTCCGGTTGTATTCTGCAGGATAAAAGGGAGCCTAGGTTTCTTAAATTAAAAAGAAAGAAAGAAAGAAAAAATTCAGCCACCAAGTTTCCTTGTAGATATTTTGCTACTCCGTAAACCCAACACGGAGGCCGGTTGTGATAAAATACGAGCCCGTGGTGTTCAGCAGTTAACTAGTTTACACGCGTTAAGCAGCCCCTTTGATTTCATCTCTTCTGATTCATCAGACAGACGCTCACAACCGAAGGGATTTTCATTAGGCTATTTTTTTTTTTTTTTAATCCTAACTGCAATATCTACTCAATGAAGTGAAAAAGCAGATCGGTAATTTACCAGTAAGTAAATTGGTACCTAGGAATTACTTATTATAGGACGGAGTCCAAGTGGAAGGAGGGAGGGAGCCACAATCTTGAGTCACCCCCAGTCTCCTGCAAAAAAAAAAAAAAGAATTCCATATGATAAGGGATCCGCGTTTCCCCCTGAATAATAACAGACATGTACCGATGGGTAAAAATCTACATGAGCTGTCTGTCCTGGCTTGTATAGAAAGGCTCCTTAACCTAAAATAACTACTTACATGTAAAGAAAAAAAGGCGGGGGCACATTACAAAGGGTAAATGCAGGAACAAGAATGGGCAACCGACCAATGCGTGTTCAGGGCATCTAAGATCTAGTATTCTCCTAAGTTCTAATATTTGCTTACCTACTCATTTTTTAATGTGCAGGATGAAGAAACAATGTTAACTATATAATAAATTAGAACAGGGGTGTCAAACTCAATGTCGGGGTTCGAAGTAACACCCCCAACGAAAGAAGACTCCGAAGCTTGATTTTCCTCAAAGTTCCATTTTATTAGAGATGTCATATTGGCACATCTGGGAAAACCCAAATCTGAAAGTTTCCAGGTTTTCTCCACCCAAAAAAAAGTTCAAGTCCCTTCCCAACATCCACAAGTCCATCACATGGTCCAATCAAGCACTGCCCCAACTGGAGATGCCTTCTAGGTGCAGGGCAAGATGACCTTGACTCTCTGAAAAAGGAATGTTATTATGACTGTATATCACCCATGCTCCATACAATCCCCCCTCCCAGTTTCCCACAGTAGTAAACGTGGCAGGTCTGAAGGTCTGAAGGTCCGTTGGAGACAAAGGATTCCCCTAGCCCTGCTCGAGCTGCCCCCTACACAGGTAATGTTGAGCTGGCCATGCCTATCCTGGCCACATCCAGCCTGGCCACACCCACTCAGCCAGGGGTGGGCTGCTGCCAGTTGTAACAACCTGTTCCCAAATGTGCGTGTTAGAGTGCAATACTGCATGATACCTCTGCTGACTGCCAGCTGACTGCAATTTGGCAGTTCAAATCTCGCCAGGCTCAAGACTGACTCAGCCTTCCATCCTCCCGAAGTGGGTAAAATGAAAACCTGGATGGTTGGGGGCAATAGGCTGACTCGGCCAACAACTTAGAGAGAGCTGTGAAGCACTGTGAACTGGTATATAAGTCTAAATGTTATTGCTATTGCTATAAAGAATGGGGATTGTGAATTTAAGATAGTTCCTCTTCTTTCTAGATTCAGTAAATATAGATAGTCCTTGTTTAGCAACCTTGTTAAACCTTTCCTTTTATATAGTAATATACATCTTACATAGCCATAGCAATGGCACTTAGACTTATATACTGCTTCAGAGTGTTTTACATCCCTCTCTAAGCAGTTTACAGAGTCAGCACATTGCCCCCAACAATCTGGGTCCTCATTTTACTAATCTCAGAGGGATGGATGGCTAAGTCAACCTTGAGCCAGTCAGGATTGAACTCTTGGCAGTTGGCAGAGTTACCCTGGAATACTGCATTATAACCACTGCACTAGCATGGCTCATATAGACATATATGGTTGTATTTAAGAGAGAGAGATGATAGATATATAGATAATAGATAGACGATTTGATGATATTCTGTGTGTGTGTTAGAGAGAGAGAGAGAGAAAACAGACTGAATCTTAATGCTACTAGTATTATATTTTGACATTTGTGCTAGCACCTTAAACCCTAGTTATTCTTATAATATATAGGTTAAACTATCAGCATAATGAATGGCTTTAATTTTCCTATTGAATGTAAATTGGGCCAGCCAATTACTGAAATAAAGGAATGACTACCATTCAAGGTTACTCCAATATAACTTAAAATATTCTGGTGGGGGAGAGAGACAGAAGCTAACTCTACCTAAGAAGTACCATTTCAGCTTCTGCTCTATTTAAGGACCTGTGCATTCATGTTTTTCTTTTCTTTCAAGTGGATACTTTATTAGCGAAAAAGCAAATTTACAGAATGTTGGCAGTTTTCAAATTTTCCTCTCCTTTTACCTTTGGCTACTAATCCCACTTGTTTTCTAAATTACCTTATACATATATACGTTCTCTCCCTCACCTTTCAGCCATATGCACGATTTGCTATTGGCTACAAAATTAATAAGAGAGAGAAAGGAGAGAGAAAAACAAAAACAAATTGAAAGTGACTTTATGTTAGCTTCCCCAACCCTTGAGGCTCTAATAAGTTTGTTTTTAATCACGGGATCTGGGCCACAACGATTCTGACAGGTAATTTCCTTCATGAGTTGACAGAGATTTATTACAGGGGGTGGCACGAGATCCAATCCTTTTTGTCTGCCAGCAATAAGGCTAGATTAGGACTATCTTCCCTCCAAGTGCCTGAAACGATACTATTTCCCGAAATAATTTCCTTGATAATATGGGTAGTAGTCCTCCGTAAGAACAGGGGGGAAAAAAATCAAAGCTGGATAGAAGGTTGCAGGCTAGAATGGAAAGGGTGATTAAAAACCCCGTCAGATTTTAATCCTCTTGGAAACATCAAGAATTGCAGTGTATGCAATCATTAAAGTGTGTTATAATCTCTCTAGTAAGAATAGAAAAGTGACCTACGGCTGAATTATTAGCAAAGTAGGAAGACTCTCATTTGGCGGGGAGAAGAATTTTAAGGGAAGCTGAAAGACACCATAAGGCAGAAGAGTATTTCTTGAAAACCAGCCTCTAATTGCCGTAGTTTGGAACTTCGGCTCAGTGGCTAAGATGCTGAGCTTGTCGATCGAAAAGGTTGGCAGTTCAGCGGTTCGAGTCCCTAGCGCCGCGTAACAGGGTGAGCTCCCGTTACTTGTCCCAGCTTCTGCCAATTTAGCAGTTCGAAAGCAGGTAAAAAATGCAAATAGAAAAATAGGGACCACCTTTGGTGGGAAGGGAACAGTGTTCCGTGCGCCTTTGGCGTTGAGTCATGCCGGCCACATGATCATGGAGACATCTTTGGACAGCGCTGGCTCTTCGGCTTTGAAACAGAGATGAGTACTGCCCCCCTAGAGTCAGGAACACCTAGCACATATGTGCTAAGGGAACCTTTACCTTTACCTTTTAAACCCCAAATCTCCTTTATAAGTGGGACATTTTTTTTGGTGGTGGGGAGGGGCGAGTGAAGAAACTGAAGGAATCCAAAATTACTTTGGTAAAATTGGTCACATTACCAAAGTAGAACAGGACTATACTTGAGACCCTTTGGTTAATTTTAAACCGTCTTGAAAGACGGTTTTGTTCAGAAAAAGAAATCTGTTCTCCAGGGGATTTAATTCTACTTATGTAATAACTGGGTCTTCTTTATTTAAAATATGGAAGACGACGAAAGCCCTGCGTTGAATATTTTTCCCTCTATGTTTTTCTATACAGCAAATGGGTGCCATCTTGTTCTGGTTTGTAAGTTTGATTGTTTATTATATTACGACCCCTCCAGAACTGATCTGGAGCTAGCAGCACCAATAATGAGTTTTTTTTTTTAATTTGATTTATATGCCGCCCTTCTACGGAGACTTTAAATAAATAAGTATGGTTTTGAAATAATGTCACCATAATATATATATATATATATATATATATATATATATATATATATATATATATATATATATATATATATTATATATATATATATATTGCTCCTGGAAGCACGAAGCCGAGAACACCAGCCTGAAGATGACGAATGAGACTTCGTCGAAACGTCGCCAAGACACTTCCAATTTTACGTGGGAGAAAACCCGAATAACCAAAGACCTACCTACAAACACCCGCGAAAACCTGAGAAAACATATATATATATATATATATATATATATATATATATATATATATATATATATATATATATATATATAAAGATGTACAGACGAGGGTTGGGTTTCAGCAGGTTCTGACCAGTTCTGGAGAACCGGTAGCGGAAATTTTGAGTAGTTGGGAGAACCGGTAGTAAAAATTCTGACTGGCCCCGCCCCCATCTATTCTCTGCCTCCCAAGTCCCAGCTGATCGGGAGGAAATGGGGATTTTGCAGTAACCTTCCCCTGGATTGGGGTGGGAATGGAGATTTTACAGTATCCTTACCCTGCCATGCCCACCATGCCATGCCCACCAAGCCCCACCACAATACTGGTAGTAAAAAAAATTGAAACCCAGACTGGTACAGACTTTGGAAAGAATGCAGAAAAAGGCAACTAAAATGATCAGGGAGCTAGAGGCTAAAACATATGAAGAATGTTTGTAGGAAATGGGTTTGTCTAGTTTAGTGAAAGGAAGGACTAGGGTAATGTTCCAATATTTGAAGGGCTGCAACAAAGAAGCGGGGGGTCAACCTAGTCTCCAAAGCACCAGTAGGCAGGAGAAGAAACAATGGATGGAAGCCAATCAAGAAGCGAAGCAACCTAGAACGAAGGAGAAATTTCCTAATGGTGAGAACAATTAACCAGTGGAGCAGCTTGCCTTCAGAAATCATGGGTGTTCCATCACTGGAGATTTTTAAGAAGAGATTGGACAGCTACTTGTCTGAAATGCCATAAGGTCTTTTGCTTGAACAGGGGGTTAGATTAGAAGACCTCCAAAGTCCCTTCTAACTCTGTTATTCTGTTATTCTTTTAAAATTTGGAAAGTATCACTTACAAACTATTAAAATGATCAGAGATGAAGGATGTACAACAAGCAGCAACCTGGAACAAATTTTAAAAATATATACCATATTTTTCGGACTATAAGACACATTTCCCCACAAAAAATAGTGGGTGGAAATGTCTTTGCGTCTTATAGAGTGAATATTGCTGAAGTCCAGCCCCCACCCTTCGGCCTCTGCCTCCCAGCAATTTGCCTCCTTGCAGCAAACAGCAAACTGCTTGGTCAACTTCAGTACAGCCTGATTTAGCACGAACAGCTGATTGGCGTTTGGATCTGCTTCCCAGAATACCACTGATCAGCTGTTCCAGGCTGCGGGAATTACCACTACCCATCACCACCATCACCGCTCATTGCCACTGCCACCTATTGCCATCTCCTCATGTACCGTTTCTGCCTCAGCGTGCCCCATGTTCGGCCTCCGCCTGTCCTATTTTCAGCCCATTCCAGCCAGCGCAGATAGGCAGCAGCGGTGGTGATCCCCACCACCTGGAACAGGCTGAAACGGGACGTGCAGTGGCAAAAAATGGGGCATGCGGAAGCGGCAATAGGTGGCAGCAGCAATGAGCGCCGATCCCTGCAGCCTGGAACAGCTGATCAGTGGTATTCCGGGAGGTAGATCCAACCACCAATCAGCTGCTTGTGATAAATCAGGCTGTGCTGAAGCTGACCAGTTTGTTGTTTGCTGCAAGGAGGCAAATTGCTGGGAGGCAGAGGCAGATTTTTTTTTTCTTGTTTTCCTCCCAAAAAGCTAGGTGCATCTTATAGTCCGGAGCATCTTATAGTCCAAAAAATATGGTAAATTGTATTAAAATACCAATTATTTTCTGTGAGATCCAAGGGTGATTTATCTTCTTCACTCTAGGCACAGATTGCATAAGAATGTAATGCTGTAGAATGATTTGCTTGAGGGACCACAATAAAAAAAATAATAATAATTCAAAGTAGAAAAATCAACCCTGGCAATTTTGTGGTCTTTGTACCAACCAAAAAGAGAGGGCAGAGTTAGGGGCACTAATATAAATGAAATGATTTGAAAATTTGACTTGATTTTGAAAAAGGAGTCAATTTTATGATTCCCATAAATTTTCCAATACAAAATCCCATCTCTACCCCATCAATGCAATTTCTTTTAAAATCCACTTCAATATTAATTTTAATGTTTTAAACTTTTAATGCTTGGTGTTTTCATGCTTTAATCCTATAATTGTTTTTTTTATTCTGTTATCTAGGGTAGTATAAGCTTGGTAGTGAGATGGACAGCAAACAAATTCAATCAATAAATAAAATCATAAACTTGGAAAGTCAGGGTCTGATCAGATAGTTTTGAATGAAATTTCCTAACTGAAGTCCTAGCATTTCCCCCCCCCCCAGAAATTGGGTTTTATAAAAGTAGTGTAGATAAAGCTTGGAGGCGGAGTCAAGAGAGGAATCAGCCTAGAGTCATTATGTTCCCACAAACGGTCTAAATCAGAGGTGGTATTCAGCTGGTTCAGACCGATTCGCCCGAACTGGTAGCGGAAATTGCAGGTGGGCATGCCCACCTACCCTGGCTCTATGCCATCCTATTTAGGCACGTTTTTGAGACCGAGTGCATGCGTGGAAGGTGCACACATCAGCAAAGTGCATGTGTAGAAGGCACGCAAGTGCACGAACCGGGCATGCACAAAGTGAGTGTGTGCGCACTCAGCGAACTGGTAGTAACATAATGTGAAACCCACCTCTTGAATTCCATTGACTCTTATCTACTGCCAGTTTAGAGCTGACCATTAGTTGACTAGATTCTTGTGTCTAACCATGACCAATAAATAATAACTGGAACAATGTGCGGTCCCAATTTTTCTGCCCGACATGTTTGCTTGCTAGAATCTCATGATACTTTCCTTGACAGCAAAATCAAGACTCAATTAATTCCTTGAATTTCTCAACTTAGAACGTTTGACCAAGTTTGAGACAGATGCTAAAGGACCTTGAGCCATGTGGCACCAGGAACCTGACATTCCTGTCCCCCACATCCCATAATTTTAGTTCACTGATGACAAGCATACACAGTAAGTCATTGTAATGAATTATTAGATCATAGTAATTGTAAAAATTTACTTCTCAGCTGTAATACCTCTTTTAATGGAGTGATCAAACTGGAATGGAAAGAAGTAGTGACACTGATTTTATACATTATATTCCATATAATTTTCTAAGCTTGACATTTATCACTACAGAAGCGTGGTATTTTACATATCATTTTCAAATTGTATCACATTTAAATTTAATAAGCAAGTAGATTAGTTTTGCTTTAAAGCCAGGCATATCATTACCACATGTAGTTCCAGAGACTGAGTAGGTTTCCATGTTAAGCTGAGCATGTATTTTGCATTGTGATTTTATGCACAACAATGTGAAGAACCACAGCTGCCGATGTTTATTTTATTTATTTATTTTATTTTTTAAATTTTTATACCGCCCCCTCTCCCGAAGGACTCGGGGCGGTGAACAGCCAAAATTAAAAAACATACAATATAAACATTAAAATACTATAAAACAAAATTAAATTTATCTTTGGCTTCCCCCAATTTAAAATCACTTACCCATAAAATTCACCAATTAAAATTTTTTAACCCAGCCCGGCTTGCTGAAATAAAAAAGTCTTCAGAGCCCGGCGGAAGGTCCGGAGGTCCGGGATCAGTCGTATCCTTGGGGGTAGCTCATTTCAGAGGGCAGGTGCCCCCACAGAGAAGGCTCTTCCCCGGGGGGTCACCAGCTGACATTGCCTGACCGACGGCACCCTGAGGAGGCCCTCTCTGTGGGAGCGTATTGGCCGATGGGAGGTTATCGGTGGCAGAAGGTGGTCTCGTAAATAACCGGGCCCTAAGCCATGATGTTGCCCTTCAGATGCCTCAAAATTCTTCCCAAGATCCTAGAATGTCATAATGTATCAGCAGAAAATATGTGGAATAACAGCAGTGTGGACTTTTGAAATTGACAGAGGGACATTTTGTCCATATGCAGATTTTCTAAATTAAGGGCTATCCAAGTCCAACAAAGATGATTAGGGAGCTGGAGGCTAAAAATATATGATGAATGGTTGCAGGAACTGGGTATGTCTAGTTTATTTTATTTATTTATTTATTTATTTATTTTAATTAGATTTATATGCCGCCCTATCTCCATAGGACTCGTTTAACTGTTTCAGTTAGCTTTATTGATTAGCCTATAGGCCAGTGATGGCTAACCTTTTTGCCGTTCGCATGCCAAAAGCGTGGGAGCATGGGGGGAGGGGTCGTGTGCATGCCCAAACACATAATTCAATGCCCCACCGCGCATGTGCATGTTAACCCCCTGCGCTCCCCCCGCTTTTGATACGTGACGGCAAAAAGGTTACCGGTAGGCCCAGAAGGCCCATTTTTTTTGCCCTCCCCAGGCTCCAGAGACTTTCTAGGAGCTCGGCGAGGGTGAAAACGGTCTTCCCCACCTCCCCAGAGGCCCTCCAGAGGCCAGAAATGCCCCTTTTCCTGACTTCTGGTAGGCCCGGAAGGCCCATTTTTTGCTTTCCCCAGGCTCCAGAGACTTTCTAGGAACTCGGCGAGGGTGAAAACGGTCTTCCCCACCTCCCCAGAGGCCCTCCAGAGGCCAGAAATGCCCCTTTTCCCGACTTCTGGTAGGCCCGGAAGGCCCATTTTTTGCTTTCCCCAGGCTCCAGAGGCTTTCTTGGAGCCTGGGGAGGGCCAAAACAGCCTTCCCCACCCCCCAGAGGCCTTCCGGAAGCCAGAAACAGCTCATTTTCCCAACTTCCAGAAGGCCTGAAAATCAGCTGGCCAGCGGGCACATGAGCGCTGGAGCTGAGCTAGGACAATGCTTGTGTGCCCACAGATATGGCTCCGTATGCCACCTGTGGCACGCATACCATAGGTTCGCCATCATGCCTATAGGCCATGTCAAAGCATAAGATGCAAACACATATCACCAATAAAATGTTATACAAACAATTTAAAATAAAAGTAGGGTAAAATGCAATAGTGATAGGATAAGATACAATATAATTTGATACATAAATATATAAATTAGAGTAAAATGACATAAAATTATATTTAGGTGTCACCCTTACAATCTACCCCAATCAGTCCCACCCATGCAGATCTCAACCGAACCTTTTTGGTTAAGCCCTGGGCTGTGTTAATTGTTATTTTCGGGTTCTGCCCGCACATAAAGTAAGTTGTTTTGATATGGGGATCCCAATGGGTCATTTGTTTGGTATATGGACCAAGGCACTTATCCCTCACCCCCTTATAGAAGCAACAGTCACATAGGATGTGAGCCTGGTCTTCTACCTCTGCCACTCCGCAAATGCAAAGATGCTCACTGTAGGGTGTAGGATGGAATCTCCCATATCTGACCATTCATATCTGAAGCTGTTCGAATCTCCCTCGCGTAAATATCTCCCTAAGATGTTTTAGTTTAACAAATAGAAGGATAAGGGGGGAAAGCATGATAGCAGTCTTCCAGTACTTGAGTGGCTGTCACAGAGAAGAGGGGGTCAACCTATTCTCCAAACCACCTGAAGGTAGGACCAAGAAGCAAGAGATGGAAGGTCATTAAAGAGAGATCTAGAACTAAGGAGAAAATTCCTAACAGTAAGAACAATTTATCAATGGAACGGCTTGCCTCCAGAAATTGTGGATGCTCCATCACTGGAGTTTTTTTTTTGTTTGTTTTTTTTTTAAAGAAGAGATTGGACACCCTTTATCCAGAGGTATCCTGCTTGAGCAGAGGGTTGGAGTAGAAGATTTCCAACAGATTCTTTCAACTTAGTTATTCTGTATTTTATATTTTTTTGGTGTGGCATCCAGTGTGCTGATAACCACTGGGACCACAAGAGCCAATTTTTCTCATAATCTTTCAGCTACAATTTTCAGATCTTGATAATTTGTGATCTTCTCCAATTCTCTCCCCCCAACCATTCTCCCCCTCCCCATGTCAACATCAGCTTCTTTTCATAGTTAAATCTGATCTGTTATGAGCCAAGTGTCAGACTTCGATGCTATCTCAAAATAAATGAATTTCCAAACTGCCAATCTTTAAGGAAATCTTCTCTTTATTCGAGTACAGCAACCGGATCATGACTCGTGCGGACAAGACTTACCTTTTGCCCCCCAATCCCTCCCTTTCCGATCCCCAATTCTCTGCTTCTCATTGGCTGTCTTCCAAGTCCTGACTTCTTGTCTCGTCATTTCACAGGAATGTCCCCCCCCCTTCATTTCCACGGAGACTGAGCTTCAAAGGGATTTAGCAGGCAAAAGTCCAGGGCTTATCTTCCTTTCTATGTCAGCGGTGAGATGCTGACACCAAGATTTTATCAGTTTCAATTTGGAAATCCCAGTCATATTTTAACCTCCTCATGTTCAACTACTTATTCAGCTATATGGTCCCATCAATTTTTCACTATTACACATGACAGATTATTTTTTGAGACATTCATTTTGGTGACTATGTTATGTCATTGTTTATAATCAGTTTATCTGTTGTTCTTGTATGAGCTGTCGCACAGTCAGCCAGATGTTCAAACTGTATTTGGTATTTTTGTCTGCCTATCGAGTCCTTCCCAAGGATCTGGGATAGGCAGATGGGGATGGTTGGATAGGCAAACGTTAGATGGTATCTAATGTATTATTATAGTTCATCGCACAGCCAGCCAGATGTTCAGACTGGGTTTGGCTTTTTCATCTGCCTATCAAGGCCTCAAGGATCCGGGATAGGCAGATGTGGATGGTTGGATGGTTGGCTAGAGAGCAATGGAATTCAGCCAGTTCTATTCGGTTCGTGCGAACTGGAATTGGCGGCTGCAGGAGGCTCCACCCACCGGCCCAGGCGTCATCACGTCCTGTTTTTGACACTCTGTGCATGCTCACATTTGTGAACCGGTAGCGAAGGTAAGTTAATACCACTCCTGATAGACAGATGTGGTTGTTGGATGGTATCTAACATATTATGTTCATCACACAGTCAGTCGGATAGTCAGACTGGATTTGGTATTTTTGGTATGCTTATCGAGTCCTTCCTACGGACCTGAGATAAGTAGATATGGATTCAGATTAACAGAGTTGGAAGGGACCTTGTAGGTCATCTAGTCCAATCCCCCACCCAAGCAGGAGACCCTACACCATTTCTGACAAATGGCAGTCCAGTCTCTTCTTGAAAGTCTCAAGTGATGAAGCTCCCACAACTTCTGATGGCAACTTCTGTTCCACTGGTTGATTGTTCTCACTGTCAGAAAATTTCTCCTTATTTCCAGGTTAAATCTCTCCTTGTTCAGTTTCCATCCATTATTCCTTGTCTGGCCTTCGGGTGCCTTGGAAAACAGATTGATCCCCTCCTCTCAGTGGCAGCCCCTCAAATATTGGAAGACTGCTATCCTGGTCCTTCTCTTCACTAGACTAGCCATGCCCAGTTCCTGCAACTGTTCTTCATATGGTTTATGAAGTCCCCTAATCATATGCATGTTTGTTGGTATTAAAGGTTTCATCACAGGATGTAAGGTGTTCCAAATCAAGCTGCCATTTGCAATTGACTGGTGTTGCTTATGTCAATTCCGATGGTATTCAGTTGGTGATCTAGATGCTTGGAGATTACAACCAAGGGGCCTATTACTACTGGTACTATCATTATTTTCCTTTTTTATTATTATTTACATAATGCATGGCGGTTGAATACAGACCTGCTTTTGTTATGACCTGAATAAATATATTTCTACAACATCTATGATTATGGAAATAATTTGGTGTATTAACTACAACTCTTCCAAGAAGCCTTTAAAAAGATTCAGAAATACTGTATGTACGAATGTTTGTAATTTTTTTTCTAGAGTTGTAGGATGGAAAAAGATAATGGGGTTATTGCTCGATGTGAGCGTGATTTAATGCATCAAAATTTTCATTTTTTTTTCATTTAATTTAAGGGGATCTGGTAAACAAATACTGTGATTTACAGTATTTACCTATGGTGAGCACTAATCCTCTTTAAACAATCCATAATTTTAGTCTTTTGTGTTTTCTTCTTCCTGTATAAAAATGGATCTATTAAGGGTTGGGGACCAGGCAGAGTCATATAAATCCGCTCCATTTTAGTGTTTGCATTAATGAGGATTTTTTTCCCACTGACTGATCTAGCTACTTCGATTCAATATCATTCAATCTATCCCTTATGCATAATACTTTTCATGTTTTCTTAATCGGCTTTCTACACTTTTCTAATGTAATAATTATTTCATATAAATTCCATCATTTTATTGTTTAATATACTGCCCCAGTGTAGATTTTTAAACCCACACTTTAATATGAACATTTTTTAAAAAAATTATGCATTCTTTTATACTACAGTGGTTCCTTGGTACTCAACTGCTTTGAAACTCATCCAATTTGGTATTTGACACATTATGACATCAAAATTTTGTCCCAGTACTTGTTGTTTGTTTGGTACTCAATGTTTGTCTAGCTGTTTTGTGACTTAGTCCTTATGGGAAAAAAATTGTTTGGTACTCATCAATTTTTGGTATTTCTTGGGTTTCCCAGAACCAATTAACAATGAGTACCGAGATACCACTGTAATTTCATAAATAAATTCTGTCTTATCTGTATTTTTCACTAGAACATATCAGATATGCGACGTATTTCAAGATCACGTTGACTCACTTCTATATAAATCAATTATAGATCTTGTTTAGACCCCTACCTTTAAAGCACCCCACCTCTAACTTTTTTTTTTGCTCCATGAATATTAGAATTATTGAAATTTTATTTTATGATGATTTTATTTTATACGTTGACTCTGTAACCCGCTTAGAGGGGGGCTGTAAAGCACTGTAAAGCAGTATATAAGTCTAAATGTTACTGCTATTTTTTGGCGTAGACCATGGGTCAGCCAGAGAGAGAGAATGCCAGGATAAAGATCAAGAACAACTCAGATCCAAGGAGAATGACTTTGGAGTGGAAGATCACTAGGGAACCAAGCCATGAGTTGGATGAACTCAGAGCTGTTCTTGTTCTGTGTCTAAAATAAAGTATATTTCTTGAGTCCATTTCAAGATTCTAAAGGTACTCGTCATTATAATTTCTGTAGCAATACCTTATCTGTTGCCGGCTTGCTAGACCTATCACAACTTCACCAGAGCCCCTTTAGCTAGGCCAAGGGTTGGCAACCTGCAGCTCTGGAGCCGCATGTGGCTCTTTCATCCCTCTGCTGTGGCTTCCTGTTGCCAGTCAGCCCCACAATTGATAGGGCTTTCGGTTAGGACAGGTAGAGGAAAAAGGATGCCGTGCTAGGAGGAGACTCTATGGTTGGGGGGGGGGAGAGGAACTGGACTTCCGGTCAGCAGAGGAAAAAGGATGCCGTGCTAGGAGGAGACTCTATGGTTGGGGGGGGGAGAGGAACTGGACTTCTGGTCAGCAGAGGAAAAAGGATGCCGCGCTAGGAGGAGTCTCTATGGTCGGGGAACCGAACTTCCAGTCAGCAGAGGAAAAAGGACGCCACGCTAGGAGCAGACGTCCGGTCGGCTCCAGAATTGAACGGGGGGCTTCTGGTTAGGACCTTTGTGGCTCTTTGAGTGTTTACGGTTGCCGACCCCTGAGCTAGGCCATTTCAGGATGACCCAAAATGGCCTTGAGGGCTGCTGTAACAGTCCTGTGGCACAAGGCCACGTCATACTTTGTCCACGCTTAGCAGTTTCTTACTTTGTCCTGTTACCGCCTCTCACAGTGTGGATGGCAACATCAAATAATAATAGTTGAAGCTTTTCAGAAGTACAAGGACCAGAACTTTGTATATCCCTTGACACCCAAAGCGGTTAAAAAAAAAAAGGAAGTAAAGAAGAAGACAAGAAGGAGAGGAAAGGTACCACACATTTTGGGTTGGATTCAGGATTTGGTAGAAGGAAGTTGATGGACTTCTGAGTATGAAAACAACCTTAGAGAGGATGTTGATTTTTGAATCAAACAAAGGGTCACTAATTGAATATTAACTGAGTTTTACAACAACTGTGCTTCAAAACAGCAATGGTATTTTAGTTCATGGTGTGGTATGGATCCAGCCAACATCTTGTTAATGACTCCTGATTGTGTTTGTTTTGGCTCTTGGATTGACCTTGGACTCCGTTTTTTGGAGCCTGCCCTTCTCTTTTGCTTAACCACCTGTTTGAACCTTCTGTACGAGCCTTGGGCTGTTTATTGATTCTGCATTCCTGGACTTGTTCCTGGTTAGCTTGGCAGCCACCCACTAAGCAGAGCAGACTGTTAGGTAGAGGTATGTGTAATGAACAAAAGCCACCAGAGATGCCCAGATGGGGAAGGCTGTTCCAGAGGTTCTTCAAAAGAAGTATGAGTAACTTTGTTAACTCACTGGCATCCTTCAGTCTCAAGAGACTATGGTATCATGCTCTGGAAAGAGGTCCTAAAACAGCATCTAGTGTGACTAAAAAGGCCAACTTGAGAGTGGCAATCCCTTCCACACTGAGGGCAGATACATTCTGTCCCCTGCCCAGCCTCCAGATTCCGCTGGTTCCGGGACTGCCTCTTTGCCTGAGGCTGCCAAACAAGTGTCTCTTCGAATCGGAGAAGGCCATGCTGCGTCTTTAGCCTCCAAGCTGAATGATCGGAGGTCAAGGTTTCCCAGTTGTTAATGTCCATTCCCAAGGCCTTTAGGTCCCTCTTGCAGATATCCTTATATCACAGCTGTGGTCTCCCTCTGAGGCGCTTTCCCTGCACTAATTCTCCATACAGGAGATCTTTCAGAATCCGACCATCAGCCATTCTCACGACATGCCCCAGCCAGCGTAGACGTCGCTGTTTCAATAGTGTATACATGCTAGAAATTCCAGCACGTTCCAAGACTGCGCTATTTGGAACTTTGTCCTGCCATTTTATGCCAAGAATTCGTCGGAGACAGCGCATATGAAAGGTGTTCAACTTTCTCTCCTGCCGTGTGTAAAGAGTCCTTTAACTTTGTTAAAGAGCTATAGAATTTGACTGCAGCTTGTGTGTGTGTATATATAGATATATTGTCCAGGCAGTTTCATATTTATTAGTCCCTGGAGTGTTTTTGGCAAGATTTTTCAGAAGTGGTTTGCCATTGCCTCCTTCCTAGGGTTAAAAGAAAGTGGCTGGCCCAAGATCACCCATCTAGTTTATTTTATTTTATTTAATCTGTATACCACCCTACTCCCGAAGGACTCAGGGCGGTGAACAGCCATAGAATAAAACATATAAATACAAAATTTAAAATAGAGTAAAACAAATTAAATAATTTGGCTGAAAATTTAAAACCCCAGTAATTTAAAACCAAATTTAAAGTTTCCATTTAAAAAGGGGAAAAAACTTAGCTTCATGCCTAAGGCAAGACTAGAATTCATGGTCTTCTGGTTTAAGTTTGATTCCTATGGTGATTAATTTAACCCTGGATTATTCAGTTAGCCCATTTTTTTTTAGGGTTCTCCAACATATATACCACCAGCTAACTACTTGGGCTCAACTGACACAATGAGCTACACTAAAATACAGTTAATGCTTCATGCCATAGTCTGTGCTGGCACTGGCAACTCAAATGAAACAGCTGTAGGGTAGTTTTAAAGGACAAAGTTTGGGTACATGTGTGTGTGTTTTAATCTTAATTGTTGCTATAATTCTGAGCCAGATGAGCTGTACTGAACAGGTGGCAGCATGAAAACGCAGACAGACAAACTCATAGACTAGCCAATTTAAAACTAGAGAACAAAAAATTGGCAACACATGGTATGGAAGTGCTTAGAGCATGCATATTTCATCATCCTAATCCCAAGAGTTTATTTCTGACTACCACCACCATTTTTTTACACCTTTATTAGATTATTTCTTATTTCTACCACCACCTCTCTCTCTCTCTCTCCCCCCCCCCTCTCTCTCTCTCTCTCTCTCTCTCTCTCTCCCTCTCCCTCTCCCCCCCCTCTCTCTTTCTCTCTCTCTCCCCCTTTCTCTTTCTTTCTTTCTGTCTTTCTTGCAGATTAAGTGGAAAATTTATTCCCCCAGACTTTTATGTTGCTGCCTGTTTTCACTTGACAGCTCAGATTTCTTACCTAACAGAAATTGATATTCAGGCTAATCCAATATTTCTCAGCCTTGGGATCTTTAACATAGGTGGACTTCAACTTTCAGAATTCTTCAGCCAGCATGTTAAACTTCCCAAGGGTTGAGAAACCCTCCTCTAACACCTGATCTCCAGATCAAGTTTTATATGGAATATATCCACACTTAGGTCATCATTATTTGTAGATAGGAGAGAACACTATTTATAGGTATGCATACAGAATAACAGAGTTGAAAAGGACCTTGGAGGTCTTATAGTCCAAACCTCTGCTCAAGGAGGAGACCTTAGACCATTTCAGAGAAATGGCTGTCCAGTCTCTTCTTGAAAACCTCCAGTGATGGAGCACCCA
Organism: Pituophis catenifer annectens; assembly: GCF_029215685.1. Taxonomy (NCBI): domain Eukaryota; kingdom Metazoa; phylum Chordata; class Lepidosauria; order Squamata; family Colubridae; genus Pituophis; species Pituophis catenifer. Next base: position 6,717,293 of record NW_027256896.1, on the reverse strand, counting down.
CAACTTCTGAAGGCAAATTCTGTTCCTCTGATTATAGGTATGTCCACAATTGAGCCCAGAATTTTTGTTGCTAAGTCAGAAATTTGTTCAGTGAGTTTTGCTTCTTTTTACGAGTTTTCTTGCCACATTTGTTAAGCAAATCACTGCAAAAGTTATTTTAACAACTCAGTTGTTAAGTGAATCTAGTTTCCTCCATTGATTTTTTTTAAAAAAAAAATTTTTAGACAAACAAACATTTAATACATCAGTTTTCTCTTCCCTGTGACATCTTGGTGTTATCTTCCAAACTTCTATCTTGATCCTTATCCAGTCCACTATATCAATTCATCACTAACATAATATTCAACTTCATCACATATTTTTACATACTTATATAATTAATCATTTATATCTTTATAGAGTCCCTTGGGAGTTGGGCGGCATAGAAATGCGACAAAATAATAAATAAATAAAATAAATAAATAATAAATATCTTCTCCAGTCAAAAATAAAAATAATTCCATATTTTAAAATATTCTGAGTCTTCTCTATCTTTAATCATCAGAGTTAATCTATTCATTTCTGCACAATCTAAGATATTTTTTTTATTACTACTTCTTCCAAAAGTATTTTCTCCGCTTTCCAATTTTGTATATAGATAATCCTTGCAGCTGTTATTACAGCTGCATGTATTATCAGATAAACTTTTTCCTTACTAATTTTTTTCAGGTAGGATACCCAGTAGGAACAGCTCTGGTTTAAATTTGATATGTTGATGTATCATTTCCTCCAACCAAGTCTTAAATTTAATCCAATAGCTTTTAGCTTCAGGACATGTCCATCACATATGATAATATGATCCTGGTAGTTGATGACACTTCCAACATTTAGCTGATTTTTCTTTAAACATTTTTGCTAATTTCTCAGGTGGCATATGCCATCTATAAAACATTTTATATTGATTTTCCTTATATGCAGTGGGCACCGTTAATTTATAATTCCTTTCCCATAGTTGTTGCCATTTTTCAAAATCAATTGAATATTCAATATAATTTGTTGCTTAGTATTGAATTAGAGGAGGAGCAAGTAAAAGAAACAATGATAGCTTGGGGATTTTTTTCTTGTCAGAAAGTGGCAAAATATGATCATGTAACTCCGGGACACTTTATGATGACCGTCATAAATAGGAACCAGTTGTCAAGCATCCGAATGTTTAGTGCCATTGTAACTTTGAGCAGTCACTAAATGGACCATTGTAAGTTGAGGACTACCTGTAATTGTCCTCACTCGCAGGAACTTTCTCCTTAATTCTAGGTGCCTGTGTGCTTTATACAAGACACATTTCTAGCAAAATGCCATCTTATTCTTAACACACTATGATACTGCAATGGAGGGGAGGGAGGGAGGGAGGGAGGGGGGGAGAGGGGGAGAGAGAGAAAGAGAGGGAGGGAGGGAGGGAGGGAGAGAGAGAGAGAGAGAGAGAGAGGGAGAGGGAGAGGGAGAGGGAGAGGGAGAGGGAGAGGGAGAGGGAGAGGGAGAGGGAGAGAGAGAGAGAGAGAGAGAGAGAGAGAGAGAGAGAGAGAGACTTGTTTTACAATGTCAGACCTTAGCAATTACCCCTAATGGGATAGAAAGCAGATATCGTATTCAAGCTATTAATCATGAAGGGAAAAGGGGCGGACAGAATCTTGTGGGGGAGGGGATTAAAACTCATCATTGGCTGACAACTGAGGAAATTTGAGATTTTGACAGTCAGCAAAAACCATCCAGGAGTATTTGAAGGAAGTTTTGTTTAAAACAAATAAACAAAAAATATCATGCCAAAACCCTCACCAACTTTTCAAAAGTTTCTCATTTTTTTCCACCCAGAATTTTGTGGAGTGGAGAGAGGAGTGGAGTGGGGTATGGTAGGGTAGGGTGCGGTACGGTAGGGTAGAGTAGAGTAGAGTAGGGTGTGGTAGGGTAGGGTAGCGTAGGGTAGGGTAGGGTAGGGTAGAGTAGAGTAGAGTAGAGTAGAGTAGAGTAGAGTAGAGTAGAGTAGAGTAGAGTTTCTCCTAAATTAATAAAACAATAAGATATAAATGTTAAAAATATCCAGGTTGAAATACCAATGTCTAGACCATGTTGTTGGTACACTTTTAATGAAAATAAAAATAAAAACACTCAAGTTTCTTGATTTGTCACTTCTGACACTTCTCTCTGTTAGTCCCCAAGGTCCTTTTTCAAGAGGCAACTAGACTTTCTTTTTTTTTTCCTTGAAGACATTTCACTTCTCATCCAAGAAGCTTCTTCAGTTCATGAAGAAAGTCCAGTTTCCTCTTGAAAAAAAAAAAAGACCTTTGGGACAGAATTGAAGAAGTTTCTTGGATGAGAAGTGAAATGCCTTCAAGGAAAAATAAAGAAAGCCTAGTTGCCTCTTGAAAAAGCCCCTTCAGGAAAACCATGATCTGAACGACTGAGAATCTCCATAGACATTTATCTTTGTTAGAAGATACCTACCCTGTTTTCCCCAAAACAAGACATCCCCTGATAATAAGCCCAATCGGGCTTTTGAGCGCATGCCAATAAGGCCAAGCACTTATTTCAGGGTTCAAAAAAATATAAGACAGGGTCTTATTTTCGGGAAAACACGGTGGTTCCCTTAACCATTCATTGTACAGTTTAGCCTCCTGAACTCTTTCTAGAGCCTCAGTGTCTTCTTTGTATATTTATTCGTCATTTGTGCTTCTGGCTTTGGATGATAGGACTTAAAATCCGGCACCTCTGTTGTGTAGCAGTGCATCATTCCTTGAGTCTGTTCCACCCATTTTCTCTATGGAACTGAATTTTCTCTCGTCGGCCAAATGAAAAGCATGGATAATGTCTGACCCATTTTTTTTTTCTCCAGCAAGGTTGTTGATGACACAGAGAAATGATAGTTAATGACGTTGGGAACAAAGCACTACGAAAGTGGTGCTGGGACTCTGGCGGTTTATGGCTGTGCTTCTTAAAAATTACCTCCATGTGGAGGGGCCCATTTACAAAGATAAGAGCTTAATCCAGACATCTACAATGATGATTCTCTCCAACAGGATAATAAATTTGTTGAAGTACCCTTTTATCTTTAATAATTCAGGATTCCCTGAGTGTTTAAAGGTTTGCATCTTTCCTCTTTTAAGAAATCTGAGGGTAATGTGTTAAAAGATAGCAAGAAATGTATCTCGACTATTGCTATGTGCCTGTCTCACTCTGAAATGGATGGAGGGTTGGATGGATAGATGGGTACATGGGTGGATGGATAGATGGGTAGATGAGTAGATGGATAGATGGGTACATGGGTAGATGGGTTGATGGGTAGATGAGTAGATGGGTAGATGGATTAATGGGTAGATGGGTAGATGGGGAGATGTAGATGTAGATGTAGATGTATAAATAAAAAATAATTTAAATGTAAAACAAGCTTTAACTTAAACATTAAAAAGTGAAATATCTATGGAGATTCTCAGTCATCCAGGTGATGATTGTCCCAAAGGTGCTTTATTTTTTCCAGAGGCCACCAGACTTTCTTGTTCTTCTTTGAACAAGACTTTTCACTTCTCATCCAAGAAGCTTCTTCAGCTCTGACTGGATGGTAGGGAATGGAAGGATTTATACTCCTTGCAGACAGCTGGTCATTTGCATCCTTTTAGAGAGTCATTGAGGAGACTTGGAGGTTTATCTGTGTCCTCACCTGAGTAGTGCAAATGGGTGCAGAGCCTTCTTGGAACAGTTGAAAAGACTATGTTGTAGATTGGAGATAGATGATGTCGTATTCCTCCCCTTCTGTTCAGAGAAGGCTGTTCAATTTTGACATAAATGGCCTCTTTGATCCCTCTTTCAAGCCTGCAGTCCTGTCTGCCCAAAATATGGACTTTGCTGTCTTGAATCCTCTGATATTTACCCACAGAAATGTGAAATCACATTGCTTGATTTTGTACACTTAAATCCCTCGATTCCTTTAAGGAGTTTCAGAAAGCCACACTTGAAATGCATAGTCTCTTATTCTTCATTAGGTCCTTGTGATACAGAGGCCAGACAAGGTAGATAAGGTTTTGACATATACAGTTGTTCTACATCATGTGAGTGGTTAGAAAACCTGACTATTTGGGGGGGGGGGGTTTGGCTCCATAGCAATCATAAATCAAAGAGTAGCTTTCTTCTTTTGGTCCATTGTATTCTTAGCAGAAAAACTGCCTTGTGGAATTTGTAGAAGTCCAAAATCCAAAGGACTATGTGTATAATGCCTTGGTAAGGCCACACTTGGAATTCTGCATTCAGTTTTGGTCGCCACAATGTAAAAAAAGATGTGGAGACTTTAGAAAGAGTGCAGAGAAGAGCAACAAAGATGATTAGGGGACTGGAGGCTAAAATATATGAAGAATGGTTACAGGAACTGGGTATGTCTAGTTTAATGAAAAGAAGGATTAGGGGAGACATGATAGCAGTGTTCCAATATCTCAGGGGCTGCCCCAAAGAAGAGGGAGTCAAGCTATTTCCAAAGCACCTGAGGGCAAGACAAGAAGCAATGGGTGGAAACTAATCAAGGAGAGAAGCAACTTAGAACTAAGGAGAAATTTCCTGACAGTTAGAAACAATTAATCAGGGGAACAACTTGCCTCCAGAATTTGTGAATGCTCCAACACTGGAAGTTTTTAAGAAGAATTGGTTGGATAACCATTTGTCTCGAAGTGGTGTAGGGTTTCTGCCTAAGCAGGGGGTTGGATTAGAAGACCTCCAAGGTCCCTTCCAACTCTGTTATTCTATTCTAAATCCGTGGAAATATATCTCGATCTGGTGCCACATTTCAGAATGTGGGAAGAGAGAGTTTTCCAGATATCCTTTATTCAAAGAAAGGCTTTTCCGTCTTTGTCAGAACCGTGCCTGATACAAAGGCAGAATGAAAGCGCACAGCAATCTAATCTTCCATTTTTCATGGATGGTGAAAAGATTGAACCGAAAAGGCGATCCAGTTCTCTGGAGTCACATCAGCCTAATAATATGTTGGTTCTCCATAAGGTTAATTAAAGGGGCAGACCCTGCTGAAATTTGAATAGTGCCTACAGTTAAAGCAGTTAAGGAGAACTATATTGTTGATCCATACACTCCGCCTTGGTTGTGCAAAAAGAACCTGCGCAAAAATATGTGAGAGAGGAGGCAACCGAGGCGCTCAATTTAAGTTCTAGGATTTAATCATTAGTGTCAGTTTGAGGGACCTATGTTTAGAAATGTTTTCAGACAGTTAAGACTTCATTCTATCTGAAGTAATTTTTTATTTTTATGTTTTGGGTGGGGAGGAAGGCAGCTAAGTTCTGGATGTGAACTATGGATTGCATTTCCCTAAGTTGCCTCGCGTTGCCATGGAAACATTTGAAAATGGTGGCAGGGATGCCATGACACCCGCCATGTCCTCCCGCATAAATGGAGTTTGTTCCCTTTCCCTCTGTTCACCTCCACGAGATCTTAATGGAGAGTTTTAACTCAGCTGACCTTTTGTACTTGATAAAATATTTAGTTGGTTGTAGTAAATATTCATCTGTCTTCCTTTCACAACACTGGATACTTTCGGCCATTAATGGTTCTAATGTACAGTACATGTGTGTGTGTTTTAAGCAGAGGGATGTGCGGTACGAAAAAACCCTATCTTCCATAAAGGAAAATGAGCTCATTAAAAATAGTTCTGCTAATCAGCCAGATGGCCAAGTGATAATGTAAATATTGGTTGTTTAATTAGTTGACCTGCTTGACACATCCCTCTTTTTCAAAGATCAAACAATAGTTTGATAATTTATAAATTTCGGGAAAATATTATTTTTTTTCTCCCCCTCTCTTCTGTTCACAGTTCAACCTGATATTCTCAGATTGCTTAATTTTTTTTTTAAATTGTTACCCATCCTTGTAGTTACAGAAGCCTCAAATATATTCTAATGCATTTTAATGTATTCTAAGAAAGCCATGCTGTTCATCCTTCAAATAAGGGTATGTAACAATTAAGCGCTGCGGCAACAAACATTTTATAATTATTTGAGAGGCAGAAAGGAACTCATGAAGACATTTGGGGAGGCATGTTTTGTTTTAATTGTTTCATTAGAAGGAAATACTAGTTGATCAGCAGGCCTTATGGATGTTTTGAATGGTTTGCGTTTTAATGAATGTAGCCGTTTTGGTGACACCGTTGGTTTTTTTGTAATAATGATTAAAAATAAAACCGGTTGCATGAAAAACGCATGATGCTCTTGACGGAACTTTTTTCTTAGAACACGTCTTAGCATCTATAACCGTTGAACCAAAATATGTATGCAATTTTTTTTTTTCTTTTTACGATAAGGGTCAACGACCCTGGGTCTTTGAGATATTTTGGAGTACAGCGTTCACCATCTTCTGCTTTGGATTGTTAGAACCATGCAAAGCCTCTAAAAGAGATGCTTCATAAAGGAAACCCACCCTCCCCTGAAAGTCTGAAAGTGTTTGGATTTTCTGAAAGGTTTCAGCAGTGGCTTCAGAGCCTGTCTGTCAAGGTTCCAAGTACGGCAATAGCCCTGTAGAAAGCAGAACTCCGAGGCAGACAAATTCTTCAGAGCACAGTTTTATTGGAGATATCATAATGGCACAAATTGGTGAAAACCGACTCTGAAAGTTCCCGTGGTTTTCACCAGTGTCCCCCTTCCCCCAAACAATCAGTCACATTGTCCAATCAAGCTGCAGGCTGGTTGCCTGGTTACTTCACCCCTCCTTTCCTCTTGCCCACCTGTTGGAATGTCCTTGGTTCCCACAGGAAACTAATTTTGTTTTGGCTACAAACCCCACCCATCTAACTATATTCCCCCTCCTTATCCTTTCTTCGAATTGTGGCAACCTCTGAAACCCCCAAAATGGCCCCAGCCAGGCTCGCTTCAGAGTTGACATTGTCTTTGTTGGCTGTGCATGTGTACTGTATTCATCTGGCCTGCTCTCGAGCTGCCATAGGGGATGGAAACTGACAAAACAGCACAGCAGCCAAAGACAGATGCACATTCCAGACTTATCTCTCTCAAGGCTGTCTCCCAGGGTTATCCACAGTGGCCGGAGAGGAGTGGTCTCTACAACCTGCGAAATTGCTCCATTGGCTAATATGATTGATGACACATCCTGGGAGGGGAGGGAGGAAACAGGGTCATGACTGGGGCATAAATTAGGTGGGGTCAGAGTGGCTTCACTTGGGAACGTGCCGACATGAATCTTCTGATAAATAGCTGGATTTCTTTTGAAGCTTGGCTCGTGGCTCATGATTTCATTTGCATCCGTCGGAACCCTGACAGCAACAGGGAATGCCACCAAAGCAAAGTGACCAAGCGTGAACCCATAAAGAGAGGAGATGGAAAGATTCAGCATTATTGTAAGGGAATGTATGGAGGACCTTGGTGGACAAGGGGAAGAGATGCTGCCTAGGGGAAAAAATGAGAAAAGAGAGGCATGAGCCTTCAGGGGCTTAAGCAGGCAGAGGGGAAAAGACATAGCTGATCAGATGGTTAAAACTGGTGACCTTGGGGCATGAATGAAAGAGATGCTGCCTAAGATGCAATCAGAGAAGAGACGGAGGAGCTTTCAGTGGTTTAACAGAGGAAAAAAACCACCCTAATGGATAGTGGGGATGCGCTGGCTCAGTGGTTAAGATGCTGAGCTTGTCAATCAAATGGTCGGCAGTTCAGCGGTTTGAATCCCTAGTGCCGCTTAATGGGGGGAGCTCCCATGACTTGTCCCAGCTTCTGCCAACCTAGCAGTTCGAAAGCAGGTAAAAAATGCAAGTAGAAAAATAGGGACCACCTTTGGTGGGAAGGTAACAGTGTTCCGTGTGCCTTTGGCATTGAGTCATGCCAGCCACATGACCACGGAGACGTCTCCGGACAGCGCTGGCTCTTCGGCTTTGAAACGGAGATGAGCACCGCCCCCTAGAGTCGGGAACGACTAGCACATATGTGCAAGGGGAACCTTTACCTTTAATGAATCAAGCTGTTAAAAGTGGCAGAGAGAAGTTTGTACTTCACTTACAAGATTCCGTTAAGGCAATTCCGTTACAATAAAGTAAAATTAGTTTATCTGGTTTTGTTTGACTGGGAGGACTGATACCTTGTGTGTTGTTGTTGTTGTTGTTGTTTTGTATTGTTTGTTTGTTTGTTTTTTAAAGGAAGGGCAATCACCAGGAGTCAAAAATTCACTCAAAGGCACCATAAAAAGTAATCAAATAAATAACAGTCTATTTAGTTCTAGACCAGTTAATTATGAAGATGCAGGAACATCTTTTGTGTTTTCCTAAGTTGCTGCTGAAAATCATAGAACCTAGAAATAAAGAGTCGGGGTAGAACTGCCACAACAAAGCCCGTTTAAGGCACAATTGAATTTTTTTCTGTTTTTTTCCTACTGGAATAGGGAGAATGAAGATGTTTAAGAAGTGTGAGATAATCCTATACTATGCCAGACTGAAATCTCCATAAGTTAATTACACTATTGGAAAATCATGAAAGAGAGATCCAACCTAGAACTAAGGAGTCATTTCATGACAGTGAGAACAATTAAGCCATGGAACGGCTTCCGAAAAGTTGTGGGTGCTCCATGACTGGAGCCTTTTAAGAAAAAAAAAAAAAACTGGAAGCCACTTGTCCAGATTAGTCTAAGGGTTTCCTGCTTCAGCAGGGGGTTGGACTAGAAGACCTCCAAGGTCCCTTCCAACTCTATGATTCTATGTTTAATGTGCTATGATGTTGGCACATGAGACAACCGCATTTCAAACTTCTGTCCTCTGCGCTTAATCACCCCAAATCTAGACAACCTTCAAAGAACAGCAAAAGCCTATGGATATTGTCAGGGGTGGGCTGCTGGGGATTCGCAGGGGTTCGGGTGAACCTCTAGCTAAAATTATGTGCAGTTCGGAGAATTTCCAAATCCCACTCCTGGCTGGCTCCACTCCGCCCCCCCACTCCGCCCCACCCCTCCCAGCAGTCCCCACATGGCCCATTTTGCATGCAGGTAAGTACAGGGTGCACACGGAGGCTTGGGGAGGGCAAAAAACAGGCCTACTGGGAGTTCGGGCCCGTTTCCGGCCTCCAGAGGGCCTCCGGAGCCTGGGGAGGCTGTTTTTGTCCTCCTGGAAGCTCGAGGAAAGCCTCTGGAGCCCAGGGAGGGCAAAAACACCTACCCACCACCGCCATGGTGCAGGAGATCAACTAGGCCACGCCCACCATGGCCACAGCCACCCAGTAACCGGGCAGAGAACCCCTTGCTAAAATTTTTGAAGCCCACCCCTGGATATAGTCCCATATATTAGTTCATTTCCCCCCCACCCCACTGGTTTTCTTTTCCCCTGTCCAATCAAGTCCAGACCTTCACATTATACTCTAGGTTGAATGTGTTGCTACTATTACCGGTTAAGGCCGACTATCGTTTGGAGTAAATTCCAAACGCTGCTTTTAAAGAGATGGATTTGTATTTCCTGTGCTAAGCCATAGTTTGCTTTACTCATGGTTTGTGAATCACGGCATAATGCATTGGATTAAAGTGCTTCTAGAAGGCTTGATTAGGCAATTTGTTAATGAGCCAACACAGCATGCTAACATAAATAAATTGATGTGGCGTATTCATGATAATTATGCTCGCTCCACCATATAGCAGCCCGCTTTGTTTTGTTACTTTTAGAAATCCTGACTTGCATATAAGGTGGGGGGGGGGCTGCAGTGCATAGACACAATCACACTTCAGACTTTTACACTTAATACGTTGCTGGAATATTGGCGTTCCCTTAAAGGTAGATTCCTCCCACCCCTTTTCTTTTTCTTTCTTTTTCTTTTCTTTTCAAGAGCCCTGGGACTTAGTGATTCAAAGCCTTCCAGGAAGGGTAACCGGTTTTGTCTGTCAGCCTTGGTCTCTTGTCACTCTGGCTTGACATGATTTGCAGATCATGTGTGTGAATGATGCAGCTTCCATAGCTTGTAAGGCGGTGGTGGGATTCATTTTTTTTTTTTTACTAACGGTTTTGTGGACATGGCTTGGTGGGCGTGGCTTGGTGGGTGTGTCTTGTTGGGCTAGGCAGGGGAAGGATACTGTAAAATCCCCATTCCCACCCCACTCCAGGGGAAGGATACTGTAAAATCTCTATTCCCACCCCACTCCAGCGGAAAGATACTGTAAAATCCCCATTCCCACCCCACTCCAGGGGAAGGATACTGTAAAATCCCCATTCCCACCCCACTCCAGGGGAAGGATACTGCAAAATCTCCATTCCCACCCCACTCCAGCGGAAGGATACTGTAAAATCCCCATTCCCACCCCACTCCAGCAGAAGGATACTGCAAAATCCCCATTCCTTCCTGATCAGTTGGGACTCGGGAGGTAGAGAATAGATGGGGATGGGGCCAGTCAGAATTTTTACTACCGGTTCTCCGAAATTTCTCAAAATTTCTGCTACTGGTTCTCTAGAAAAGGTCAGAACTTGCTGAATACCAACTCTGTTGCAAAAGGTTGACACTACAAGGCCAGGGACTAATGCCTACATCATAATAGGTAGATAAAGTTCCATGACTTTGTGTGGTAGGCAGATTAGATTGGATTGGATTGGATTGGATTGGATTGGATTGGATTGGATTCGATTCGATTCGATTCGATTCGATTCGATTCGATTCGATTCGATCACTATCCTTGCGCTTTGTAAAAACATTCCAATGCTTCGGGTAATGCAAATTGTAATCGCAAATAAGTCAAAAAGCATGATATTGCCACTAACAAATCTAAATAAAGAAATGATGCCAATAATAACTCATCTGAAATTAGGGTATTTTGGAAACATGTACTACAAGAGGCTTCCGGAAGCATTTTTCAGTGTTATAATGTAGGCATTTACAGAGCTGATGGAATTAAAACTGTTATTGGAAATACCTTCTTGTGCCGTCACCACCAGTAAGGATTTTTTGAAGCCTACCAAATGTGAGAATGGTATAGATCTGGCCTGTGTCATAGGATCACGCTAAACTTTTACGTTGCTCAGAGGTGGGTTTCAGCAGGTTCTGACCACTTCTGGAGAACTGGTACTGGAAATTTTGAGTAGTTCAGAGAATCGGTAAATACCACCTCTGACTGGCCTCGCCCTCAACTATTATCTGCCTCCCGAGTCCCAGCTGATCAGGAGGAAATGGGGATTTTGTAGTATCCTTCCCCTGGAGTGGGGTGGGAATGGAGATTTTACAGTATCCTTCCCCTGGAGTGGGGAGGGAATGGAGATTTTATATATTTATATTTAAAAGAAATTTATATTGTCATTCTTATGTAGGAAAAGACTTGTTCTAGAGCAGGGATGTCAAAATCAATTTCATTAAAGGCTGCATCAGGGTTGTGATTGACCTCGGGTGGGGGGGGGGACAGGGAGGGGCGTGCCCATGGTGGGCATGGCAAGCTCGACATCACATATGTCAGGGGGGAGGGCTGTGGCGGCCTGAGTATTCTGCCAGTGAAAACAGGCTCCCGAGCTCTCTTTTCGGCTGCAACAGCCTCCTGCAACCCTCTGCCAGCAAAAACGGAGCTCAAAAGGGCTGCCCGCACCCCTCCCAAACTCCATTTTTGCTGGCAGAGACACCGCAGGCCAGTCCTTTGCTGTTTCCAGGGCGGCCCTGCAGGCCAGATCTAAGCACCCCATGGGCCAGATCTGGCCTTTTGTCAGACCCGGAAGCGATCTTTTGAATTGGGCCTTCAGGCCTGCCATATTTACTGCTGTGGGAAATTGGGAGGGGGAGTTGGATGGAGCATAGATGATATATAGTCATAATAACATTCCTTTCTCAGAGAGTCAAGGTCGTCTTGCCCTGCACCTGGGAGGCTGGATTTGGGAGGCATCTCCGGTTAGGACGGTGCTTGGATTGGACCATGTGATGGACTTGTGGGTGTTAGGCAGGGATTTGATTTCCTTTGGGTGGGGAAAACCTGGGAGCTTTCAGATCCGGGTTTCCCCAGATGTGCCAATATGACATCTCTAATAAAATGGAACTTTGGGGAAACTCAAGTCTCGGAGTTTTCTTTCATTGGGGGCATTACTTGGAACCCTGACACCTGCGGGCCTTGAGTTTGACACCCCTGTTCTAGAAATTTTCATCCCCTGTCAACTAATACATTATCTTACTGGAAAGTAGCTTTGTATATTCATAGATCTAGTTAATAATGAGGTATGCAAAACTATCATGCCCTCTGCTACCATGGCTCCAGATAGATCGTTATCATGCAACTCCTGTGGTTGATGCCCTTGTTGATCTTGAAAAGATAACCAGGGTTGGGCTTCGTTAGTCACTGGATACAGACCATCATTAAATCCAAGATCTGAAATCTACACCTAGCATCCAAAAAGAAGCGAGCATTGATGATTAACGGCTTCATTGATGAGTTTCAGTGTTGTGTACTCAAATAAACATATAAGCCATCTTTGGTTGCATTCTTCAGAAAAAAGAAGAATGTGTGTGCGTGTGTGCGTGCACACACATGTGCACGCACATGTGTTTAGAAGAATCAGCCTCAGATGGAGGCATTCAAAGGTATGAGTGTTTGAAATCTACAGATGGATTGATATGAGAGGTGAAATTCAGCTGGTTCTATCTGGCTTGCACAAACTGGTAGCGGCGGTTGCGGAAGGCTCCGCCCACCCGCGGAGTGATGTCATGATGTCACTTTTTTGCGATGATTTTAAGCCTCTGTGCATGTTGACTATTTCCCGCGAGGCAAACTTGGCTGAAGTAATTTATGGCAAAGGTTGCAAAATGTTTTTAACTCCTACATCAGAACGTTTCCAGTAAATATTCCTACTATCATTGTTCTTCAGCATATTCAGTGCAATTTGTGTTGGAATTTAATGAACAAGCATGCCCACACATACACACACACACACACACACACACACACACAAAGCAGGTTTAGAGGTTTTGCAGAAGACAAGAAAGATTGCTGGTGTCTATTTTTTTCAAAACAAAACAAGAAGCTTAAAGAGGGGTAAAAAACAAAAGGAAGGTCTTTTTAAAAATTCACTGTCATGTTTTTTGCACAGAGGTTTTGCACAAAACGTCTGCAGTTGTGTGCCAAGTACTAAAGATGTAAGCATTCAAAGGACAATCCCTTCCAAACTTTCAAAATGTTTACGGTATTGAGTATCTAGCCTGCAGTTGTCAGTTTTTCTCATATTTTCCATTCAGAGACTAACTATTACTGGTAACCCTGCTTAGCTTTTCAATATCAGTCAAGAACGTAAATGCCAGCCAAAAAAAAAAAACTGGGTAGAATAATCCAGCCAGAATTTGCTTCTGATAAAGGAGAGTGTGTGTAGCTCAGGGTTGAAACGAGGAGTCCTTAGTGCTCTCTGAGCTCGGTTGTTTCCTTGTAGATGTTTCATTTTCCAAACTAGGTAACATCATCAATGCTGGTATAAGGAGTGGGATTTGCTCTCAATTTATATTCTAATGGCTTGCCCAAGTTGCAATAACCACATACTTTCATAAGAGTTTGGTTCCTTATTTGCTTCTATCAAGGGTGGGTTCCACCTATCTTTACTACCCGTTTGCAATGGGAGCGTATACGCGTGTTTCTGTGCATGTGCATATCATCAGTGATGATGTCGGGGCAGGTGGGTGGAGCCTCCCGCTGCTATTACTAACAGTTCGCAAGAACCGGACAGAACCGGGAGCAATCCACCACTGGGTTCTATCCAATAGACAGAATCTTGCCTGTGTAAACCCTTACAAATCTCCCCCTAATGGATATATCATGGGAAATTCTAAAGAGTGGCTATCCTTATTTTCTTCTTCTCTCTCCGATCAATCTCTGGACTGTGATTCCCTCCTTGGAATGTGTTCCTTCCTTCCTGGGAAACTGCTACTTCTTTGTTGCCCATCACATCAACTCCTTCTCTGTAGGGACCACCTCACAATAAATGATAGTAGTTGCAGCCTGCTTACTTGCTTGAATGTACTGGTAAGTTCCCCTATCTGAACGAGGAGTCCTGGGATCTCCAGACAGACATAAGGAAAATCAAAAGATTGCACGGTAAATAAGTGTCTGGTACAGTGTTTCTCAACCTCAGCAACTTTAAGATGGCTGGGCTTCAATTCCCAGAATTCCCCAGCCAGCATGGTCTAGCTCAGAGGTGGGTTTCAGCAGGTTCTGACCAGTTCTAGAAAACCGGTAGCGGAAATTTTGAGTAGTTCGGAGAACCCGTAGTAAAAATTCTGAATGGCCCCGCCTCCATCTATTCTCTGCCTCCTGAGTCCCAGCTGATCGGGAGGAAATGGGGATTTTGCAGTAACCTTCCCCTGGATTGGGGAAGGAATGATTTTACAGTATCCTTCCCATACCATGCCCACCAAACCACGCCACGCCCACCAAGCCACACCCACAGAACCGGTAGTAAAACGTTTTGAAACACACCACTGGTCTAGCTTCAGATTTACAGAGTTTAAAGGGACCTTGTAGATCATCTAGTCCAATCCCCTGCCCAAGCAGGAAACCCTACACCATTTCTGACAGATGGCAGTCCAATCTCTTCTTGAAAGCTTCCAGTGATGAAGCTCCCACAACTTCTGAAGGCAACTTCTGTTCCATCAGTTGATTGCTCTCACTGTCAGGAAATTTCTAGGTTGAATCTCTCCTTAATCAGTTTCCATTCATTATTCCTTGTCTGGCCTTCAGGTGCTTTGGAAAACAGGTTGACCCCCCTCCTCTCTGTGACAGCCCTTCAAGTATTGGAAAACTGCTATCATGTCTCCCCTGGTCCTTCTCTTCACTAGACTAGCCATGCCCAGTTCCTGCAACCGTCCCCTAATCATCCTGGTTGCTCTTCTCTACATTTTTTCTAGAGTCTCCACATCTTTTTTTACAGTGTGGTGACCAAAACTGGATGCAGTATTCTAGGTGTGGTCTTACTAAGGCTTTATAGAGCGGTATTAGTATTTCACTTGATCTTGATTGTGTCCCTATGTTAATGCAATTTAGGATTGTGTAGGCTTTTTTTGGCTGCCACTGCACGCTGCTGGCTCATATTCAACTGGTTGTCCACTAAGACTCCAAGATCCAAGTTTATTGTCACAGGGACTCCAGAGCATATTGCACGCTAGGCTACAGGTTCAAACATGGATCCAGATTGAATCTCTGCAGTGAAGGCAACTAGTGAGGAATTGTCAAGTTTCCGGAAGACTGGAGAGATAGATTAAAGCAGAGCAGTTTGGAGTCCTCAAGGACAGGTTCCTTTACTGGGAAAGAAAGAAAGAAAGAAAGAAAGAAAGAAAGAAAGAAAGAAAGAAAGAAAGAAAGAAAGAAAGAAAGAAAGAAAGAAAGAAAGAAAGAAAGAAAGAAAGAAAGAAAGAAAGAAAGAAAGAAAGAAAGAAAGAAATCAGCCCTTCTCCTGCTTGTTTCCCTTTTTAAACAGCTGTGTTATCAATCAGCAGGAGTGGGCTGCTGGTGGCTCGCAGGGGTTCGGGAGAACCTCTAGCTAAGATTCTGTGCAGTTCAGAGAACCCCCAAATCCCACACTTGGCTGGTCCCACCCACCCCACGCCTCCCAGGAGTCCCCATGTGGCCCATTTTGGATGCAGGTAAGTGCAGAGCGCATGCAGAGGCTC
The DNA here is from genome assembly GCF_029215685.1 of Pituophis catenifer annectens. Lineage (NCBI taxonomy): Eukaryota > Metazoa > Chordata > Lepidosauria > Squamata > Colubridae > Pituophis > Pituophis catenifer. The sequence goes on along the minus strand of NW_027256896.1, from coordinate 6,701,685 downwards.
GGGGTGGGTGAAAAATGGGCCTAACAGAAGTTCGAGAAGGCCAGAAAGAGGGCCTCTGGAGCCTGGGGAGGCTGTTTTTTGCCCTCCCAGAGACTCAAGGATAGCCTCTGGAGCCTGGGGAGGGCAAAAACGCCCCCCACTGTGGTGCAGGAGGCTGACTAGACCACACCCACCATGGCCACTCATACCCAGCAACCGGGCATAGAACCCCTTGCTAATTTTTTTAAAGCCCACCCCTACCAATCAGGTTGCAGTCCATGCAACAAGTGTTGAGATTAAAGGCAGGCAGATCCAGCCAACTGCTTCAGAAATCCTAGGGTGCTGTGACATTGGTGGTTTCTGCGAAGAGATTGGACAGCCATTTGCCTGAAATGTTACGAAGTCTCCTGCTTTAGCAGGAGGTTGGACTAGAAGACTTCCAAAGTCCTTTCCAACTCTTCTGTTCTGTTCCACTCTATTCCTAGCACACCAGAAATCCAATCCGTGTGTGGATATGAGTTTTGGTTCCACCAGAAACGAGTTTGCAGACAATCTGAAATGTGGAATAGCATCTAAAGCAATTGCAGAGTTTTTGCTTTGGTCACCATCCGTATCTCTCGCTCCCATCCCGTTTTATCTATATATTAAAAAGTATTTTTTGTTCTCTCTCTCTCTCTCTCTCTCTCTCTCTCTCTCTCTCTCTCTCTCTCTCTCTCTCTCTCTCTCTCTCTCTTTCTCTCTCTCTCTCCCCCCCCTCCTTTCCCCCCCCACTTCCTCATTCTGAAATCCCCCTTCTCCGGTCAGTCTTGTTCAAAAGCTTTGTTAATTGGCCACGGGGAAAAAAATGGAAGTTTCATACATACTGACATAATTAATGAAGAGGCAGGCAGCATGTTCCCCCAATTAACACCACAGGGAAAAGGAAAATTGCCTTCCTTCTCACACATTGTGCTAGAGTTAAGGACTGTAACACACAGCAAATAAATAGATGTTTTTAATGAGCTGGAAGATTGAGTTGAGGAGCCCAGGAAGGGTGGTTGGTAAACACTGCCAACTGTTTAGACTGTTAGGAGTAATTGATGAGGTTAGTTTGAGGTGGTGGGTGAGATGAATTGATGGAGGGGATTGTTGGGGATTGTGGTGTACTTTTGCTGGTTTGTCATAACTGACATTCGGGGGTTTTAGGAAGTCCTTCCCCGCCCCCCATATGAACATCCTAATCTGTAATAGCAATAGCACTTAGATTTATATACCACTTCACAGTGCTTTCCAGCCCTCTCTAAGCGGTTTACAGAGTCAGCCTCTTGGCCCCAACAATCTGGGTCCTCATTTTACTGACCTCAGAAGGATGAGTCAACCTTGAGCCTGGTGAGATTCAATCTGCCAGACTGCTGGCAGCCGCTGATCAGCAGAAGTAGATTGCAATATTGCACTCTAACCACTGCACCACCATGACTCATCCAGGACAAAGTATTGGCCCCTTCAAACATGACATTTCTAAATGTCTCCATCTATGTTCTTAGGTGTGATTGCAACAAACAAGGATATCGAACAAGAGTATCTGTCAGACAGCTGTGATTGTCAAGTGGTATGGATGTAACTACTCAATCTCATTCTGGGCAGTTGAAACTGATAGACAATCACCTACAGGGTTAAAGAAATGTTTCTTGAATGTTCAGAAAAGGTCCTAAGATGGGTAAGAATGTTTGTTTGAAATCACTTTTGGATCTTCATCTGACTATCCCAGTACCATTATTCTTGGAACAGTTTTGGGAATGGGATCAGTAATTGTGGTTCCATGTATAGTAATAGCCAGGTTGTTACCAATAACCACGACAAGATCCAAACACTCAAAAACTTATCGAGAGACAGCCAGTTGGGTGTAGTGGTTAAAGTGCTGGTCTACAAACCAGGACATGGTGAGTTCTACTCCTGCTTTAAATATGAAACCCAGCTGAGTCAGTGGTGAGTTCCTCCCGGTTCCTCCTGGTTCCGCCGAGCCGGTAGCGGTGACGATATGACGTCACCAAACCGGTTCTACCCCCACCCCCTGCCTCCCCCCACCCCACCACCACCCGCGTTATTCTTACCTTTTATTTGGCCCCACCCCCAATCTATTGCTGCCTCCTGAGTCCCAGCTGATGGCTAGAGGGGAAAAAACTGTTTAAACTCTTGCCCCGGGGCTTCAAAGGGCCGCCCTACAGCTGATCAATGTTAAAAGAAAACAAATGATTAGACCGGTGCCTGCAAAAATAAATGGGTAGACCAGTGCCTGCAAAAATACATGAGTAGATCAGTGCCTGCAAAAATAAATGGGTAGATCGGTACAGCTCTGCAAGCAGTTAAAAGCCTGTTAGACCAGTATCTCTGCTAAATCCTAAATAATTGTCACATGACCATCAAGCCATGCCCATAAAATAAACCACACCCACAGAACCGGTAGTAAAAAAATTTAGAACCCACCCCTGAGGTGAGTGACTTTGGGCCAATCACCTGCAGATGGTGAAGTAGATGGTGAAGTCTATTCCCATCTAAGATATCAAAGCCAACTGAATGACTTTGGGCCAATCACCAGGAGACAGTGAGTTCTGGTTGTTCAATCACAATAATCACAATAAATCTGAAAGATCTATCAATCAGAATAGAGCTGGAAGGGACATTGGAGGTCTTCTCATCCAATCCCTTGCTCAAGCAAGATACCCTATACCATTTCAGATAGGTAGCTCCAGTAGTGGGTTTCTACCAAACCAGGGCAAACTGGTAGTGGCAGTGGCGGGAGGCTCTGCCCACCTGCCTGGACATCATCATGGATTCTCTGCGCATGTGCAGAAAGGCTGCGAGTGAAGTGAGCACGTACGCACACTCACAGTTCCAAACCGGTAGCAAAGATAAGTGGAACCCACTACTGGGTAGCTCCTCCAGTTTTTTCTTAAAAACCTCCAGTGATGAAGCACGTACAACTTCTGGAGGCAAGCTGTTCCGCTGGTTAATTGTCCTCACCGTTAGGAATTTTCTCCTTAATTCCAGGTTGCTTCTCTCCTTGATTAGTTTCCATCCATTGCTTCTTGTCCTGCCCTCTGGTGCTTTGGAAAATAGGTTGACTCCCCTCTTCTTTCTGGCAGCCCCTCAAATACTGGAATACTGCTATCATGTCACCCCTAGTCCTTCTTTTCTCTAGACTTGGCCATACCCAATTCCTTAGGTATGACAGTTGGCTGGGTGAATTTGGGCCAGTCACTCATTCTCAGCTCAATTTTATTTATTATGTATTTATTTATTAATTTTATTTCTATACCGCCCTTCTCCCGAAGGACTCAGGGTGGTTTACAGCCTGATTAAAAGCACAAAGCACAATTCACCTTACAGGGTTATTATTATGGGGGGAAATAGGACGAGGAAGATGTGTTGAATATGTTCACCACCTTGAGTTACTTATAAAGTAATAAAAGTGGGATAAAAGACAAATAAATACAAAATAGTTGCTGAACTCCATGGATAAGGACCTTGGAGTACTCATTTCTAAAGATCTAAGCTCCTGAGCCCACTGTAACAACATTGCCAAAAAGGCATTTAGAGTTGTTAACCTAATCTTGCATAGCTTCTTCTCTGGTAATGTTGTACTACTAACTAGAGCATACAAAACCTTTGCTAGACCAATTCTTGAATTCAGCTCATCTGTCTGGAACCCACACTACATATCGGACATAAATACAATCGAGAGAGTCCAGAGATATTTTACAAGAAGAGTCCTCCATTCCTCTAACTGCAATAAAATACTTTATGCCACCAGACTCCAAATTTTGGGCTTAGGCAACTTAGAACTACGCCGACTTCAGTCTGACCTAAGCATAGTACATAAAATTATTTGCCACAATGTCCTTCCTGTCAACGACTACTTCAGCTTCAATCACAACAATACGCAAGCAAATAATAGATACAAACTCAAGGTAAACCGCTCCAAACTCGATTGCAGAAAATATGACTTCAGTAACAGAGCAGTCAATGCCTGGAATGCACTACCTGACTCTGTAGTTTCTTCCCCAAAACCCCAAAACTTTAACCTTAAACTGTCTACTGTTGACCTCACCCCATTCCTAAGAGGTCTGTAAGGGGCGTGCATAAGTGCACCAGCGTGCCTTCCGTCCCTTTCCTAATATTCCTTTTTACTCTTACTCTTTTCATGTATTCAAGTTATGTTTATACTTTTTTCCTGTTATCTTATATATACTTGACAAATACAATTATGATTATGATTACGATAAGATAAGGCATACTGTAAAGGATTTCCTCAAAACTGGAAACTTGATAATCACTTCACTCCCCCAATGGTACATAATCTGAAGCAAGATGTCCCACCCTACAGAAACTTTGTTATTAATAGCTACTCCTCCCTGTGAGAAAGAATGAGATGGTGCGAACAGTGATGACGGTATATGAAAAATAGCCTTGTTTCCCTCACCTTCATGTATCTTGTCTGAAAACACCCTTGTTCCACATTCTTCACAACTGCAACCTTCTGGTCAATACAGAATTAATGAGCTTGAGCTGTTCATCATTTTACTTTTGGTGTGGAAGGTGGTCGAGGTGCCATCTCTAATCCCTAATAAATCCATCAGCTTTGAAGGTTTCCCTGCTCACTTCTACTGAACTGTTAGTATATGTGACAGCCCATAGTTCTGTCACGATGAATTGTTCCCTGTGGAAAGGTGGCAGCTTGGGAAAGTGACAACTTAATGGAAGTTAAAACACTGGGATGGCAGCTTTTGAGGGAAGAAGGCCATTCAGAACAGGTACCCTGGCATTTGAGTGTGTCTCTTTGCACTGCCAGATCCCGGTGAGATACTGCAGCTTTCTAGAACAAGGTGCTGCTGGTGTGAAATATCACACAGTAAGCACAAAAGATTTGGTGTGTCTGATTTGGGGCACTATGTTCCAGTGGTGGGATTCAATTTTTTTTTCTACCGGTTCTGTCGGTGTGGCTTGGTGGGCATGGCTTCATGGGCGTGCCAGGGAAAGGTTACTGTAAAATCCCCATTCCCTCCTGATCTGCTGGGACTCGGGAGGCAGAGAATAGATGGGGGCGGGGCCAGTCAGAGGTGGTATTTACCAGTTCTCCGAACTACTCAAAATTTCCGCTACCGGTTCTCCAGAACTGGTCAGAACCTACTGAAACTCACCTCTGCTATGTTCTAAAGGAGAACAAACTTATTGAAATTCCAGACATACCTGCTTGCCAAATAAAACAAAGGAACGATTGAGGGAATGAAGTATGTCCACTGTAATGAAGAGAAGGACTAGGGGTGATATAATAGCATGCTCCAATATTTGAGGGGCAAAAAGAGACTGGACAACCATTTGTCTGAAATGATATAGGGTTTTACAGAGTAACAGAGTTGGAAGGGACCTTCTAGGTCATCTGGTCCAACCCAAGCAGGAGATCCTACACCATTTCTGACAGATGGCTGTCCAATCTCTCCTTGAAAGCTTCCAGTGATGAAGCTCCCACAACTTCTGAATGAAGGCAACTTCTGTTCCATTGGCTGATTGCTCTCACTGTCAGAAAATTTCTCCTTATTTCCAGGTTGAATCTCTCCTTGATCAGTTTCCATCCATTATTCCTTGTCTCCTGCTCAAGCAGGGTGTTGGACTAGAAGACCTCCAAGGTCCCTTCCCACTCTATTATTCTATGTTCTACTTTGTCTATTCCTGTTACCAGAAAGCCCAAAGATTTAAGACTTAGTTTTATTAATGAATGTATGAGTACCTTTTAAGACCAGTGCAAGTCTTTTCTTTCTATAAAAACAATAGACATAAAACTTGTTTCATCCATTTAGACACTGTATGAAAGCATTTGTTTTACTACAGCATGAGCCTAAAGAATTGATTTTTTTTTTTTTGCAGCAGAATACTTCCTAAAACCTTTGTACCCGAAATAGTATTGAAATTGGTTGCTTATATCCAAAGATTTGCTTTTAAAATCTATAACTGACTTAGAGTCCTGCATCCAGTTTTGGTCACCACACTATAAAAAAGATGTTGAGACTCTAGAAAAAGTGCAAAGAAGAGCAATCAGGATGATTAGAGGACTGGAGGCTAAAACATATGAAGAACAGTTGCAGGAATTGGGGATGGCTAGTCTAGTGAAGAGAAGGACCAGGAGAGACATGATAGTAGGCCTCCAATATTTGAGGGGCTGCCACATAGCGGAAGGGGTCAAGCTATTTTCCAAAGCACCTGAAGGCCAGACAAGGAATAATGGATGGAAACCAACCAAGGAGAGATCCAACCTAGAAATAAGGAGACATTTTCTGACAGTGAGAACAATCAACCGATGGAACAGAAGTTACCTTTGGAAGTTGTGGGAGCTTCATCACTGGAGGCTTTCAAGAAAAGACTGAACTGCCATCTGTCAGAAATGGTAAAGGGCCAGAATTGGGTAGCGGGGGTTGGACTAGATGACCTACAAGGTCCCTTCCAACTCTGTTAATCTGTTAAAGATAATTAATAAATGGAGAAATTTGGTCAAGTTTCTTCTGCAGTAGAGGTTTTTTTTTTTTTTTTTTTTTTTCAAGAGGGGGAATGAAAATGAGCTCCTAAGATTAATTTCAAGATAGTCTGAACGATATTACGATCATCCTGATAAGGCATACTTCTAATTTTTTTCCCCTTCCCTTTTTCTTGCCTAATAATTTCTCTCTTCTTAAATATGTGCCCGTAATGAAAAACTCAATTTCCAAAAACATAATGCATCTCCGCCGAGTTTTACAAAGTGCTTTATCACTGCTGCTTCTGCTTTTGACAACTGAAAACTATTAATCACCGAAAAGGCATGAATATTGATGCCCGTGTGAATGTTGATCTTAATCTACTCATGTCAGCTATTAGGAATCTCCTTAAAAATAGCTGATTTCGTGTGAATGCATGAAAGATTACCCTGAAATTAATTTTCAAAGAAAGAGAATCATAAACACAGAGAAAGGGTGTCACAAACGTGTAGAGGAAGAAATATTTCTTTAGGCAATGTATAAGCAACCTGAGGAATATGCAAAGTCAGGTAGCTTCAAAAGGAGAAAAGAGAAGTTCAGGCAATCCTCAATTTACAACCATCTGTATAGTGACCTTTTATTTATTTATTTATTTATTTATTTTTAATTTGATTTATATGCCGCCCTTCTCCGGAGACTCAGGGCGGCTTACAATGCGTTAAGCAATAGCCTTCATATTTTTGTATATTTATACAAAGTCAGCTTATTGCCCCCACAAACTGGGTCCTCATTTAACCTACCTTAGAAAGGATGGAAGGCTGAGTCAACCTTGAGCCTGGTGAGATTCGAACTTACAGTAATTGCAGGCAGCTGGATGTTAATTACAATGCATTAGTCTGCTGAGCTATCCAGGCTCCTGTAATTTTGAAATTACAATGGCACTGGGAAAAAAAAATGGCAGGGTCACCTAATCAAAATTGGGACACTTTTCAACTGGTGTGTTATTTATGACAATTGCAGTGTCCCGGGGTTATGTGATCACTTTGTGTGACCTTCTGTAGAATTATTTATTGGCCAAGTGTGATTGGACACACAAGGAATTTGTCTTCGCTGCACAAGTTCTCAGCGTACATAAAAAATAAATTCATCAAGAATCATAAGATACAACACTTAGTGATAGTCATAGGATACTAAATGTTGTGGCCCGTCAGCAGCCTGTGCAGCTAGTAGCTGATTTCGATAGCGAGGAGGCTAGTGTGGTGCTGCGCCAGCAGCCTGTGCAGCTGGCACTTGAGTCGGACAATGAGGAAGCTGGAGAAGATGTGGTGCCAGAGGCGGGGATTCAGCCAGGGCCTTCAGAACCTCCAGAAGCTCCCATAAGTGAAGAGGAAGAAGAGGAGGAGACTCTTCTCGATGCACGGGCGTGCAGAGCTGCCAAAAGGCAGGAGTGGCTCCTCAGGAGGAGGTCTCCTTGAGAGTAAGGCTTGGGACTAATTGGCCATTCCCTTAGCCTATTTAAGGATGGATGACAACTGAGGCAATTTGCAGGGAACAACTTTGTTCACTCTCCTTCGTGTCTTGATCTTAGTTCTCTGCAAATTGCTTCTAGGCTTTCTGCCAACCATAGTAAGATTATGATTATTTATTCTTTGGATTCTTGTAGGCTGTTAAGAAAGTTAATTAACAGCCTTTGTTTGAAAAAGACTGATTTAATTTAGTAAACTAAGGTTTGTACAGACTTTGTGTGTGCTGCGTTCTTTGGGGTCCGTAGCTGGGGCAGAACACTAAATAAGTAATCAAAATCATACTAGGAAACGAAATAAAACAATATAAATCGTAAAGATACAAGCAACAAGGTTATAGTCATAAGTAGAAAAGGAGATAGGTAATAGGAAGGATGAGAAGAATAATAGTAATACAGTCTTAGTAAATAGTTTGACACTGTTGTGGGAATTAGTTGTCTAGCAAAGTGATGGCATGCGGGGAAAAAACTGTCCTTGTGTCTAGTTGTTCTGGTGTGCAATGCTCTATAACAGTGATGGCGAACCTTTTTGGCAAACTGGAACATGTGTGCATGCACGCACTGGAGTGCCGGAAACCCGAAAACCAGTTGGCCAGGGCGCATGTGCATGCTGAAAACCAGAATAGAATAGAATAGAATAGAGTAGAGTAGAGTAGAGTAGAGTAGAGTAGAGTAGAGTAGAGTAGAGTAGAGTAGAATAGAAGAATAGAATAGAATAGAATAGAATAGAATAGAATAGAATAGAATAGAATAGAATAGAATAGAATAGAATAGAATAGGATTCTTTATTGGCCAAGTGTGATTGGACACACAAGGAATTTGTCTTTGGTGCATAGGCTCTCAGTGTACATAAAAGAAAAGATACATTTGTCAAGAGTCATAAGGAACAACAGAATCATAGTCATAGGGAAACAGTCAGTATAAATCGTAAGGATACAAGCTACAAGGTTACAGTCATACAGTCATACATATGGGAGGAGATGGGTGGTGGGAATGATGAGAAGATTAATAGTAGTGCAGACTTAGTAAACAGTTTGACAGTGTTGAGGGAATTATTTGTTTAGCAGAGTGATGGCATTCGGGGAAAAAACTGTTCTTGTGTCTAGTTGTTCTGGTGTGCAGTGCTCTATAGCATCGTTTTGAGGGTAGGAGTTGAAACGGTTTATGTCCAGGATGTGAGGGGTCTGTAGATATTTTCACAGCCCTCTTTTTGACTCGTGTAGTATACAGGTCCTCAATGGAAGGCAGGTGGGTAGCCATGGTTTTTTCTGCAGTTCAGAAGAACAGCTGGTGATGGCCTACATGCCCACAGAGAGGGTTCTGTGTGCCACCTCTGGCATGCATGCCATAGGTTCACCATCACAGCTGTATAACATCGTTTTGAGAGTATCAGTTGAAACAATTTATGTCCAGGGTGTGAGGGGGTCTGTAGATATTTTTTCAGCCCTCTTTTTGACTCATGCAGTAAAGTAAAGCAAAGTAACCAAAGAAACATAACCATGTTACTAACTTAGGAACTATGGCGACTTGCTTAACAACTGTAGCGAGAAAGGTTCTAAAATGGAGTAAAACTCACTCAATATCTATCTTGCTTTGCAAGGGAAATGTTGGGGCTCCATTGGTGTCGCAAATTGCGGACCACCTGAACTTTGAGGACACATCTACCAATGACAGGTAGTCTTATCTAATGAGAACTTCCATCAGTGGTGGAGCCAGGGGTGAAATCCAGCAGGTTCTGACAGGTTCTGGAGAACCGGTAGCGGAAATTTTGAGCAGTTCAGAGAACCGGCAAATACCACCTTTGGCTGGCCCCAGAGTGGGGAGGGAATGGAGATTTTGCAGTATCCTTCCTCTGGAGTGGGGTGGGAATGGAGATTTTGCAGTATCCTTCCCCTGCCATGCTCACCAAGCCACGCCCACCAAGTCACACCACGCCCACCAAGCCACACCCACAGAACCAGTAGTAAAAAAAATTGGATTTCACCACTGGGTGGAGCCATCTACTTGTTACAAAGCAGGTGCATAGGAATCACTGCAGGTCCTCCTCAACTTATAACAGATCCCGAAAAAGGGACTCATGACCTGAATTCAAATCTCTAATGGCTGGGGCCACCCTACAGTCACATGACTCTTTTTTGCAGGTTTGGCCTTCGGTCCATTTGCAGTGCCCCCATGGTAATGTGATTGCCATTTACAATATTTTTTTTTTCCTGAAAACTGGCATTTACTTCTGGGTTCCAGCAAAAAAAAAAAAAAAAAGAGGTCCTAACAGGAGGTACTGTATGGCTACAGGGTGACTTGCTTAACCACCAACATGATTGACAACTGTAATTCTGGGATCAATTACTGTTGTAAGTCAAGGACTAGCTATAATGAAAATGAAGGAGTCATGATTTCTTGTTTGTGGGCTTCCTTGTTGAACAAACATTTTCAGTAGCTTCCTTCCTTCCTTCCTTCCTTCCTTCCTTCTTTTCTTCTTTCTTTCCTTCCTTCCTTCCTTCCTTCCTTCCTTCCTTCCTTCCTTCCTTCTTCCCTCCCTCCCTCCCTCCCTTCCCTTCCCTTCAACAATAAACCAGTAGAACAACTTGCCTTCAGAACCCTGACTAGGTGGCTCAGTGGCTAAGACACTGAGCTTGTAGATCAGAAAGGTCAGCAGTTTGAATCCCTAGTACAGGTCTCCTGTGCGAGCAGGGGGCTGGACTAGATGACCTCCAAGGTCCCTTCCAACTCATTTACTGTTAAAGTTGTGGGTGCTCCATCAATGGAGGCTTTTAAGAAGAGACTCCTTCCTTCCTTCCTTTTTCCTGCTTTTTAAAAATTTGTGTGTGTGTGTGTTTGTGTGCATTGTAGATATCTGAGCCTATTTCTAGTTAAACTGTGAGTTATCTACTTTATATCTAGGTTCCTACATTGCCCAAAGCGATGAGGTAATTTATCTGCCTTTGACTAGTGGATTTCATGAACCCTGTCCTTATAGTCTCTAACCTTTGGTTAATGGCTTGCTGCAAACTGTGAATTTAGCCAATTGTGGCTTATTCAACAAGCAATAATTAAAGAGTGGCTTAATGTGATTTGTGAACCAGGCGAGTTTTATTTTAATAAGGTGTATCATTCTCCTGGATTATTGTGTCTTAATTTATTGTAACTGTCGTGGCTCCTCCGAGGTTTCTATTTCAGAAAGAAATTATAGAATAGAAATGTTCTTGAAAATAAATAAGCTACCTAGCTTTTGAGCTCAGACCAGCCATCAAGTCATAAAGGATCATATTCATTTAATCCCAAAGGAAGAATTTGTTCATAATGAAAGAGAGATGGAAACATCCACTTCTTGGTCCAGGGTCCCAGAAGTTCCATTCAAATACTGTTTCTAGTGAAACTTTGAGTACGGTGACTCTTCAAATCTTGATTACTTTTATTATTTCCAGTAAGGACTTAAAACTTAGATTCATCATGAAAACAACCTCAGTTGGCTTGTTAGTACCATGAAGGGGAAGTTTAGCTCCGTTTCGGCTTCCAGAACTCTCGATGGCAGTGGTTCTCAACTTCACAGAGGGTCCACGAAGGCTTGAAGAAATATTATGATATAAGCATTGTGTCAGGCCTGCCTCTGTTCAGAACTCAAGAAAGAAAACCCCCAACTCCATTGAATTGGAGAAAGAGGTACTTTTACTAAGTTTGAAATGATAGCAACGAAAGCAAGGCAAGATCTGATTCAAAACACACGAAGGTTACACACTGAAAGTCATCCCAAATCCTTTCCCCCCAAAGTCCAGCACCGAGAGTCCAATCAACGTCCAGTATGATGTTATGGGGAAGCTCCTCTTCAGGTATTTCTCACATCTGGAGTCTCCGGAGGGTTGGCCTTGACAGAGTATAAACAACTCCACTCAGCAGCGTCATAATTCATGAGTAGAAACCTCCCTTCCGGTTCTTGTGGGACTGCTACACACTAGCTCGCTTCCCCATCCCAAATGTCCATGCCCCCCTCCCCATTTCTATGGCAGCACATAGCAAGCACGCCAGTGGTGGATTTCCAAAATTTTTACTACCGGCTCTGTGGGTGTGGCTTGGTGGGCATGGCAGGAGAAGGATACTATAAAATCTCCATTCCCTCCCCACTCCAGGGGAAGGTTACTGCAAAATCCCCATTTCCTCCTGATCATCTGGGACTTGGGAGGCAGAGGATAGATGGGGTTGGGGCCAGTTAGAACTTTTACTACCGGTTCTCTGAACTACTCAAAATTTCTGCTAACGGTTCTCCAGAACTGGTCAGAACCTGCTGAAACCCACCTCTGAAGCACGCTGCAGAAATCCATGCTGGAGATCCACCTAACACATTGAGTTAAGTCTTGTGGGGTCCGTGACATTGAACTGTGGCCACAAAACAAAACGTATTTAAAGGATTTCCATGGTGAAGAAAAAATTGAGAACCACTGCTCTCTGGTTTTGAAAGCATTGACTGGGAAAGGAGAGAAGAAAAGAAGAGGCTTGAAGAGACCGTAATTGTGGACTGTCATATGAGATGCTGGACAGACAGCCATGGAAGGACAAGAAGCAAGAAGATGTGTGTATCTTGCGTAGAACGCTAGTAAATGGAGAAGGACAAACTCAGGGATGAAATTCATCCGGTTATATCGGTAGTGGCAGCTGCGGGTGGCTCTGCCCACCCGCGTGGACGTCATGATGTCCCTTTTTTGCGATGATTTTCAGCCTCTGTGCGTGCGCATTTGCGAACCGGTAGGGAAGGTAAGTGAATTTCACCACTGGACAAACTGCAACAGAGACAAATTCCTTGTTTGTATAATCTCTCTTGGGCAAATAAAGAATTCAATTCAACTCAATTTGACAAGAGACAGAGAAAGATACAAGATCTCCTTCCTTACCTTAGAGACAGGAAGGAAACTGCTAGAAGATTGGCATTGTGTTAAGGGCTGGGAATCAGTGATAGCCCTATTGAATCAGAGCTTGTGTTGGGCTCCAAAAACCAAGAAAGACACACAGAGTTATATTTTCTAATTAGTTTTCTTTATTGTTCCTCACTCACAGACAGAACTTGCCCAAACTAAAGGAACTACTTGCATCGTTAAAGACATACTCTCATAACTTCTTGGAAGGAGCTCTTTTGACCCTCTTCCACCCAACCAAACTATCTCAATTTTGCTGTCTCTTGGTCCTCTGGAATGCAGCCTCTCCTTTCCGGGAATCCAGACTTCATTCCACCACAGTGTCATGCCTGGAAGCCATATTACCTGTGTGCCTTGAGGATCCAGGCCTTCCAGAATCATACCGTGGGAAGTTGAGAGGGAGGATTGCATGAGTGAAGTAGAGATAGCCATAACAAACTTCTCTAAGAGAAGTTCAAGGCCATGGTGTCCGGCAGCTGTGCAAAGAAGAAATTGGAGGATGTCTTATGTTCGGGAAAGAACTGATTGGAGCTGTGTGGACATGTGGGAGATGTGGGCAAGGTCTTGAACTTTCTTGTGGGTGAGGAAAATCCAGAAGCTTTCAGATTCGGGTTTTCCCAGATGTACCAATATGACATCTCTAATAAAAGTTAGCTTTGAGGAACTTCAAGCCTCGGAGTTTGATTTTGTTGGGAGTGTTACTTGGAACTCTGACATTAACCCAAATCTCCTTTAAAATTAGATCAGCTTCCTCAAAGCTGATGAGCTGTTAGGGATCCTGAACCCCAAGCGCCAACCCAACCCAGGGTGATGCGAAGACTCAGGGAAGATGACACACAGTTTGAGAGCTTTTGGTCCTGAAGGTGGGTCTATCTTGGTGCAATATGTCGCTGCAACAACTGTTCATTGCAGCTAGTCCATCTTTTCCATCTCTTGTCTTGTTTTTTTTCCTGACTTGGAGACCTCTACTCCTGACAGGTCAACTCTCTGCCCCTGGAAATGTGATGACTAGAGAAGATTCTTGAATTTAGGCCCAACTGCATCACCTTTGCCTGGCAGATTTATGACTTGAATAGCGTACAAACATACTGTGGCCAGAAGAGCCAGAACACCATGTCCCCAATATATGGCAGAACTTCTCTCGTGCCAATGCAGTCCAAGGTTTGTCTCAACAACAGGATAGTTTCAAGATCACATGAAGCAATAGTATCACTTTAATACTGCACTAGTAAGGCCACACTTGGAATTTTGCATACAGTTTTGGTTACCATGATATAAAAAAGATGTTGAGACCAGTGGTGAAATCCAACTTTTTTTACTACCAGTTCTGTGGGCGTGGCTTGGTGGGCATGGTGTGGCTTGGTGGGCATGGCGGGGAAGGATCCTGCAAAATCACCATTCCCATCCTACTCCAGGGGAAAGATACTGCCAAATCCCCATTCTGTCCCCACTCCTGGGGGAAGGATATTGCAAAATCTCCATTCCCACACCACTCTGACCACTCTGGGGTCAGCCAGAACTGGTATTTGCCAGTTCTCCAAACTACTCAAAATTTCTGCTACTGGTTGTCCAGAACCTGTCAGAACCTGCTGAATCTCACCCTTGGTTGAGACCATAGAAAGTGTGCAGAAAAGAGCAACAAAGATGAAAAAGGGTTTGAAGGCTAAATTGTATGACAAACATTTGATGCAGACATTTGATGCATTTGATGCAAACATTTGATGTCAAGCCCATCAAAGAGAAGGATTAGAAGTGACATGATAGCTGTCTTCCAGTACTTGAGGTGTTGTCACAGAGAAGAAGAGGTCGGCTTATTCTCTAAAGCACCAGAGGGCAGGACAAGAAGTAACAGGTGGAAGATTATAAAAGAGAGATCCGACCTAGAATTAAGGAGAAACTTCCTGACAGGGAGAACAATTAATCAGTGGGACAGTTTGCCTCCAGAAGTTCTGGCTGTTCCATCACTGAAGATTTCAAAAAATGATTGGAGGACCATTTGTCTGGGATGATATTGGTTCTCTTGCCATGGGAAGGGTGGGGGGTTGGACCTTCCAGATCCTGTCCAACTCTGTTATTCTGCATTCTGTGATATCTCTCTTTAAAAAGAGAGACTGAGGGTGACCTTGAGAAAGTCATGTCCCAAGGCCTTTTCAGTAAATTATCTGGTCGCTCATTGCGATTTCTCACAATTGTGGTTTCACCAGTTTAAGATGTTGAAGTAGGGGTAAATTGGCAGAAGTTGTATTAACAAGAGTAGAGAGTAGAGAATTGGTCTCTGACAGAAAGCCACTTGAAGAGACTAGAAGAGACTAGAAGCATTTGAAATGTGGATTTGCAGGTGGCTGTTATGTATTAGTTGGGTTGGCAAAATCAGAAATGAGGAGGGGACAAGCAGCCTGGGAAAGCCAAGGGAAATCATCAAAACCATAAAAAAGTGACAGTTGGAATATTTTGGACATGTGATGCGAACACCCTGAAAAATACAGCATCCTTCACTTAATCCTCCAAGGAAAGATTGAAAGCAAACGAGGTCCAGGCAGAAGAAGAACATTGTGGCTTCAAAATCTAAGGGATCGGTTTGGACAAAACTCAACAGCACTTTTTTGTGAGGCTGCTGATAAAAATAGGATTGCCAACATCTGATGACAGATATGACCCAAGAAGAAGATGAAGTATTAACAAGATAGCGGTCCATTTGATGCCAGAACATTGGGTGCAAAGTCAACATAATTGGATGTGAATCCACAGTGATAACTGCCCACTAATAAAGGTAAAGGTAAAGGTTCCCCTTGCACATATGTGCTAGTCGTTCCTGACTCTAGGGGGCAGTGCTCATCTCCGTTTCAAAGCCAAAGAGCCAGCACTGTCCGAAGACGTCTCCGTGTTCATGTGGCCGGCATGACTCAACGCCAAAGGCGCACGGAACACTGTTATCTTCCCACCAAAGTGGTCCCTATTTTTCTACTTGCATTTTTTACCTGCTTTCGAACTGCTCGGTTGATAGAAGCTGGGACAAGTCATGGGAGCTCACCCCATTACACGGCACTAGGGATTTGAACCACTGAACTGCCAACCTTTCTATCGACAAGCTCAACGTCTTAGCCACTGAACCACCGTGCCCCCCACTAATACATAACATAAATTATCCACAGTGTTTGGAAACCTAAGAGCTACTTTGCCTCCTCTTCTTCCTACTTCTTCACACTTCAGAGTAGCTTCACCCTTCTAACATAATTTGGGATACCCCTTACAGACCCAACAATAGGCATCTGACATCTCCGTTTCATATTCCCTCCTTTTGCAAAATGCCTTGCAAGCTGGGTACAAAATGGGGATTTCTTTCCCTTTTTTTTTTTTTTATCACCGCTGTGGATTGTTCAGAGATCAAAAGAAGAGGGCACCCGAGACCATGTCTCCTCTCATCCTTTCAGACAGTACCACGAGACCGGGAATAGTTGGTATAAAGAAAGTCACAGTTTCCTGTACAATTCAGAGACATAATTACAGATGTTAAATCACCAAAGCATTTTTAATACAAGGAATTTTAGAAGGGATTACATTTCCACCGGCACCTACATTTCTTAAGCAATTACTGGCTCATGGAATGCTTTTTAGGGATCAAGAGAACTCCGCGACGTGCTGCATATTCTTGTAGTTAATTGTACTTGGGAAGAAACTGAGGATTGTGGGCAGATTAGAACCAAACCTCAAATGGAGCTCTCTAAGGAAGAGGAGGGATGAGTGTCAAGCTACCCAGATTAACTGAGGGCTTTTTGAAGGATTCCATGTTATGTTCACATTCCTAACATCTGCAGAGGACAGCTGATCATCATACATCCCCTCTAAGGCTGTCTCTTTCTAAAATTGCAAAAATTGACCTAGATGGATGGATAGATCAATAGATAGATTACATATAGTAGGTGCTTTGACTCTTCCTTGCTCCCTTGCTCCCTTCCTTCCTTCCTTCCTTCCTTCCTTCCTTCCTTCCTTCCTTCCTTCCTTCCTTCCTCCCTCCCTCCTTCCCTCCCTCCCTCCCTCCTTCCTTCCTCCTTCCTTCCTTCCTCCCTCTCTCCCTCCCTCCCTCCTTCCTTCCTTCCTTTTTACTTTCTTTCTTCCTTCCTTCCTTCCCTCCTTCCCTCCCTTCATTCATTCCCCACCTAGCTTCTCTCTCCTTCCTTCCTCCCTCCCTCCCTCCCTCCCATTTCATCTTCCTCTTCCCTAATCCCACTTGTTTGGGTATTCAGGATACATGCCAGCCCCCCCCCTCCACCTCCCTTGATTCTGCAATCAGCTCCCTGCATCCCTTAACCTCTGTGAGTTTATGACTTTTAAATGGGTTTAAAGCTTTTTATTATTTGACTAGAAGCTAAATGTGCACCCTGCTTATTTTGTCCCATTTATGTTAGGTTTGGTCCTTTTCAGGTTATTATTTGTTTTGTATTAATTATGCATGTATGTGTACGATGCAATCTTTTACAACATTCCTTCAAATACGTTTAGCTGTGTTTGATTTGGTTGTAAATATTGGCTTTACTAGGTTGATTGTTAAGTTGCAAACTAATTGTATCGGACAGAACTGTTGGCTTTTTCTTTTGATCCGTCGCACAGCTTGCGAAAGGTAAGGGATACATTCAAATTGTTATCATTATCGTTATTTTCAACATTTTATGTTGTCAAATATCGATAGAAGATCCAGCACAAACGGGGTGATATGAAAATACCAACATGTGCATCATAATATTGGCACAAACACCAATATTTTGTTTTCTATGAGACACGCTCATTTTAAGCACAAGTACTTATATTATAAAAGGGATGTGGTGGCTCAGTGGCTAAAATGCTGAGCTTGTCGATCAAAAGGTCGGCAGTTCAGCGGTTCAAATCCCTAGTGCCACATAACAGGGTGAGCTCCCGTTACTTATCCCACCTTCCGTCAACCTAGCAGTTCGAAAGCACGTAAAAAATGCAAGTAGAAAAATAGGGGCCACCTTTGGTGAGAAGGGAACAGCCTTCCGTGCGCCTTCATGATCTTTAGCATCATGGTGCTCCTGCATCTGGAGGAGAAGTGGATGGTGATTGGGCCATGTGATGGACTGATGGGTGCAGGGGCTGGATTTCGGGTTTTTATTTATTGATGGAAAACCCAGAACTTTCAGATTCGGCTTTTCCCAGATGTGCCAGTATACCTATTCCAAGAAATGAAACATTTGAGATGATGCTTGTCTCTGAGTTTTTAAGTGGAGTTGAGTTGTTCTGGAGTGCTGACACTCTTCTTATTTTATTTTATTTTTTACTTTATGGTAAACGGCGTGCCTTTTCTGGGTTCATCCTGTCCCCTTCCTCCTCTCTTTGCAGCCTTCTATTTCTACAGCTCCAACGGGCGTACGGTATATATTTATAAATCACAGGGTGTGGATGATGTGTTGGGGGAGTAAAAAGCAGAATTGCCTATTGTGGGATGAGGCCTCGCTTAATAGAGCAGCTTGCCAAATTTGGGCTTGTTGGCAGAAGCAACTCTATCCTTTTCCTTATTCTCAGGGCCTCTAATTAGCGCTGGATCCAAGATAGCTTTCACTTTAAAAAGTATGTCTCCGGTACGCAAAATGGAGCGGAACAGACATGCCTCCGAGCTATAGGGAAGCATCTGTCAATCAGGAGACGAATGGTTCCATGCAGATCCACCTCAAGGTATTTTATGCAACGCATTGCAAAGATGGCTCCCAGCCCTTTCGGCTCGCCTCATTATGAAAATATAGACGCGCCCACTCAGTGTGTTAAATTGCAGCACACAGTCATGTGGAGAGCCGAGTCAATTTATACGGAGAGCTATGGGGTGTGTGTGTGTGTGTGTGTGTGTGTGTGTGTGTGTGTGCGTGTGTGTATGTATGAGTGAGTGAGTTTGTCTGTGTGTGTGTAAGAGAGAGAGATTACCATCCTAAGTGTTGTGTGCTGTTATCTCTATTTGCTGTGATGCAACATTATTCAAGCAATGTTATTCCTATCAGTGTCGTATTTTACAACTTGCTCCAGATAAAAACATGCAGAAGCAACGATTTTAAACACTTGTTGGGTTTTCTTTCTTTTTTTTTTTTTTTTGCCCCTGGAATATCCGAACCTAGGCAATCGGTGAAATCTTTATTAAAAAAAAAAGAAAAGAAAGAAAAGAAATGAAGCATTTTGGATTCAGTTTTTGAAAGCGCTTCGGAATGAGCAAGGATGCAGAGGTCGCCTCTTCTTCTGAAGCTCTTTAAAGCAGCTGTGTCCTTTTCTGAGTTTGATGTGGCTGATCCTGTGGCAGCTCTGGAATAATCATGTCTACTTGAAAGAATGGCAGACAACGGTCCACTGAGCCGCAGTGGCGCAGTGGTTAGAGTGCAGTACTGCAGGATACTTCTGCTGCCTGCCGGCTGCCTGCAATTTAGCAGTTTGAATCTCTCTAGGCTCAAGATTGACTCAGCCTTCCATCCTTCCGAGGTGGGTAAAATGAGGACCCAGATTGTTGGGGCAAGAGGCTGACTCTGTAAACCGCTTAGAGAGGGGTGTAAAAGCACTATCAAGCGGTATATAAGTCTAAGTTCTATTGCTATTGCTATTTGCATCCCTATAAACCTTAAATCTTTTTTTTTTTTTTAAATGGCACAGATCAGGGGTGAAATGCTCCCGGATCGGACCAGATCGCCCGATCCGGTAGCAATTTTTCCCCGTGGTTCAGAGATCGGACAGCGATCGCCACCTGGGTGTCATTACTTCCTGGTTTGAATCAGGAAGTAATGTTCTTCTGTGCATGCACAGAAGGTTTTCTGCATGCGCAGAAGGGTTTGTGCACGTGCAGAAGGAGTTCATGTGCACATGATGTGTGTAAGCGAAGCGAGCACGCGTGTGCGGTGCATACACTTCCAAACTGGTAAGGAAGGCAAGTAGATTTCACCCCAGCACAGATAGTCTTCGACCTACAACAGTTCATTTAGGGACTCGTTCAAAGTTACAATGGAACTGAAAAAAGTGACTTACGACCTTTTTTTCCCCCACCCAACCGTTACATCACCACAATCACATATTCAAAATTCAGACGCTTGGCAACTGACTCGTACTTACGATCCCCTTTTTGTAACAATCTGACAAGCAAAGTCAATGGGGAAGCCAGATTCACTTAACATCCATGTTACTCATTTGATGACTGCAGTGATTGCCTTAACGCCTGTGGCAAGAAAGACGGTGAAATGGGGCAGAGCTCACTTAACCGTTTTTTCTTGTTTAGCATGAAAACGTCGGGTTCAATTGTGGTCAGATGTCAAGGATTACATGTATGTATGTATGTACATATAATGTATGTATATACAGTATATACATGTAACATGGGACAAAATTCACTTAACAAATGTTTCACTTACCAACATAAATGTTGGGCTCAACTGTGGTCATAAGCCAAGGACTAGCATTATTGTGTCATTCTGCTTCCTAATAACTAATAGGACAATGCACCTCTTTGATGTGACCCAAATTTCCTTAATCTGGTTGGAAAATATCAGGCCAGTTTCAGCAGCTCCAGATCAAAGATCAACATGGAAAGCATTGTTTTTGTGAACGTGATGGATCTAAACACAGTGGAGGACCCACATTTATTTTTTACACCTTATACTGATGTTGTGGCCTGTCGGGTGCTGGCCCCTCCAACAGCCGAATCAGAGGAGGAGGAGGAGGCGGCGTGGGAGTCAGGGTCAGCATCAGGGCAACCTAGGAGCTCCAAGGGGGAAGAGGGAATGGAGCTGGCAGAGAGAGAGAGAGACAGTCCGTCAGCCCTCAGATGGAGAGTCAACAGCCCCCAGACCTGGAGGTGGCTGATGAGGAAGAGGAGGAACAGCTGGGTCCAATGCCTAACGCGCGGATGCGCAGAAGGCAGAGGAGAGGAGAGCAGTGGAAATATATGGGCTGGTCCTTGGGAAGGAAGAGCCACCGCTGCTAGTGAAGACCCATCCTAGCTCTGGGGATAAAAGGCAGGGGGTGGAGATGAATAAATGTGACAGACAACTATTCATCTCCCAGATGGACAGACCTGTTAGCCTGTGGTGAGAGAGAAACTTTTTGCCAAGGCTGCCGGCACTCCTAATTAAAGGAGTCTTTGAGTTAAGTTCACAGGGTTTTGTCATGTTTGGGGAGCTGGACAGGGGTGGGTTCTGCTTACCTTTACCTCCATTTCGCAATGGGATTGTGCGCACATGTAAGCAATGCTCGCGCATGTGCCTTGCTTCTGCCCAAGCGCAGAAGCTTCTGCGCATGCACAGATTGCTGATGACGACATCCGGGGCGGTGGGCGGGGCCTCCTGCCGGTTTTACTACCGCTTCTTGCGAACCGGTCTGAATCGGGGGCAACCCACCACTGGAGCTGGCTCAGAACAACTGACTATGTGCATCTTTTAACTACGTGTTCTGAAAGGAACTAACTGGTTGCTTATATGAAGACTCCATCCATGCATTTCACTAAACTTACGATTTGCTTAATTATTTTCGATTGAATAAACTACAGTTAGAATTCATACATGAGAAGCCGTCAACCGCGGTTCGTAAAGCAGAATAGTTGGCTTCGCATTATACATTAAGCTTAAAAGTAAACAAACAATATTATAGCTTAGCAAATCACTATCTTGGGGCAGTGAATATTAAACAGTCAGTTACATTTTATAAGTCTGACTTGGTATTTTTACTGGCCTCTTCTGTGTCCTCTTCTTAGTTGTTCCTATTATGTATCTGTTGAATGAAACCAAGAGAGTTTAATCAGAATCAGAATAGAATAGAGCTGGAAGGGTCCTTGGAGATCTTCTAGTCCAACCCCCCTTCTCAAGCAGGAGACCCTATACTGTTTCAGATAAATGGTTATCCAATCTCTTCTTAAAATCTCCAGTGATGGAGCAACCACAACTTCTGGAGGCAAACTGTTCCACTGATTAATTGTTCTCACTGTCAGGAAATTTCTCCTTAGTTCTAAATTGCTTCCCTCCTTGATTAGTTTCCACCCATTGCTTCTTGTCCTGCCCTCAGGTGCTTTGGAGAATAGCTTGACTCCCTCTTCTTTGGGGCAGCCCCTGAGATATTGGAAGGCTGCTATCATGTCTCCCCTAGTCTTCCTTTGCACCAGCCAATTCCATACCAAATCCCTGCATATGTTCTTCATATGTTTCATACCTTCCGTGATGTTTATTTAATAATGGTTGAGTTCACAAAGCAGGCTAACTGTAAATCATGGTTTTACTTACTTCAAGCCCAAATAAGGAACATTATTGTTCAGTTACCCTGTGTAAACCTAACCTTTTTTTGAAGGTGAACTCTACTTATTGCACTGTGTTTCTGTCATCAGATAGGACCCTCGCCTGCATTTGCACCAGTGGTGGGATTCATTTTTTTTACTACCGGTTCTGTGGGTGTGGCTTGGGGGGCATGGCAGGGGAAGGATACTGTAAAATCTCAATTCCCACCCCACTCCAGGGAAAGGATACTGCAAAATCCCCATTTCCTCTAGATCAGCTGGGACTCGGGGGGCAGAGAATAGATGGGGGCGGGGCCAGTCAGAGGTGGTATTTGCCGGTTTTCCAAACTACTCAAAATGTCCGCTACCGGTTCTCCAGAACTGGTCAGAACCTGCTGAATACCACCTCTGATTTGCACAATATAAGACCCTGTAGATTTTTTGCAACACACACACAGACACACACACACACACACAAACACACACACACACACAAACACACACACACACACACACACACACACACACACGTCTTATGTGGGTCTTATTTTCTTTTGGGCCCCAAAATAAGCACTGGGGCTTCTTTTAGGGGGTGTCTTATTTTTTTTCCATGTACGGGAGGCCCACTTCTTCTGCTTGTCCAGAGTGGGGGAGGACGCTGTGTGTTGCAGGAGGGTAGAGCTCCCCCACAGCCCTGCACTGGCTTACCTCAGGGATCCCGCAGCCGGGCCCCCACACTCCTACATCTACCTTGCCTCACAGCAGCAACTCCAACAGCCCCATCCAGCAGGACCCAGTGTGGCCATCAGCCCACTTCTGCTTGCTTGCAGCCACAACTGAGCAGGTGGCTGAGTGATGTGCTGGTGCCATGAGGTGAGGTGGGTTGAGCTGCCCCAGGTGCCCTGCACCAGCCTACCTCAGGGCCCCCACACCTAGGCCATCCACATCCACATCCACATGCCTTGCCTTGCCTCACGGCCACAGCCACAACACCAACATATTGCTCAGCCTCCTTCTCCATTGCAGCCACGATCAAGCCGAAGCGGGCTGGCGGCCATGTGGGTTCCTGCACGTGGCTGGAAGGCCAGTGTCGGGGCATGGGTGGCCTGGCTTCGGGGGCCTTGAGGTAAGCCGGTGTGGGGAACATGGGGCAGCTCCACGACCCAGCATCACATTGTGGCTGCTATGAGCAACCAGATGAAATTTAAGGTTAAATAGGGCTTATTTTGGGGATAGGGCTTATATTAAGCACATGCATAAAAAACCATGCTACGGAGGGGTGAAATGCTCCCGGATCGGACCGGGTCACCTGGTCCGGTAGTGATCTTGGCCGGTAGTTCGGTGATCCGTTAGCGATGGCAGAGCAAAGCTCCGCCCACCTGCCTTGGTGTCATTACTTCCTGGTTTTAACCAGGAAGTAATGTGTTTTTTACCTTCTGGGCATGTGCAGAAGGTTTTGCACATGCGCAGAAGGTCTGTGCCCATGTGCAGAAGGTCTGTGCGCACACATGGCATGCACACACATGAGCAAAGCATGTACATGTGTGGTGCAGGCACTTCTGAACCGGTAAGGAAGGTAAGTAGAATTCACCCCTAATGCTACGGATTATTTTTGGGATAGGTCTGATTTTCAGGGAAAATGTGTGTGTGTGTGTGTGTGTGTGTGTGTGTGTGTGTGTGTGTGTGATCAGAGAGCAGAACATGAACTGTCTTTCTGAGTGTTTTTTTTTTTTTTTTTGCTGTGTCACCTCTTTTTATCAAACGCGAAACTGCAGGAAGCATTTTCCAGAAAGGTCTTGCATTGATGTTAAAATATTTCAGCATTATTGCTATATATGCATTTTACATCTTAAGCGTGAGGTCCTCATTAATTTATTCAGTGAAGTAGAAGAATAGAAAGAATCTGCCCCAGTTTCCATTATTTTCCTAGCCTGACAAGCAGATCATTTCCCTCCCCCACCCCCCCGCCCCAAGAAATGCAAAGGTCACCGTTGTAACCTGCTGAAGATCACTTAATCCCATTCGAATTTCCATCACTGACCTTAACTCTTCTTTGCCTTAAATGCTACTAGATGCTTTCTAAATACCTTCAGAGCATTTCATCCAACAAGCCGTTGGCAGTCATGGTTTCCTAGCAATGCGTGTGTGAGGTGGAAATGTGTGTAATAATTTATACAAAGAGGTGGTTGCAAGTAAAACAACAACATACTCTGTGGGTGAAGTTGACAGATTTCCCAGAGGTGCTTTTGGAAGAGACAGCTGGACTTTCTTCTTAACTGTTGTGGCCCGCCAGCAGCCAGCAGAGCTGGCGGCAGATTCGAACAGTGAGGAGGTTGGGGAGGAACATGGGCCAATCCTGGAGTCTGGAAAAGGCTCTGATGAGGACTCTGCATCAGAGGCAGAGAGGAGGCCAGGCAGGGGTGAAATCTAACAGGTTCTGACAGGTTCTGGAGAACCGGTAGCGGAAATTTTGAGCAGTTTGTAGAACCGATAGCGGAAATTTTGAATAGTTCGGGGAACTGGCAAATGCCACCTCTGGCTGGCCCCAGAATGGGGTGGGAATAAAGATTTTGCAATATCCTTCCCCCAGGAGTGGGGAGGGAATGGGGATTTTGCAGTATCCTTCCTCTGCCACGCCCACCAAGCCATGCCCTGTGGTGGCCAAGTGCTAAGGCAGGGACTTCCCTCAGACCCTCCCTCCTTCTCATTATAATCTCCTTCCTTCCTTCCTTCCTTCCTTCCTTCCTTCCTTCCTTCCTTCCTTCCTTCCTTCCTTCCTTTTCTCCTTTTTCCTTCCCTCTTCATTCTCCTTTCTTCTTCCTTCCACTCCTTCCTTATTTTTCCTTCCTTGCTTTCTTCCTATCTTTCCTTCTTTTTCTTTTGTCTTTCCATTTTCCCTTTCTTCTTTCCTGTCCCTTCTTGGATGCTTAAATGCAAAAGGGGAAACATTTCTCCTTTTTTTTTTTTTTAATCTGTTTTGCTAACCCTCTGCCAGCAAAAATGAAGCTTGGGCGGACCATGCCTGCCCCCCCTCCCCCGGGCCCCGTTTTGGGCCTGGACAGTCTCCTGCAGCCCTCTGCCAGTGAAAATGGAGCCCGGGTGCGCCACCCTGAGCTCCATTTTTGCTGACAGATGCACCACAGGCCATTCATTTGCTGTTTCCAGGGTGTGGCCCCACGGGCCAGATCTAAGCATCCTGTGGGCCGGATTCGGCCCCTGGGACTTGAGTATGACACCCCTGCTCTAGTGTATTCCATATGATGCAATATGTTTGCTTCTTAGCTACATAACATAAGACATTTTAATCTTAGCATCAGTGGTGAGTTTCAACATGTTTTACTACCGATTCTGTGGGTGTGGCTTGGTGGGCGTGGCATTGCTTGGTGGGCGTGGCAGGGGAAGGATATTGCAAAATCCCCATTTCCTCCTGATCAGCTGGGACTCAGGAGGCAGAGAATAAATGGGGGCGGGGGCCATTCAGAATTTTTACTACTGGTTCTCCGAACTACTCAAAATTTCCGCTACCGGTTCTTCAGAACTGGTCAGAACCTGCTGAAACCCACCTCCGCTTAGCATGTACATTCCAGCAAAACCAGAAATGATCTCTTCTTCTTCTTTGTAAATGAGCTAAAAGAGTTTGGAATCGCCCCATCCAATCCCAAATCTTTCATAGAAAAAGAACAGAAACTTTGCGGGATGGGAGATGTTCAGGATGCTTTTCCTAAATAATGATTTTTGGGAATGGGAGGGGCAACATCCTTTCCTGTAAATTACTGTTAATATTTATAGCCTCTTAGAACCTTTGCCTTTCTGATTTGCAATTGATCTCTTTTGAGTGTAAACAGCTTAGCGATAAAATGCTTCTCAGCTTCCCAGCCAAGCACTGGAGTGATTGGAAGAGATGAGGCCATAAGTAGCTTTCGTAACCCATACTGTACATATGACATAATGTACTTTTTTTTTCCCCCCCCTCTATCATTCCAGTAGAAAATAAACAGTTTTTCATTCTTTTTTTAGAAAATGTTACGTGCCTCAGATTTAAAACAGGCTAATTGTTATTCGCCCTAATCTGAAGATCCCTCCTGAAATCATGCAGAGAAAACCTTTCTGAATCAGACATTATTCTTTAATGACTAGTTAAGTGTATATGTAGTTTAGACTTAACTTTTTATAATACTATAGAATACTGCATTCTAATCACTGCACACTAGGGAAGGGAGGGAGGAAAGGAAGGAAGGAAGGAAGGAAAGAAGGAAGGAAGGAAGGAAGGAAGGAAGGAAGGAAGGAAGGAAGGAAGGAAGGAAGGAAGGAAGGAGAAAAGGGAGGGAGAGAAAGGAAAGTAAGGAAAGACGCAATAACAGATTTATATACCACTTCACAGTGTTTTTACAGCTCTCTCTAAGCGGTTTACAGAATCAGCCTCTTGCTCCCAACAATCTGGGTCCTCATTTTACTAACCTTAGAAGGATGGAAGGCTGAGTCAATATTGAGCTGGTCAGCATCTAACTCCTGGCAGTGGGCAAAGTCAGCCTGCAATATTCTAATCATTGCACCACCATGGCAACGAAGGAAAGAAAAAAGGAAGGGAAGGGAAGGGAAGGGAAGGAAGGAAGGAAGGAAGGAAGGAAGGAAGGAAGGAAGGAAGGAGAAAAGAGAGGGAGAGAAAGGAAAGGAAGGAAAGTAGCAATAGCACTTAGACTTATATACCGCTTCACAGTGTTTTTTCAGCCCTCTCTAAGCCTTGGAAGGATGCATGGCTAAGTCAACCTTGAGCTTGCTGAGATTCGAACTGCCAAATTGCAATCAGCTAACAGTCAGCAGAAGTAACCTGCAGTACTTCATTCTAACCACTGCACCACCTCAGCTCATGACAACTGTCTTCTAGTACTTGAGGGGCTGTCACTGAGAAGTGGGGGGTAGGCTCAACCTATTCTCCATAGCACCAGAGGGCAGGAGGAGAAGTAATGGGTGAAAGATTAATGCCTCCTACTAAGGCATCATTTAACATCCAGCTGCCTGCAATTACTGCGAGTTCAATTCTCACCAGGCTCAAGGTTGACTCAGCCTTCCATCCTTTCTAAGGTGGGTAAAATGAGGACCCGGTTTGTGGGGGCAATAAGCTGACTTTGTATAAAATATACAAAAGTATAAAGGCTATTGCTTAACGCACTGTAAGCCGCCCTGAGTCTCCGGAGAAGGGCGGCATATAAAAATAAATTAAAAAAAAAAAAAGATCATTAAAGAAAAATCCAACCTAGAAGTAAGAAAACACTTCCTGCCTGTGAGAACAATTAACCAGTGGAACAGCTTGCCTCCCACCGTTGTGGTGATCCATCACTGGAGTTTATCCTGAAGAGATTGGACAGCCATTTGTCTGGCATGATATCAGGCAGTGATGGCTAACCTTTTTGCCGTCACATGCCAAAAGCAAGGGGAGCGCGGGGGGGGGGGGTGTCACGTGCACACATGACCACACCCATAATTCAATGTGTATGTGACACCGCCCCCATGCTCCCCACACTTTTGGCACACGATGGCACAATGGGCTCATAGGCCCAGTTTTCACCCTCCCCAGGCTCCAGAGCCTTTCTAGGAGCCTGGGGAGGGCAAAAACAGCCTTCCCCACACACACCCGGAGGCCCTCTGTAGGCCGGAAACAGCTCGTTTCTCAACTTCCAGTGAGCCCAGAAGGCCCAAAAATCAGCTGGCCGGCGTGCGCATGCGCACCGGAGCTGAGCCAGGGCAACGTTCATATGCCCACCGATATGGCTCCACGGGCCACCTGTGGCACAGGTGCCATAGGTTTGCCATCACAGGTATAAATTCTCCTTCTTGAGCAGGGGGTTGACCTAGATGACCTCCATGGTCTCTTCTATGTTCTATAATCAGTCTTATTTGCATGGGAGGGGGAGAGAGAGGCGAGAAATGTATATCTTTAGAAGCAGTAGGAGTTTGGTATTCCTAGAAAGGCTGTGTCATTCTGTGTATTTCTTTTTCTCTCTCTCTCTCGCTCTCCGTGGCTTTTCCCACCCCCTCCTTTTCTCCCCCCTGTAAGTGCCATCGTAATATGCAAATAAAAGAGATAAATATCTACTCTTTTGAAAACAGTGCCATTTTAATTCTCAGCCACAGGCAAACTCTCTCTGGGGAGGAGGTTTGGCTAACGCATTTCAAGTTAGTTTTACAATCTAAGCTGGTTTTTACTTTTTATACATTTATGGGAGGAAAATGGGAACTTCATACATATTTGCAGTAGCTTCGTCATTTAGCTGACTTAAAATCACACCATACTTCTAGAGTGGATGGATTTTTTTGGGAGGGTCTTTTTTTCCCTATTTGTTTCAGTCCTTACATATTTTAAATTGCTAAATCATGACATTTCTATTAGAAGTTACTTTTTTTTTTATTTAAAGGCGGGAGAATATGTACTGTGCAGCACATGCATGGCTTATGCACCCTGTCTGCCTTGACAAACTTTCACTCAAAATAACGGAATTTTTAATCACTCTGCATAATAAAGAGCACTGAAGTTTGATTTTTTTTTTTTTAAAAAAAGGGCTATTCCTCTAACTCTTCATGCATGCATGATTTTTTTCCTTCCCCTTCCTTCCCTCCCACCCTCTCCCTCACTCACTCTCTCCCTCCCTCTCTGTCATTTCCTTCCTTCCATCCTTTCCTCCCTCCCTGTCATTATGTCAGTTCCTTCCTTCTTTCCTTCCTTCCTTCCTTCCCTCTCTCCCTCTCACATTGTCATTCTATCATTTCTTTCCTTCCTTCCTTCCTTCCTTCCTTCCTTCCTTCCTTCCTTCCTTCCTTCTTCCCTTCCCTTCCCTTCCCTTCCTTCCTTCCTTCCCTTCCTTCCCTCTCTCCCTCCAGCCCTGTCATTCTATCATTTCCTTCCTTCCTTCCTTCCTTCCTTCCTTCCTTCCTTCCTTCCTTCCTTCCTCCCTCCCTCCCTCCCTCCCTCCCTCCCTCCTACCCACCCACCCACCCTGCCATTCAGTCATTTCCTTCCTTCCTTCCCTCTCTCTTTTTTCTTCTCTCCTTCTTCTCCTTCCATCCTCCCTTCCCTTCCCTTCCCTTTTCCATTCAATTCCTTCCCTGTCCCTTTCGGAATCTCCGGGATTCTTCCGCAGTGACTTATAAAATATTCAAGCAGAATTGATGAGTGAATGAAAACACGTCCTAACTTTCTGGTAAGGACCATGACAAGTATTGATGAAGAGCACAAGTAGTCCAGGCAAGTGTAAATAATAATCCAGATGCCGCTGTTTTCGGGGAGCTTTTTGTCACAGAGATGGATAGGATTTGCTTGGTTTTATTCATTCAAATGCTGTTTTTAATATAAGAAGGAAAGGGGAAAGATCCGTGTCTCCTCAGCTGAAACACTTGATCCCCTCAATTGTGTTGCTTTGGTGGCTTTGTTTACTGCCTCTCTTACAAATCCTTGCTAGTGGCCATTCAGGCCAGGGGCACTGGGATTTTGTGGAAAACATCTAGAGACCACCAATGCTGCTTGAGTTGCGCACCAGATCCATGCTAAACCCAATTCTGAGTGAATCAAAGCAATTCTTAAGAGCTTTTACTTCTCCTGAGCAGAGAAGAAGGGACTCGGTGTCAACTCTGAAGCGATCTTGTGCTGCCTCATAGTTGCCACAAGCCCTGAGAGGGGGAAGTGAGAGGGGAAATTGACAGACCGGCTAACTGGTCAAAACAAAAAGTTTTTCCTGTGGGAACCAAGGTCATTTTAACAGGTGGCTGCTAAAGGAGGAGAGGAGAGACCAAGCAGCCTGCCACTTACTTTCATTGGACAATATGAATGGTGACTTCTAGGAGGGGGAACTTTTACTCTTTTAATTAGGTGAAAACCCCGGGAACTTTCAGAGTTGGTTTTCACCGGCTGTCCCGATATGATATGATAGCAATCCCAGTGATGGCTATCCTTTTTGTTGTTGCCGGCACCCATAATACAATGTGCATGCGACCCCTCCCCCACGCTCCCCCCACGCATGTGCGCACAACCCCCCTCACCCCATTTTGGGCCTAACAGGCTTCCCTGCCGCCTCCTGGCACCAAAAATGGGCCACGGGGGGCACGCTGCACCCCCCCCCCCCACGCTCCCCACACACATGCATGCGCAACCCACCCCTACCTCCCGAGGCATGCACATGCGTCTCCCACATGTGCACTGCCCCCCACGCATGCGTGGCAGAGACTCAAAAATCACGTGGCCGGCGGGAGGCACACATTCATGCAGGGTGGAGCTGAGCTGAGCGATGGCTCGCATGCCCACAGAGAGGGCTTTGCGTGCCACCTGTGGCACATGTGCCATAGGCTTGCCATCATGAATGTATCCAATAAATATGTTATTTGAGGAATCTATCTGCCTTGGAGGTTTCAATAGGTCAATGCTTTCAATGCTTTCAATGGGTGTATTACTTGGAA
Source organism: Pituophis catenifer annectens (assembly GCF_029215685.1). Lineage (NCBI taxonomy): Eukaryota > Metazoa > Chordata > Lepidosauria > Squamata > Colubridae > Pituophis > Pituophis catenifer. The sequence goes on along the minus strand of NW_027256896.1, from coordinate 6,671,109 downwards.
TGCTGCCACTTGGGCTATTGCTTCAGATTCCTTCTCCCTGCACCTAGGAAGGGTTCTTTAAAAAATAATATAAGAACAGAATAGAAAAAAGAGCTGGAAGGAATGTTGGAAATCTTCTAGTGTAACCCCTTCCTCAAACAAGAGACTCCCTACCATTCCAGGCAACTGGCTGTCCAGTCTTTTCTTAAAAGCCTCCAGTGATGAAGTACCAACAACTTCTGGTGGCAAGCTGTTCCAATGGTCAATTGTCCTCATTGTTAGGAAGTTTCTCCTTCATTCCAGGTTGCTTCTCTCCTTGATGGGTTTCCATCCATTGTTTCTTGTCTTGCCTTCTGGTGCTTTGCAAAATAAGTTGACCCCTTCTTCTTTGTAGAAGGTTTTCTCAGATCTGGAAGAATTATTCTTTTCCCCCTTACAAAACTTTAGTGGGATATTTCTCGATGGTCCCCAACCTTAAAGGTTCCTTAAAACACAGAGGAAAAACTCAAAACCAGCCCCAAACCCTTTTATGCTAAAACTTACAACTTCCAAACTTATGCTGAAGTCATTTGGAAGGAGGCAGTACCTGAATCAATGAAGAAATAAATAGCAACTAATTAAAAGTTAATTTAGAATGGTGGAAACATACATAACAATGAGGAGTAGGGTAGATAGCTGTGTTTTTTTAAAAAAAAATCCTGTCAGGGTTAAAACTGCCTTGCTATAAAAATTTGTGTAAAAAATGTACAGAGAAGAATGTGCATTCGAATAGCCACCTAAGACACATTATGAATAATAAATTAAATAAAAATCTATAAAACAGCCTTATGACGTCAACAGGGCATAAAAAAAAAAATCTGCTGAGAAATTAGATGGAATTGGAACCTAGCACTCCTATTGAAGCTGTGTGCAAAATACAGATCTGATTTCTACTATCATGTCACCCCAATCCTGTAATTGCAGGTACAGATAGAATAACAGAGTTGGAAGGGACCTTGGAGGTCTTCTAGTCCAACCCCCTGCTTAGCCAGGAAACCCTACACCACTTCAGACAAATGGTTATCCAACATCTTCTTAAAAACTTCCAGTGTTGGAGCATTCACAACTTCTGGAGGCAAGTTGTTCCACTCATTTAATTGTTGTCAGGTATTGTCAGGAAATTTCTCCTTAGTTCTAAGTTGCTTCTCTCCTTGATTAGTTTCCATCCATTGCTTTTTGTCCTGCCCTCAAGTGTTTTGCAGAATAGATTGACTCCCTCTTCTTTGTGGCAGCTCCTGAGATATTGGAAGACTGCTATCCTGTCTCCCCTGGTCCTTCTCTTCACTAGACTAGCCATGTCCTGCAACCGTTCATCGCATGTTTTAGCCTCCAGTCCCCTAATCATCTCCGTTGCTCTTCTCTGCGCTCTTTCTAGATCGTTGACAGTTTGCTTCATGTGGCTGTGACACGCCAAAATGGGTAGAGTTTTGATCATGCCATCATGACTACCATCTTTCATATATGTAGGCACATTTACAGATATCCCTGGTGGGTGGACTCTAAATATTTCAAGCCATAAAATGAAGCAAAAGAGCCTTCTGTTTCCAACGGTATGGCCCCTTTACTCCAGTTGCCAAGTTAGGAGTGGGGAGGTTTGCATACAGGATGAAGCCCATTTTCTCAATTTTAGTGGTCCTACTGTCCGATATGTCAGTTTTGAAGTCAGAAATCAACAAACACAATGTTCTCTGAAGACGGACCTCTTAAATGAAGAAATTCATCCCACCCAATGGAAATAAGCTTGGAGAATGTGATGTTTCATAATAAGTTTACTAAACTTTACACACAAAAACCAGCATAAACTAACAATCAAGAAGAAAGATAGAGATAACGAAGGGAAGAAAGAAAAACAGATGTGCAAAAAGGTAAAATAAGAAAGGATATGTGTCTGTGTATGTGTGTGTGTACATACACACACACACACAGAATAACTTCCTACTTCTCAAGATACAGCATAAGAAACACAATCAACTGTTAGCTTAACACTATAATATAGTATTATGTGGATTTTATGATTGTTAAAATTCTACATATAAACGCATATATAATCCTTAACTCCCTTTGGTGCAAGAGGGAGGGAGGGATGACTCAGGGTTTCACCCACTTTATCTTATCAATATCCCTTGACGTGTCTTGTCATCTCTTACTGAAATGTTTGTAAGGTAACAAAGTAGGTTGACGTACTGAGAAATCTTATGAGAAGAGATTGAGAAAAATGGGTAAGCTCTTTCCCAAAAATTGAAAAGAAACTCCTCACAAGAAGGACATGGTGCTTTTTCTTAGTCCAGTGGACAAAACGTAGAATAATCTATGTTCATAATTTGCAGCAGTGTTTCCCAACCTTGTCAACTTTATGATGGGTGAACTTCAATTTGCATAATTTCTCAGCCAGCCATTGTTTCCTCCTCCTCCACTCACCTTCCTTCCCTCTCCCTCCTTCTCCTCCTTCTTCTCCTTCTTCTCTTTCTCCATTTTCTCCTCCGCCTTTCCTCCCCCTCCCTCTCCTCTTCCTCCTCCTCCTTCTCCTTCTCCTCTTTCTCCTCCTCCTCCCCCTCCTTTTCCTCCTCCTCCTCCTCCTCCTTCTCCTTCTCCTCCTTCTCCTCCGTTTTCACCTCCTCCTCTTCCTCCCTCTCCTCTTCCTCCCCCTCCTCTTCCTTCTCCTCTTTCTCCTTCTCCTCCTCCTCCTCCTCCTCTTCATCCCCCTCCTTTTCCTTCTCCTCCTCCACCTTCTCCTCCTCCTCCTTTTTCCTGAGCAATGATATTAAGGTTTTTTTTTTTTTTTTCCTGGCTATCCACACTGCTAAAAAAAATTCTTCTTTAAAATAGAGTTTGAAATGATACAAATGAAAGGGCTAACTTCATGATGAATTGGAAATCCAGGAACAAATCTTCCTTGTTTTCATTTTTTAATGACATGCAGCTGCAAGGGATCTGTCAAACAGGCTGAAATGTAGCCCTCGGGCACCTGGTTCTTTTATGCCATTTCCTGCTTAGAATTAACTCCTTTGCTAGATGGCATTATTTGTTTGCTTGTTTTTCTAAAAAAAAAAAAAAAAGTAGCAGTAGGTGAAAGGGATTTTGATGGGGAATAGAAAACACACGTATCAAGTGGTCCTGCTGTAACTCTAAATGGGTTAGTCTACTCTGGAAAGGGAGATCATCAAGTAAAGCAAAGCAGGAAGCCTAGCAGCTGGCAGAGCTGGCAGTGGAGTCGGACAGTGATGAGGCTGAGGAAGAACATGGGCCAGTCCTGGAGGCTGCGGAAGGCCCAGATGAGGGTTCTGTGTCGGAGGCAGAGAAAGGGCCATCTGGGAGTTATGTGCTGATTCTGGAGCCTCCAGAGTCTGACATCAGCAAGGCAGAGGAACAGGGGGAGCCTGTTCCCAGTGCAGGCATGCGCAGAGTTGCCAGAAGGCAAGAAAAGCTAAAGCAAAGAGGACGACTCGGGAGTAGGGCCAAGAGATGATTGGCCCCTCCTATAAGGCTTAAAAGACCAGCAATGGCTCTTGGGCTCTTTGTCGGAAAACAACGTTGATAATCTTGCTGCACTTATCTCTTGTCGGTGTCTTCTGCTTTTGCCAAGAGAAGCCTTTGGCAGTTTGCCTAATTATTCCAAGGTTGGTGATTACTGAAGAATTTGTGTTATGAAGAGTTTGTTTTAATTTAGTTTGGACTACGCTGAGAATGAGTTAATTCTCAGCTGTTCTAAAAAAGTCTGTTTGCTTTGGAACTGTTTGCTACTAATACTACTTACTTGGGCCTGGGTCACAACACTAGGAAGAAGATCCCACCTACACCACATAGTAGTCTGTTTTTTTTTTTAACTTATTTAAACTCTACTTTAATATGTTAATATTTTGTTCCTTTGTTTGATATTTGTAAGCCATCCAGAGTCATTTGACAATGAGATCGGTGGCATATACATTTAATGAGAAAGAGAAGGAAAGGAGGAAGGAAGGAAGGAAGGAAGGAAGGAAGGAAGGAAGGAAGGAAGGAAGGAAGGAAGGAAGGAGAGGGAGGGAAGGGAGGGAGGGAGGGAGGGAGGGAGGGAAAGAAGAAGAAGAAAAACAGAGAAGGGAGGGAGAGAGAAAGAAAGAAAGAAAGAAAGAAAGAAAGAAAGAAAGAAAGAAAGAAAGAAAGAAAGAAAGAAGAGGAAGGAAGGAAGGAAGGAAGGAAGGTAGGAAGGAAGGAGAGGGAGGGAGGGAAGGAGGGAAGGAGAAAGAAAGAAAGAAAGAAAGAAAGAAAGAAAGAAAGAAAGAAAGAAAGAAAGAAAGAAAGAAAGAAAGAAAGAAACGGAAGGAAAGCTAAGTGATTGTTCCATACTTAGGACCCTTTAAATGGTTTGGGATTTTTCTGGTTCCCTTATCTATGCAACAAATTTCTCAAATCAAGCTGAACAATGATACTTTTCAACTATAAATGATTGGATGTACTGAAATGAACCCAAGAGTTCAGCCTCTCAGCAATGGCAGTGAGCTTTTTTCCTTGCATTAAAAAAAAATTCAGTATGAAAAAAAGTTAGTCCTTACAATCTACCCTTAACACAACTTGTCAACATGGCTGGCCTGGACTCCTCTGGGAAGATCTCCTCCATTTTCCAGCCTGTTTGCTCTTCCCTGTTTGAGTTATTGGGTATAGTGGAAGAAGCTACTCATGTTGACCCAACAAAACCATGGGCTTACCAAGAACTCAAAAGCAGGCAAGGCCACCTTTCTTCTACTTACTTACAAATCACACTTCATCAAATACGATACAATAGTCATAAGTGTGAGTAGTAGTTGCAATTCTCTTTGTTCAGTGTGGTCACTAAATGTATAGTTGTAAGTGGAGGGCTACTCATAATAAGTAAGCAAGACAGCCTTGTTTTCCTTTTGACTCTGATCAGCAAGGAAGCCAAAGGGACTCTAAACAGAATCATCCTTTGCTGTCATCAAATCTAGAATCTAGAATAACAGAGTTGGAAGGGACCTTGGAGGTCTTTTAGTCCAACCCCCTGCCTAGGCAGGAAACCCTACACCACTTCAGACAAATGGTTATCCAACCTCTTCTCAAAAACTTCCAGTGTTGGAGCATTCACAACTTCTGGAGGCAAGTTGTTCCACTGATTCATTGTTCTGTCAGGAAATTTCTCCTTAGTTCTAAGTTGCTTCTCTCCTTGATTAGTTTCCACCCATTGCTTCTTGTCCTGCCCTCAGGTGCTTTGGAGAATAGCTTGACTCCCTCTTCTTTGTGGCTACCCTTCAGATATTGGAAGACTGCTATCATGTCTCCCCTAGTCCTTCTTTTCATTAAACTAGCCATGCCCAGTTTCTGCAACCGTTCTTCATATGTTTTAGCCTCCATTCCCCTAATCATCTTTGTTGCTCTTCTCTGTGCTCTTTCTAGAGTCTCCACATCTTTTTTACATTGTGGCGACCAAAGCTATCAACCCTGGATGGTTTACTCAGATATTACTCAGATATTAAAAAGCTGTGGTGGCACAGTGGTTAGAGTGCAGTACTGCAGGCTACTTCTGCTGACTGCCGGCTGCCTACAATTTGGCAGTTCAAATCTCACCAGGCTCAAGGTTGACTCATCCTTCCATCCTTCCGAGGTGGGTAAAATGAGAACCCAGATTGTTGGGGGCAATATGCTGACTCTCTAGACCACTTAGAGAGGGCTGTAAAAGCACTGTGAAGCGGTATATAAGTCTGCTATTGCTTCTTTCTTTCCTTCCTTCCTTCCTTCCTTCCTTCCTTCCTTCCTTCCTTCCTTCCTTCCTTCCTTCCATAGTGTGCAGATTTTTTGTGGGATGAGCCTACCTAATGAACTGCAGATATTTTGCAGGCTCTGAACAAGGTCCATAAATGCCCAACCTATTGAACTGCAATGGGGACATCTGATGTTCACCCAGCCAATTATATGAGTTTTAAAATAAAGGGAACATCTGCTCACTTGTCGTTTTTTGCAGTTCTCTGGTTTTCCAGTCTGTGCTGTGGTACCTATTAGGAGCCAATTTTCTGTGTTGAAACACATCCTGGGAAGGGCTGTGGAGCAGAATTTTGACATGATAGATAGTGTCAAATGATTGCCTTTGATGCTTTACTACCTCCAACATGGCACATTGACAAGGGATGCCAGGATCACTTCCGAGCGGGCCCAGAGATGCCTTATGTCAATGAGGAAGATGGAGTGCAATGGGTTGGCTAGCCAGGAGTTTATTAATGATAAAACATCTGCCCTGTAGTTGTAAGGATCCCATGAGAAGATGCCCTAAACTTATGGCCCAAACTAATTCTATATTTTTTTCTACATAAGCAAGTCATCTCTTTCTTCTTCTTTTTTTCCCCTGTGTTTATTTGTGCTGATAGATTTAACTCGCTCTGTATCTTGCAACCTATAACCACCCTTGCAGAGGTGACTAAAATGATATCAGAGGTATAAAATTCATGTCAGGCTTTCAAGTAATAGTCCCATAGCAAGCAAAACTCCGAGGCAGGTGGATTCCTCAACGGATAGCTTTATTGGAAATATCATATTGGCACAGATCTGGTGAAAACCAACTCTGAAAACTCCCATGGTTTTCCCCTAATTAAAAGTAAAAGTTTTTCTACTTTCTCAGAACAATCAGTCACATGGTCCAATCAAGGTGTGATCTGGCAACTGGGTAGCATCACTCTGCCTTCCTCCAAGCCAGGTGTGAGAATGTCCTTGGTTCCCAAGAAAAAGTATTTTGTTTTGGCTACAAAATCCCAGCTATATCAAATCCCCCCTCCCTACCCTCCAGCTCCAATATGGCAACACTGAAGTGGTCAAAAATGGCTGCGGTCAGGTTAGCTTCAGGGTTGACAATTGGAAGGATCTGAATCATCACATCAAAGAATAATAATCTATAGTAATGATGGTTTAAGATGATAGCATTGAGTTTGCTGCAATTACCATTTGGTTTTCAAAGTCAGCAAATCCAGTGTTTTAATAATTGAAGAACATGAGCATGAAGATCAAGCCTTCTATGCAAATTACAGGTAGAGGTATTTTAGGTCAAGCTTCAGTTGGAGATGAAATATGGATGGAGACAGCAGAGTTACAGCTTTCTCGATTGCTTTGTGGATATAACCAACACGTTTGTCCATGGCAAAATTCCATATATATGCTTAGGGTGTCAGGGTCTGACACATGCCCAAATGAAGCCAACTCTGACCCCACATAATTTACGGCCCTAATCATGACCCTGTTTTCTCCCTCCCCCCATGGTGTGTCATGAATCACATTCGCCAACGGAGCAGTTTCGCGGACTGTAGAGATCACTCCCCTCCAACCACTGTGGGTAACCCTGGGAGACAGCCTTGAGAAAAATATGTCTGGAATGTGCTCTTGTCTTTGGCTGCCATGTTGCTTCGTCGTTTCCCCCTCCCTCTTGCTTATGGCAACTCAAGAGCAGGCCAGGGATGCTTTGCGAGTTGACATAGGGAGGAAAAGGAAAATAGATGGATGAGGTAGGTTTTGGAGATAAATATAAATAACATCCCAACAAATAATCATAAGGCAGGCTTTAAAGCAGTTTCTCAGCCTTGGCAACTTTTAGATATGGATTTCAACTGCCAGAATTCCTCAGCCAGTTTGGGAGTTAAAGTCCACAAATCTTCAAGCTGCCAAGCCTGAGAAACACTAGCTTAAATAATTGGTTTGGCAATAAACCCTGGTGAAAAGGCTGGTGAGGAGTGAATATATTCTTCACAGCAATTCAGTATCACTATCATCATCCCCATCTTCCCTATTACCTATATCCTTATCTTCTTATGATTATAACTTTGTTGCTTGTATCTCAGGAGTGGGCTTCAAAAATTTTAGCTAGTGGTTCTCTGTCCAGTTGCTGGGTGGGCGTGGCCATGGTGGGCATGGCTTAGTCGGCCTCCTGCACCACAGCAGAAGGGGGTTGCCCTCCCTGGGTTCTGGAGGCTTTCCTTGAGCCTCTGGGAGGGTGAAAACAGCCTCCCCAGGCTCCGGAGGCCCTCTTCCCAAACTTCCAGTAGGCCTGTTTTTCACCCACCCCGAACCTCCTGGCACGCCTTGCTCTTACCTGCATCCAAAACGGTCCATGTGGGAACTCCTGGGAGTGGAGGGGTAGGGTGAGAGGGGCCCGCCAGGAATGGGATTTGGGGGTTCTCCGAACTGCACAGAGGTTCTCCCAAACCCCTGTATTTTTACAATGACTATGATAATGATCTATCACTCTTGTTGCATGTACACTGAGAGCTTATGCACCGGAGACAAATTCCTTGTATGTCTAATCACTCTTGGCCAACAAAGGATTCTAAGTCTAATTCTAATTAATTATAATGGTTTTGTCAAGTCCATAGGAGTGAAGAACAGTACATGAATCCCCTAAGCAGCTTGCATTAGAGGTCATAGATTTAAAACCCATGCACACTTATGCACAAATGCATACATATATCCCTTATTCCGCCTATTGTTCAATCCTTGGTCTCCTCACTCCACTAATTTTGGTAGAGTGTTCCAAGCCACAGAAGAAATAGGATGAAGCATTTTCGCTAGACATTGACATGTTTCAAAAAAAGATTCAACATAATGTGAGACCTTAATGCAACTTTCTTCGGGATGGGTAAAATTAATCCAGTCATGGTGCTTAGTGCCCTTCCTGAAGTCATGATCAAGGAATCCTGAAATGTTTGTAGATGGCCATCATCAATTAAGATCATTGACAAAGGACATATTTCTTTATCAGAAAGTGCTGACCACTCAATCCAGGGCAGCAGAGCCAACACAAGCTATGAAAAAGATAGCAGTGCCACATATCAAAAAATTGTCTCAGAAACAACCAAAAGACTATTACTTTGGATAAAGTGCAGAGAAGAGCAACCAAGATGAAGAACAGTTGGAAGATTTGGGTAAGTTTAGTTTAGTGAAAAGAAGGACTGGGGGGACATGATAGCAGTATTCCAATATTTGAGAGACTGCCACAAAGAAGAGGGGGTCAAACTATTTTCCAAAGCACCAGAAGGCAGGACAAGAACACAACTCATCCACCTGGAACTCACACTGTACATTGGACATTAACACAATTGAGCAGATTCAGAGGTATTTCATGAGAAGAGTACTCCACTCCTCTACTCACAATAGAATTCCCTATGCCACAAGGCTTGAATTTTTGGGCTTGGACAATCTGGAACTGTGCCATAAAATTGTCTGCTACAACGTCTTGCCTGTCAATGACTTCTTCAGCTTCAACCACAATAATACATGGCCAAACAATCGATACAAACTCAAGGTAAACCGCTTCAAACTCGATTGCAGAAAATACGACTTCAGCAACAGAGTGGTCAAAGCCTCGAATACTATACCCAACTCCATTGTTACAGCCTCAAACCCCCACAGCTTCAACCTCAAACTGTCTACCGTGGACCTCACCCCATTCCTAAGAGGTCTGTAAAGGGGGCGTGCATAAGGGCACCAGCGTGCCTACCGTCCCAGTCTTACCGTCCCCATTTATCTGTATTTACTTCAGGGGTGAAATCTAAAATTTGTTACTACCGGTTCTGTGGGCTGGCTTGGAGGGGGGTATAATGTGACTGGGTGGGCGTGGCCAACTTTTTTTTTTTTTTTACTTTTAAAAGCATTTTTTCTACAACCTTAAGAGGTTGCAGAAAAAAATGCTTTTAGAAGCTTCTGACAATCAGGCAAGTCAGCTGGGATCGCCAGAGGCTTTTAAAGGCATTTTTTTTCCTACAACCTCTTTGGCGGAAGGGGTTACAGAAAAAAATGCTTTTAAAAGCCTCTGACGATCCCAGCTGAGCTGCGCGATCATCAGAGGTTTTTTTTTTTTTTTTTTTTTACTTTTAAAAGCATTTTTTCGGCTGAAGAGGTTGTAGAAGAAATGCTTTTAAAAGTAAAAAAAAAAAACAGCCTCTGATGATCGTGTGACTCAGCTGAGCATGGGGGGGGGGGGGCGGCGCAGGGATTTTTGCTACTGGTTCTCCGAACCACCCGCCGCCATCGCTACCAGATCAAATGATCCGGTCCGAACCGGGAGCATTTCACCCCCTGATTTACTTCCTTTGTTTATGTTTATGTTCATATCTATACTTGTTATCTTGTGCATGTTTGATAAACAAACAAACAAATAAATAAAAAAGAAACAATGGATGGAAACTAATCAAGGGGAAAAGCAACATGGAATTAAGGAGGAACTTCCCAATGAGTGAAGACAATTAACCAAAAAATTAATCCAGCCATGGTGCTTAGTGCCCTTTCTGAAGTCATGATAGAGGAATCCTAAACTGTTTGTAGATGGTCATCACAGTTAACATCATTGACATCTTTATCAAAAAGTGCTTGCCTTCAGACATTGTGGGTACTTCATCACTGGAGGTTTTTAAGAAGATACGGTATAGTCACTTGTCTGAAGAGGTATAGGATCTCCTCCTTGAGCAGGGGGCTGGAGTAGAAGACCTTCAAGGTCCCCTTCCAGCTCTGTTCTGATTTTGATTCTGATTACAACCACCATAGCACACTAACCAACTAATGCCATATAAAATATCTTAAATAAACCAAAAGTCTCAGCAGACCCATAAGGGGGAAAAAAAAGTCATATAAAACATTCAGTGTTAAGGACTGTACTCATCTAGCCACTATGTAAAACAAGACAGATAGAAGACTAGCAGAGTGTATCCAAGAACACCAGGTAGCAGTCAGAAGATATGATGAAAACTCCT